>NC_090391.1:58370545-58718045 GCF_036365525.1 Heterodontus francisci
ACAGCACTATCTAGAGACATTGACAGAAACAAATATTAATATGACAGGGAAAAAAATCACAGAAAAAATAAGAAAATTTGTGAAACCTACACCAAGACACAGAATCAATGAAGGGCAGTCAGATACAAATGCAGAAATGTGATGGAGGAATGAGACTGACACATATGGCCATTCAGTAATAATTCAAAACAATACCTGGAATATGTGAACAGAGCAGCGGAACTGCACCAGAGGAAGGAGATAGGCCAGTTAGTGCCTATTCTGGATTTTAGTTTTGACAGTTCTAAAGGTGGTGCATTCATGCTGCAGAATAAAGTCACTCAGTTATCTGTGACTGATCCTGCCCATTACTTACTACAGATTTATCTCCTGCGGTTCTGTCCAATATGTACATTTTTCAGCGCCTTGCATTTCCTGGAGTGCATAGCGAATTGGATTAGAGGATGGAAAAAAGTAGGTATGCTGTGATGTGCCCCTGCAAGTTGTACTGGAGCCTCAATTTTTCACAACAATTGATAATTTTGTTTTGATAAAGGAATAGAGGGATGCATATCCAAGTTTGGTGACTGCAGTAAATTAGTTCGTACAATGAATAGTGTTGATGGGATCAGGAAGTTGGACAGGTGTGGAAAAGACTAATGGATATAGGCACTGTAGGCTAAATAAGGAAGACCTTAATACTTCTAACAAGTTCCCTAAACGGTTCTTAATGATAACGTCATCTGCACATATTACAGCTTATACAACAACGGTTATACAACAACGGTTGTATAAGCAGGATCAAAGTATTCATCTTCAACACAACTTCAGAAACTAAAAAAGAAAATCATTGAAATAATAACCTGCAAGGACAGACCCGGTGTGTTCTAATCTTTGGGCCAATCCGTTCAGAGATGCTCAGATGACTTCTGAATACAATAGACTGTAAGAGAAAGGAAGGCAAAACAAAGAACAAACAAAGAACAGTGCAGCACAGGAACAGGCAATTCGGCCCTCCAAGCCTGCGCCGATCTTGATGACTGCCTAATCTAAAACCTTCTGCACTTCCGGGAATCGTATCCCGCTATTCTCATCCGATTCATGTATTTGTCGAGTTGCCTCTTAAACGTCATTATCGTACCTGCTTCCACCACCTCCCCCAGCAGCAAGTTCCAGGGACTCACCACCCTCTGTGTAAAGAACTTACCTCGCACATCCCCTCTAAACGTTGCCCCTCTCACCTTAAACCTATGTCCCCGAGTAACTGACTCTTCCACCCTGGGAAAAAGTTTCTGACCAGCCACTCTGTCCATGCCGCTCATCACTTCATTAGCCTCTATCATGTCATCCCTCCACCTCCGTCGTTCCAGTGAATGCAATCCGAGTTTATCCAACCTGTCCTCATAGCTAATGCCCTCCAGACCAGGCAATATCCTAGTAAACCTCTCTGTACCCTCTCCATAGCCTCCACGTCCTTCTGGTAGTGTGGCGACCAGAATTGCACACAATATTCGAAGTGTGGCGTAACTAAAGTTCTGTACAGCTGTCGCATGACTTGCCAATTTTTATACTCTATGCCCCGACCGATGAAAGCAAGCATGCCATATGCCTTCTTGACTACCTTATCCACCTGCGTTGCCACTTTCAATGACCTGTGGACCTGGACGCCCAGATCTCTCTGCCTGTCAATACTCCTAAGGGTTCTGCCATTTACTGTATACCTCCCACCTGCATTAGATCTTCCAAAATGCACTATCTCACATGTATCCGGATGAAAATCTGAGATGGCAAGGTGAAAACTGAAAAAGCAGTGTCATACAGGTGTGCTGCCGGGCACAAGATGAGTTCATTGGTCAGCATGAGATGCAATATCAAATGAAGCAGCGACCTGTTGACATATTATCACCAAGCTTAATAACACAACAAATGGTGCAACAGACAAAAGCTCATCGGCATTTGAACTGCTGCCTTCGCTCAAGCGAATCAGATAAAGTTAAGGGGTGATATTTCCTCCTGATGAGTTGTCGCCCTTTGTGATCATCTCTCTGTGACAGTAATCTCATACTCACGCTCTGTAATGAGCTGCGGAATAAGAATAAAGAAGCTTTTAACAGATGCCTCATTATTTTCCACTTTTCAGGCTTGAGGGGTCTGTATATGGACTATCCAGGAAAAGGTAAAGACATGTTTCGCCTATTTTGTGGCAAAAGCAAAACATTGGAATGATGGTCGTTATATCAAAGGTGCTGGAGTATAAAGGGGTGGACGTTATGTAACAGTTATATACAGATATGGTTAGCTATATGTTATGCCACTTTCGATAATGCAAGGGAGAATTACGCTGAATATAGAAAGTGCAAAGTAACTGTGATAGGAACAATAAAAAAGGCCAAGCGATAGTTCTAGAATAGATTTGTGGTTAACCTTACAGGGAATCTAAAGATATTCTCGTGGCATATTCACAGTGGCAGGTTTGTCAGAGAAGTGGTGGTATTTATTCGGGACAATCTACTGGTAAAAGCAGAAGACATAGCTGAGGTACTAACTGGTTTACATCAGTATGTCATCAGGAATATGACTTTGCCAAGGATATGGTAAGTAGGGAAGCTGTCTCAATATTGGATGACACAAAATTGGTTCAAGAGAAGGCAATAAATGGGCTGCCAGTAGTTAAAGTGCATACGCCAACCAATCGGGGTTGGATGAATTCTAGGTTGCTGCGGGAAATAAGGGTAGACATTGCGGAGATGATGGTCACAATCTCACAATCCCTCATGGATGCAGGGGTGTTGCTAGAGGAATGCAAATGTTTCAACCTTGTTCAAAAATACAGAAAAGTTATAAACTTGACAACTGCAGAGATTGGGTGGTGGGGAAGCTTTTAGAAACAAGAATCAAGGGGAAATGTAACATTCAGTTGGGCAACGTGTGCACTGCATAAGGAAAACCTGTACAGATTGAGTAATGGCAAATTCTGTTTGACTAACTTGCTCGAGCGTGGGCGGAAGGAAACAGTGCAGCTGGTGTTTTGTACATGTTCCTCCAAAGTATGTTTGATAAAGCACTGCAAAAAAAGACCTTTTGGCAAAATATAAGCCTGGAATAAAAATAAGGAGGTCGCAGCATGACCAGACAATCAGCTAAGACAGAGAAAACAGAATAGTGGTGAATGATTGTTTTCCAGAATGAAAGGAGGTATACCGTGGTGTTCTACAGGATTCTGTACTAGCACCACTGTTGTCTTAGTTATCGGTTAATGATTTTCGATTTACTGGTATCAAGCACAAAATATAATTTGCAAATGACATGCAACAGTGTGGAGGATAGTTAAAGAATCATATAAGTATATAATGGTTACAGCACATAAGAGGTCCACGCAGGAAGGATGTTCCCGATGGTGGGGGAGTCCAGAACGAGGGGTCATAGTCTAAGAACACGGGATAAACCTTTCAAGACTGAGATGAGGAGACATTTCTTCACCTCGAGAGTGGTGAGCCTGTGGAATTCGCTACCACAGAACGAAGTCGAGGCCAATTCATCGTATGTTTTCAAGAAGGAGTTAAGTATAACTCTTGCGGTGAAAGGGATCAAAGTATATGGGGGGAAAGTGGGAACAGGTTACTGAGTTGGATGATCAGCCATGATCATACTGAATAGCGGAGCAGGCTCAAAGGGCTGAAGGGCCTACTCCAGCTCCTATTTTTTATGTTTCTATGTTTCTATAACAATTACATTTTGAAAGTGTGCAGTCAGTGATAATATGTAAGTAAGTGTTTTTTAATAAGCAAGACAACCCAAAGTAAGAATTTCCCAGGAATCTTCGTGCGAAGAATGCACTTCGAAATTGATCAGTAATTTCTGACGCACTTCCTCTTGCTCTCTTGCAGTTAATTTGATTGCCATCGTGATCCTATCCCGAGGAAAGTGCGGTCTATCCAAATGTATCACTCTCTACCTGTTGGCCATGGTTGTGACGGATCTATTGGTCATTATCACTGAGGTCGTATTGTTTCGGATTAGTTATGAATTTTACCCAGGATCATTACTGTCCATCACTCCTGTGTGCAGTATCATTGCTGTCCTGACTCGTGCATCCAGAGACAGCTCGGTCTGGTTAACCATCACTTTCTCCTTTGATCGCTTTGTTGCTATTTGTTGCCAAAAGCAGAAAAGAAAATATTGCACGAAGAACACAGCATCTGTGGTTATAGCAACAACGTGCATTCTTCTGAGTTTGAAAAGCATTGTTTGGTACTTTATATATAAACCACAGGAGATCATCGACAATGTACCGTGGTTTTGTGATCTAAAACCAAGCTATTTTACTGAACCCGGATGGTTGGCCTTTGACTGGTTTGATACGATTTTAACTCCAATGCTCCCATTTGCATTGATCTTGCTACTCAACGCTCTGACGGTCAGACACATTTTAGTTGCCAGCCGTGTCCGCGAGGGATTAAGGGGACAGACCAAGGCATAGAATCACATCGACCCAGAGATGGAAAGCAGAAGGAAGTCGGTTATTTTACTCTTCACAATTTCTGGTTGCTTCATGCTTCTATGGTTGACCTATGTTACAGAATTCTTCTATTATAACATTGCAGGGACAACTCTCCTGGACTACAATCACTCATAAAATACTTTTGCTCGCGTCGGGTTTATGCTGCAGAATTTAAGTTCCTGCACAAACACTTTTATTTATGGGGTGACGCAGAGCAAATTCAGAGAGCAGTTCAAGAGCATTATGAAACATCCGATTATCCTGATTACTAAACTTATTTGCAATAAGAAGTGCTGAGCTCAGTACAGAGGCAGTAATGGTCGTTCCCAGTTCAAACTATGGAAAATAATAAAAAGAGAAATGATATCTGGAGTCAGGCCGCTATTGTTGGATGATGCGCCATTTTGGTTCAGGTGCAGGAGAGTCATTTTGATGACATTCAGCTGAGATATTTTGGTTCTTAGCTCATCCCTTCCGTGCAACAAGCAATGAATCGCATTCATAGTGATGTCTCGCCATTAAGTGGAAAGACAGACCTGGCTGCTGTTTAAGGTAGATATTGTGTAATATTGCAAATTGAATGTTGTCTTTTCTTGCTGAAGGAATAGAGTATAAAAGAAGTGGAGTGGTGCCGCAACTGCTCAAGGCAGTCGTGAGACCGCACCTGGAGTATTGTCTACAGTTTTGTTCCCCCTACCTGAGAAGGGATGCAGTTGCATTGGAAGCAGTTCAGAGGAGGCTCACTAGATTCATTCCAGGGATGAGGGGCTTGTCTTATGAAAACATTTTGGACACTTTAGGCCTTTTCTCTCTCGAGATTATAAGAATGAGAGGAAGTCTAAAGGAGGTATATAAAATGATTAAGGGGATTGCCAAAGTCGATGTCGATAGGATGTTTCCTCTGGTGGGGCAATTTAGACAGAAAGGTCATAGTTTTAGGATAAGGGACAGCAGATTTAAAACAGAGATGAGGAGAAATGACTTCTCTCTTTGGGTCGTGAGTTGGTGTAATTCACTACCCCAGCGTACAGTGGATGCAGTGACTAAGGAGGAGACAGACAGTTTTTTAATTAGTAATGGGTTGAAAGGTTATGGAGAATGGACAGGAAAATGGAGTTGAGGCCGAGATGGGATTAGCAATGATCGTATTGAATGGTGGTGCAGGCTCGAGGGGCTGAATTGCCTACTCCTATTTCTTATGTTCTGATGTAACAAGGTGTCATTTTTATTTACTTGTTCAAAAAAAAGCTGAATGGAATCTGAAATTGTACTGCATAACCATGAAGAACGTATACCATTTTGGATACGGTTGGGGGGGCGACCTACCAGAGGAAAGACACAGTGGCCAGGTCTCTGGCACTGAGCCTGGCTCAGTGGCTCAGAAGGGAAGGGGGGAGAATAGGAGAGCGACAGTGATAGGACATTCAATGGTTAGAGGAACAGACAGGAGATTATGTTGTCGCGAAAGAGACTCCCAGTTGGTATGTTGCTGACCGGGTGCCAGGGTCAGGGATGTCTCGGATCGAGTCCACAGGATTCTTAAGGGGGGGGGGGGGAGCAGCCAGAGGTCGTGGTACATATCGGTACCAATGACATAGTCAGGAAAAGTGATGAGGACCTGAAAAGCGAATATCGGGAGTTAGGTTGGAAGCTGAAAGGCAGGACGAGCAGAGTAGTAATCTCAGGATTGTTATCGGTGCCACGTGCTAGTGAGGCGAGAAACAGGGAGCGAGTACAGCTGAACACGTGGCTACAGAACTGGTGTAGGAGGGAGGGATTCAGATACGTGGATCTTTGGGATACCTTCTGGGGAAGGTGGGAACTGCACAAGAAGGGCGGGTTGCATCTGAACTGGAGGGGCACCAATATCCTGGGCGGGAGGTTTGCTCGAGCTCTTCGGGAGGGTTTAAACTAGTTTGGCAGGGGGATGGGAGCCGGCGCCACGGATCAGTGGATGGGATAGCTGTTGAACAGGCAGATACCGAGTGTAGAGAGTCTGTGAGGAAGGTTAGACAGTTGACACGACAAAGTTGCAGCCAGTATGATGGGTTGAAGTGTGTCTATTTCAACGCAAGAAGTGTCAGGATTAAGAGTGGTGAACTTAGAGCATGGATGAGTACTTGGAGCTACGATGTTGTGCCCATTACGAAGACGTGGATATCACAGGGGCAGGAATGGATGGTGGATGTTCATGGGTTTAGATGTTTCAAAAGGAATAGGGAGGGAGGTAAAAGAGGTGGGGGAGTGGCATTGTTAATCAGGGTTAGTACCACAGCTGCAGAAAGGGAGGTCGTCGAGGAGGGTTTCTCTACTGAGTCATTATGGGTGGAAGTCAGAAACAGGAAAGGAGCAGTCTCTTTGTTGGGAGTTTTCTGTGGACCCCCCAATAGCAACAGAGACATGGTGGAACAGATTGGGAGGCAGATTTTGGAAAAATGCAGAAGTAGCAGGGTTGTTGTGATGGGTGACTTCAACTTCCCTAATATTGATTGGAACCTCCTTAGTGCAAATTGTTTGGATGGAGCAGTTTTTGTCAGGTGTGTCCAGGAAGGTTTCCTGACCCAATATGTAAATAGGCCGGCTCGAGGGGAGACGATGTTGACTTGGTGCTTGGCAACGAACCAGGCCAAGTCGCAGATCTATCGGTGGGAGAGCATTTTGGTGATAGTGATCACAACTCCCTGACCTTTACTATAGTCATGGAGAGGGACAGGAGCAGACGGGATGGGAACATATTTAATTGGGGGAGGGGAATTACAATGCTGTTTGTCAGGAAATGGGGAGCATAAATTGGGAACAGATGTTCTCAGGGAAATGCACGACAGAGATGTGGAGGTTGTTTAGGGAGCACATGCTGCGACTGCTGGATAGGTTTGTCCCGATGAGGCAGGGAAGGGATGGTAGGGTGAAGGAATCTTGGATGACAAGAGATGTGGAACAGCTAGTCAAGGGGAAGAAGGAAGCTTACTGAAGGTTGAGGAAGAAAGGATCAGACAGGGCTCCAGAGGGTTACAATGTAGCCAGGAAGGAACTGAAGAATGGACTTAGGAGAGCTGGAAGGGGACATGAAAACGACTTGGCGGACAGGATTAAGGAAAATCCCAAGGCGTTCTACACTTATGTGAGGAACAAGAGGATGGCCAGAGTGAGGGTAGGGCCGATCAGGGATAGTGGAGGGAACTTATGCCTGGAGTCGGAGGAGGTAGGTGAGGTCCTAAATGAATACATTGCTTCAGTATTCACTATTGAGAGGGACCTGGTCGTTTGTGAGGACAGCGTGAAACAGACTGATATGCTCGAACATGTTGAGGTTAAGAGGGAGGATGTGCTGGAAATTATGAATGATATGAGGACAGATAAGTCCCGGGGCCAGACGGGATATACCCAAGGATATTACGGGAAGCGAGGGAAGAGATTGCTGCGCCTTTGGCGATGATCTTTGCGTACTCACTGTCCATTGGAGTAGTACCGGATGATTGGAGGGTGGCAAATGTTGTTCCCTTGTTCAAGAAAGGGAATAGGGATAACCCTGGGAATTATAGACCAGTCAGTCTTACGTCGGTAGTGGGCAAAGTATTGGAGAGGATTCTGAGAGACAAGATTTATGATTATTTGGAAAAGCATGGCTTGATTAGAGATAGTCAGCATGGCTTTGTGAGGGGCAGGTCATGCCTCACAAGCCTTATTGAATTCTTTGAAGATGTGACAAAGCACGCTGATGAAGGAAGAGCAGTGGATGTGGTGTGTATGGATTTTAGCAAGGCGTTTGATAAGGTTCCTCATGGTAGGCTCATTCAGAAAGTAAGGAGGCATGAGATACAGGGAATGTTGGCTGTCTGGATACAAAATTGGCTGGCCCATAGAAATCAGAGGGTGGTAGTAGATGGAAAGTATTCAGCATGGAGCTCGGTGACCAGTGGTGTTCCACAAGAAACTGTTCTGGGACCTCTGCTCTTTGTGATTTTTATAAATGACTTGGATGAGGAAGTGAAAGGCTGGGTTAGCAAGTTTGCCGATGACACGAAGGTTACTGGAGTTTTGGATAGTGTGGAAGGCTGCTGTAGGTTGCAACGGGACATTGACAGGATGCAGAGCTGGGCTGAGAAGTCGCAGATGGAGTTCAACCTAGAAAAATGTTAAGTGATTAATTTTGGAAGGTCGAATTTGAATGCGGAATGCAGGCTTAAAGACAGGATTCTTGGTAGTGTGGAGGAACAGAGGGATCTTGGGGTCCATGTCCATAGATCGCTCAAAGTTGCCACCCAAGTTGATAGGGTTGTTAAGAAGGCGTATGGTGTGTTGGCTTTCATTAATCGGCGGTGGAGTAATGGATATCAAGGTACAGATCCTTTATGGGCGGCACAGTGGCGCACTGGTTAGCACTGCAGCCTCACAGCTGCAGCGACCCGGGTTCAATTCTGGGTACTTCCTGTGTGGAGTTTGCAAGTTCTCCCTGTGTCTGCGTGGGTTTCCTCTGGGTGTTCAGGTTTCCTCCTACATGCCAAAGACTTGCAGGTTGATAGGTTAATTGGCCATTATAAATTGCGCCTAGTATAGGGAGGTGGTAGGGAAATATAGGGACTGGTGGGCATGTGGTAGGAATATGGGATTAGTGTAGGATTAGCATAAAAAATGGGTGGTTGATGGTCGGCACAGACTCGGTGGGCCGAAGGGCCTGTTTCAGTGCTGTATCTCTAAAAAAAATGTAATGGTCAATTCACTTGTGCACATAAACACTTCACAGACATCGCAATGGAATGTGCTATATGTTACATTCCCAAGACAAGATATGGACAGTCAATGACAGAAAAAAATGAAGTGATGGGGGAAGAGCGGGAGAGTGTGACTAACTGGACTGCTCTTCAAAAGAGATACCACAGATTCAATGGATCGAATCGCCTCCCACTGTGTTATAGTACACTATGATTCCATGGCCCTCTTCAGAGAGAGAGAGAGAGATAGAGCGAAAGAGATGGGTTCAGGAGAGGGAGAAAGAGAGAGAGAAAAAGAGAAAGAGATGGGTTCAGAGGAGAGAGAGAGGGAGAGATACAGAGATCAGGCGAAGGAGAGAGAGAGCGATGGGGTGATGGAGAAACGGTTGGGCTGAGCGTAAGAGAGAGAGAGAGACACTCAGGGAGAGGGAGAGGAATAAAACATCCCAAAGTGATGTAACAAGCTCGAGGGGCCGATCGGCCTCCTCCTGTTGTCCCGAGGGCTTGATAAATATTACACGATAAAATAAACAAGGTCGTGATGATAATTTTGGGAAAATAAAATGGAATTAATTAACAATAGTTTCTCCTTAAAGATTACTGATCCTATCGCCTCCGAATGTGTTATAGTACTCTATGATTCTATGGCGCTCTTCTGCAAGAGAGAGTGAGGGAAATGGGGTGAGGGAGAGAGAGAATTAAAGAAACAGAGATGGGGTGAGGAAGAGAGAGAGAAATGGGGTGGGAGAGAGATAGATAAAGACAGGGTTAGGGAGGGAGAGAGACGGGTAAGGAGGAGGAGAGAGTCTGGCTGAGGTACAGAGAGAGAGAGAGAGGGAGAGGGAGACATGGTAAGGGAGTGGGTGAGGAAGAAAATGTCTCAAAGAGGTAGGATGGGCTCGAGGAGCCAAACAGCCTCCTCCTGTCTTCCTAAGGGATTTATTAGTACATCCTGAACTAAACTAGGTCTTAATGATAATTGTTAGCAAATGAAATGGAATTAATTAACAATAGTTTATCTTTTAAAATTATTCATCCGAATTCATAATATTACTTGTGTGAATTTGGGCTTGACAGATAATTTGCTGTTTATGAACATCACTGAATAAATAAATACTGGAAGATTCAATGTCACTTTGTTTCCATCCTTGTTCAAACACCTGCTGACCTACTCGAAGGTTTAAACCTGAGCAGCAGTTCTGATGGTGCAGTGTCCTTTTCAGAAGTTGGGACTGACCCGCTCCCTGTTGCCACCTCCCCCCACCCCTCTCGGGGTCACAGTGCTGGGTCAGGGTTCACAGACTGCACGGACACTGGGATTGACCCACTGACCCAAAGACAAGAAAAGTAAAGCAAAATTCTCCTGGTCCCTGTGAAATCAGATTGACAATAAATTTAAACCCTGAGAGTGAAAAATAGAAGGAGAACAGAGAGATTTTGATATTTGAATAAACATGATTTACACAGAGGGAAGTGTTTGTGTTTATCTGTCTAAATTGGTCAATGTGAATATTTGTGTCTCTGTGTGGGTTTCTCTCTCTCTCTCTCCTTCTCTCTCGGTCAGTGGGAATGGATGTGCCTGGCTGTGGATTTCCATGTGTGTGTGTGTTTATCTGGACATGTTAGTCTGCCTGTGTTTATGTGACTGTCTTTGTGTCCGTGTGTGGGGTTGTTTCTCTGTGTTTGTGTTTCCAAGGCTGGATATGAGGGTGGGAGAGGACACAGAAGGACACTCTCAAATCTCTTTTTAAAGATCTTTCATCTTCACAACTCTGATGAATATCCAGAAATATCCTCCACAAAATATCAAGCAGTTGTATCTCAATACATGTCAGGACAGAAGTGCCTCTCTCAAACACTGCCTATGTTAGGTTTCTCTGGGCTGATGCTATAAAGTTAGGTGGAACAGTAAGCTGTGGGGAGGGCACAAAGAGACTGCAAAGGGAGATTGACAGGTTAAGTGAGTGGGCAAGGAAGTGGCAGCTGGAATATCATGTGGAGAGATGTGAGGTTCTTCACTTTGGCAATGTTGAAGTTATGCCCTGTAAACCCAAGTCCAAGTCATTAATATATATCAAAAAGATCGGTGGTCCTAATCCAAATACCTGGGGAATACCGGTGTCCCACCATCTCTTCTCCTTTTCCGACCCGTGGAGGCGGATGATGCGGGCATGGGTCTTAATGAATACATTGCGAATGTCTTCACAACAGAGGGGACGAAGCAGACATTGTAATCAATGAGGAGGGGTTTGAAATATTGAATGGGCTGAAAAGTGATAGTGGCAATATTAAGGGGTTTAGCATCTTTGAAACCTGATAACTGACCAGGGTCAGACTGTTAAGGGGTACAAGGGAGGAAATAGCAAAGGCCCTGACCATCATTTTCCAATCCTCTCTGGTTACAGTTGTGCTTCCAGAGGACTGGAGGACTGCGAATGTTGTACTGTTGTTTAACAAGGGAGAAAGTAATAGACTGAGTAATTACATGCCACCCAGCCCAATCACAGTGGAGGGAAAATTATTGGGCATAAGGGAATGATTGATTCCTTTCTCATACTGTGTGTCTCAGTGTCTCCATGTCTGTGTCTCTGCCACATTTAAGGACGACCCTTACATTGGTGAGGAGACAGTCCCTGAAATAAATGTCCCAGTGTTGTGGTAACATATAACGGATACCGAGAACGAACCTAAAATGGCTGACTAACGTTGGTGGATTTCCACATATGTTTGAGAGAGGAAGGTGAGAGAGACAGACAGACAGAAAGATAGACAAAGAGGCAGACACAGACGCGACACAGAGAGTGATAGCAGAATAATTGCTGTTGGAGAGAGGAAGAGGAGGAGGTCAATTTGCCCCTCAACCCTCCTCTGTCATTCAATCACATCATGGCTGATGCGTGATCTAACTCCATGTACCTATCGTTGCCCTTTAATACCTTTGGTTCAAAAAAATCTTTCAAACTCAGACTTAAAAATTAACAAGTGTCTCAGCATCAATTGCCGTTTGTGGAAGAGAGTTCCAAACTCATACCAAACCTGGTGTGCTGAAGTGTTTCTTCATTTCACTCCTGAATGGTATTTAGAGTACGTTTAGATATTTAGACGAGACCCCCAAGTTCCTGACTCCGCAGCCAGTGGGAATAGTTACTATCTGTCCACCTTATCAGTTTCCCTTGTTATCTTTAAATCATTCATCGAATCATCGATAACCTTCTAAATTCCACGAATAGACAGTAAAGCTCCAGCTACACTGTCCCATTAAACATTCCCAATCTAAGCACAATGTTGCGTTTGACACAGAGTAAATTTCCCTCTATGCTGTCCCATCACACACTCCAAGGGCAGGAACATCATGGGGTGGATGCAGAGTGAATGTCACTCTACACTGTCCGGATTGGGCAGAGAGAGAGACAGAAAGAGAGAAACAGAGAGACATCGACTGACAGGGTGACTGAGAGAGAAAGTAGAATATTTAACAGGCGATATTGGAAGAGGAGGATGCAATTTAACCCCACGACTCTGTTCCGGCATTCAATGCGATCATGGCTGATCTGTGATCTAACTTACACCATGTATCTTGCCTTTGCCCCTTATCTCCTAACCCCTTTGGTTAACAAGGATCTCTCAATCACAGATTTAAGAATTAACCAATAAGCCAGCATGAAATTTGCATAACCAATATCACGCGTTTGTGTTGGCTCCCACAGTGGAATAGCTTTCTGGATGTTGAAAATGGAGGCTATTCCTTCTGGATCATCAAACGTGGCCGCCCGGGCCCCAACTTCATCTGAATTTCTCCCTCTCGCGATGTTTTTTCTCTCCAAACCTACTTCGCATACATTTGTGCACACAGCAGTGAAGCATTACGTCAAATTAAAATTTCTTACATTATACTTTTCATCCACCTCAACAATCTCCATCCCGACAACTTTGTCCCTCTCTACAGCCCTCTCTCTGCCTGCATATCGAACCCTCTCTCCCTCTGTCTCCCGCTTAGTGTCAGAGATAGCAGGAGGGAGAGATAGAGAGAGAAAAACAAAGAGAAACACAGAGAACAACACCAGCCTCTCCAATCTATCCACGTAACTGAAGTCCCTCATCCCTGGAACAAGGCTTGTGATTCTTTTCTGCACCCTCTCTAATGCCGCCACATCCTTCCTCAAGTGCGGTGCCCAGAATTGTATACAGTACTCCAGTTCAGGCCAAACCAGTGTTTTACACAGGTCTGTCATAGCGCCCTTGCTTTTGTACTCTATGTCTGTATTTATAAAGCCCAGGACACCTTATGCCTTTTAACCACTTTCCCAACCTCCCCTGTCACCGTCAGTGATGTGTGTACAAATACTCCTCAGATCTCTCAGTTCCTGCACCTCCTTTAGAATGTTATCCTTTACCTTAGATCGTCTCCACTCCTTTTTCCTACCTGTGAAGGTGGAAGATCTGGGCATGGCTCGTATTGAATACATAGCGACTTGTCTTCACAAAAGAGGATACGAAGCAGACTTTGTAGTCAATGAGGAGGGGATTGCAATATTGAATGGGATAAACAGTGGGAGAGGAAATATTAAGGGGTTTAGCATCTTTCAAAGCTGATAATTAACCAGGCTGAGACTATTCAGAGGTGCAAGGGAGGAACTAGCAAAGGCTCTGACCATCATTTTACAATCCTCTCTGGTTACAGTCGTGCTGCCAGAGGACTGGAGGAGTGCATATGTTGTCCTGTTGATTAACAATGAAGAAAGTATATCGACTGAGTAATTACAGGCCACCCAGCCTAATTACAGTGGAGGGAAAATTATTGGGTACCAGGGGTTGATTCACTCCTTTCCAGCACTTTGTGTCTCAGTGTCTCCATGTCTGTGTCTCGGTCACGTTTTAAGCTCTGACCTTACATTAGAGAGGAATCGGTCTCTGAAATAAATGTCCCAGTGTTGTGGTAACATAAAATGACCACCGAGAACCAGCTTAAAATGGCTGACTAATGTGTGTGGATTTCCACAGATGCTCTGAGTGGGGAGAGAGACAGACAGACAGACAGAAAGAGAGGCAAGGAGGGAGATACAGACGAGACATAGAGAGTGATAGCAGGATATTTGTCGTTGGATAGAGGAAGAGGAGGAAGCCATTTGGCCCCTCAACCCTGTTCTGCCGTTCAATGAGCTCATGGCCGATGTGTGCTCTAACTCCATGTACCTATCTTTGCCCCTTAATACCTTTGGTGAACAAATCTCTAGCAAACTCAGATTGAAAAATTAACAAGTGTCTCAGCAACAATTGCCGTTTTTGGAAGAGAGTTCCAAACTGATACCACACCTGGTGTGTTGAAGTGTTTCTTCATATCACTCCTGAATGGTTTTGAGACTACGTTTAGATTTTTAGACTATGCCCCCAAGTTCCTGACTCCGCAGCCAGTGGGAATAGTTACTCTCTCTCCACTTTTTCAGTTTACCTTATTATCTTGAATACATTCATCAGATCAGCCCAGAGCTTTCTATATTCCATGGATAGACAGTAAAGCTCCAGCTACACTGTCCCATTAAACGTTTCCAAGCCAAGCACAATGTTGGATTCGGCACAAAGTAAATTTCCCTCTATGCTGCCCCATCACACACTCCGAACATCATGGGGTGAATACGGAGTGAATCTCACTTCACACTGTCCGGAATGGACGCAGAGAGAGACAGAAAGAGAGAAATAGAGAGACATAGACTGAAAGGGTGACTGAGAGAGAAAGAAGGATACTTACCCGGGGATATTGGAAGAGCAGGATGCATTTTAACAACACGACCCTGTTCCAGAATTCAATGAGATCATGGCTGATCTGTGATCTAACATACACCATGTATCCTGCCTTTGCCCCTTATCTCTTGATACCTTTGGTTAACAAGAATCTATCAATCACAGGTTTAAAAGTTAACCAATAAGCCAGCATGAAATTTGCACAACAAATATCATGATGGTGTGATGGCATCCACAGTGGAATAGTTTTCTGGATGTTGAAAATGGAGGCGATTCCTTCTGGATGCTCAAAAGTGTCCACCTGGACCCCAACTTCTTCTACATTTCTCCCTCTCCTGATGTTTTTTCTCTCCATACCTATCTCGAATATATGTGTGCACACAGCAGTGAAGGATAAAATCAAATTAATATATTTCACATTCTTCCTTTCCGTCCACCCCAATAATCTCTCTCTCTCTAACCTTGTCCCTATCTACTGCCCTCTCTCTGCCTGCATATCTAACCCTCTCTCCCTCTGTCTCCCTCTTAGTGTCAGAGATAGCAGGAGGGAGAGATAGAGAGAGGAGGACAGAGAGAGACACAGAGAACAACCCCAGCTTCTCCAATCTATCCAAGTAACTGAAGTCCCTCATACCTGGAACCAGGCTTGTGATTATTTTCTGCACCCTCTCAAATGCCTCCACATCCTTCCTCAAGTGTGGTGCACATAATTGTATACAATACTCCCGTTGAGGCCAAACCAGTGTTTTACACAGGTCTGACAGAGCCTCCTTGTTTTTGGACTCTCTGTCTGTATTTATAAAGCCCAGGACACATCCTGCCTTCAAAGCACAAACTCAAACTGACATGTCACCATCAGTGATGTGTGTACAAATATCCCCCATATCTGTCTGTTCCTGCACCTCCTTTAGAATTCTATCCTTTATTTTAAATTGTCTCTCCTCCTTTTTCCTACCCGTGGTTCTTAATGAACACATCGCAACTGTCTGCACAAAAGTGGGGACGGCGCGGACATTGTAGTCAATGAGGAGCGGTTTGAATATTGAATGGGATAAACAGTGAGAGAGGAAGCTTAGTTTAGTGATACAGCACTGAAACAGGCCCTTCGGCCCACCGAGTCTGTGCCGACCATCAACCACCCATTTATACCAATCCTACACTAATTCCATATTCCCATCTCATCCCCACCTGCCCCTATATTTCCCTACCACCTACCTATACTAGGGGCAATTTATAACGACCAAATAACCAGCAAGTCTTTGGCATGTGGGAGGAAATCGGAGCACCTGGAGGAAACCCACGCAGACACCGTTGGTTAGCAAGAATCTGTCAATCACAGGTTTACAAATTAACCAATAAGCCAGCATGAAATTTCCACAACCAATATCATGATGGTGTGCTGGCTCCCACAGTGGAATAGCTTTCTGGATGTTTAAATTGAGGCTATTCCTTGTAGATCGTCAAAAGTGTCCACCTTGGCCCCAACTTCATCTATATTTCTCCCGCTCCTGTTGCTTTTGTCTCCATACTTATCTCGAATATGTCTCTCTCCTCGTGCCAGAGATAGCAGGAGGGAGAGATGGAGATAGAATGTTGAAGGAACTGTACTCTGTTCCTAAGCTGTGCTGAAACTGCTCTCGGAGTGTTTGATGGGCTACATTAGTCGGCCGTGTACAGTCCTATATCACGCTGTGAAGAAGCAGGGCATGTTCAGTACAGAATGGGTCAAAGGGAACGATTCACTCCTGTTTGCTCCTGGGAAGACAGACTGACGTTAACATCAAGGCAGTGTTTGACTGAGTGTGGCATCGAGGAGCCTGAGTAAAATTGAAGTCGTTGGGAATCAGGGGAAAGCTCTACACTGGTTGGAATCATACTGAGCACTAAGGAAGATGGTTGTGGTTGTTGGAATTCAATCACCTCAGTGCCATGCCTTCACTGCAGGAGTTTATCAGGGTAGTGTCCTCAGCCCAACCATGTTCAGCTGATGTCCCAGCCGATATACTGAGCAGGTCAGGCAGCAGCTATGGACAGAGAAACAGAGTTAGTGATTCAGCTCGATGGATTCCAGATTTCCAGCATCCACAATTTTTTTGCCTCAGATAACGAACAAATCCAGAGCCGCATGCACCAAGACCCGGACAACATTCAGGCTTGGGCCGACCAGTGGCAAGTAACATTCACATCACACAAGTGCCAGTCAATGACCATCTGCAACAAGAGAGAATCCAACCACCTCCCCTTGGCATTCAAAGCATCATGCCATCGCTCAGGGACACAGGGTGACAGAAGAATATTTCAATTTTCAAAAGGCATTTGGTGAGATCAATCTTAGATTTAAAAAGAACATTTAATTCTGCATCAATGCGCGTGTTCGGAAGACACATTCCAAACTACTACCACCTTTTGCCTGGAGTGTCGGATTAACCTGGGTGCCCGGCTCAGGCTCAAGACTCACCTGTCTCAGTCACTGAGACGCGCCTGCATCACCTGCCTCAATGTAAGTTTGGGAACGAGACAGGCAAACGGGATGAGGACGACTGCTCATGTGGAGGATAAGCATCAGTAGTCGCTCAGAGAATCAGAACAGACCAGCGAGACTCAGAAAAGGAAATTTGTGTTGAATTTGTGAGCCTCGCTTTCTGGAATGCTTCAGTGTTTAGTGAGAAT
Organism: Heterodontus francisci; assembly: GCF_036365525.1. Taxonomy (NCBI): domain Eukaryota; kingdom Metazoa; phylum Chordata; class Chondrichthyes; order Heterodontiformes; family Heterodontidae; genus Heterodontus; species Heterodontus francisci. The sequence goes on from NC_090391.1 coordinate 58,388,147, forward strand.
GATGATCCAGTGACATTTTGCCCCAGTGGGACGAATAGATACTATGTGAACTTCTTTGGCCTCCTTATCTCGAGAGACAATGGATACGCGCCTGGAGGTGGTCAGTGGTTTGTGAAGCAGCGCCTGGAGTGGCTAGAAAGGCCAATTCGAGAGTGACAGGCTCTTCCACAGGTGCTGCAGAGAAATTTGTTTGTCGGGGCTGTTGCACAGTTGGCTCTCCCCTTGCGCCTCTGTCTTTTTTCCTGCCAACGACTAAGTCTCTTCGACTCGCGACATTTTAGTCCCGTGTTATCGCCATCTCTGGCGAACTCTGGCAACTGACAGGCAAACGGGATTAGGACGACTGCTCATGTGGAGGATAATCATCAGTAATCCCTCAGAGAATCAGAACAGACCAGCGAGACTGAGAAAAGGAAACCTGTGTTGAATTTGTGAGCCTTGCTTTCTGGAATGCTTCAGTGTTTAGTGAGAATGTTGATCCAGTGACATTTTGCCCCGGTGGGACGAATAGATACTATATGAACTTATTACAACAGTAAGGTACCGTGTGTACTGTAAACATGGACTGAAATAACAATGTAAATGATCAATTTTCAGCTGAATACTATGACTACAGTTATACCTGCCATCCTGTGAGAATGTACATAAGACACGATGTGACACTTTTGAGTTTGCACCTTGATCTTTGTATGAACACAAGGGTTAAGTAAGTTAAAAATATTAAATGGTCAATTCAATTGTACAAATAAACACTTCCCAGACATCGCTATGGAATGTGCTCTTTGCTACATTTCCAAGACAAGATATGGACAGACAATTACAGAAAAAAAAATGAAGTGATGGGGGAAGAGCTGGAGAGTGCGACCAACTGGACTGATCTTCACAAGAGATAGCACAGATTCAATGGGTCGAATCGCCTCCTACTTTGTTATAGCACACTATGATTCTATGGTCCTCTTCTGAGAGAGAGAGAGAGAGAGATACAAAGATCGGGCGAGAGAGAGACAGAGAGAGATGGGGTGAGGGAGAAAGAATTGGGGTGAGGGACAGAGAGAGAGAGACACACCCACAGGGAGAGGGAGAGGATTAAACATCCCAAAGGGATGCAACAGGCTCGATGGTCTGAACGGCCTCCTCCTGTCTTCCTTGGAGCTTTATAAATATTACACACTGAAATAAACATGGTCGTGATGACTATTTTTAGCAAATGCAATGGAATTAATTAACAGTAGTTTCACCTTTAAAATTATTCATCCGAATTCACAATATTACTTGTGTGAATTTGGGCTTGACAGATAATTTGCTGTTTATTAACATTACTGAATAAATAAATATTGGAAGATTCAAAATCACTTTGTTCCCATCCTTGTCCAAACTCCTACTGACTCACTCGAAGGTTTAAACCGAAGGAGCAGTTCTGACGGTGCGGGGTCCCTTTGAGAGGTTGGGACTGACCCTCTCGCTGTTGCCCACTCCCCCCACCCCCCTCGGTGTAACAGTGCTGGGTCAGGGGTCACAGAGTGCACGGACACTGGGATTGACCCATCACCCACTGACCCCAGAGACAAGAAACGTAAAGCAAAAATGCTCCTGCTCCCTGTGAAATCAGATTGACAATACATTTAAACCACGAGAGTGAAATAGAAGAGGAGAAAAGTGAGATTTTGATGTTTGTAAAAACATGATTTGCACCGAGGGAAGTGTTTGTCTTTATCTGTCTAAGTTGGTCAATGTGAATATATGTGTCCTGTGTGGGTTTCTCACTCTCTCTTTCTCTCTCGGTCAGTGGGAATGTATGTACCTATGTGTGGATTTCTATGTGTGTGTATGTGTTTATCTGGACATGATAGTCTGCCTATGATTATGTGACTTTCTTTGTGTCTGTGTGTGTCTTTGTGTCTCTTTCTTTGTGTTTCCAATGCTGGATGTGAGGGTGGGAGCGGACGCAAAAGGACACTCTCTAATCTCTTATTAAAGATCTTCCATCTTAACAACTCCGATGAATATACAGAAATATCCTCCACAAAATATCAAGCAGTTGTGTCTTAATACTTGTCAGGACAGAAGTGCCTCTCTCAAACACGGCCCAAGTTAGGTTAATATGGGCTGATGATAAAATGTTAGGTTTGGCAGTAAACTGTGAGGAGGGCACAAAGAGACTGCAAAGGGAGATTGACAGGTTAAGTGAGTGGGCAGAAAGTGCCAGCTGGAATATCATGTGGAGAAATGTGAGGTTCTTCACTTTGGCAGGAAGAATAGAAACACAGAACATTTTTCAAATGGTGAGAAACTATGAAATGTTGGTATTCGAATGGACTTGGGTGTCTTTGCACACAAATCACAGAAAGTTAACATGCAGGTATAGCAAATGGAGTGTTGGCCTTTATTGCAAGGGGGTTAGAAGTACAATGGTGAGGAAGTCTTGCTGTAATGGTACAGGGTTTGGTGAGCCCACACCTGGAGAGAGACGGAGTGAAGGAGAAGGTGAGGAATAAGAAGTCCCAAAGGTGCTACACAGGGTGCTTTACAAAAACAAAATCTGACACAAAACCCACAAAAGGAGAGATTAAGGCTGATGAAGAAACGCTTGGTCAAAAAGGTTAGTATTAAGGAGCGTCTTTAAGCAGGAATGAGAAAGAGAGACGGAGAGGTTTCGGGAAGGAATTCCCCTGTGGTAACAGGCAGTGACATTAATTCCTGATTGCCAGTAGAGATTTGATAGGAAAGGGTATTAATGTTTACGCAACCGAGAGAGCTCGATGTGGATAAGTAGAGAGAGAGAGAGTTACAATGTGATCGAGAGAGAGAGAGACAGGGAGCAGGGGATAGTGAGAGAGAGAAATAGAGGGACAGGGTGAGAGAGAGAGAGAGGAGAGAGAGTGACAGGGTGAGGGAGGGAGAGACAGTGTGAGGGAGAGAGAGACAGGGTGAAGGGAAGATAGAGAATCAGAGAGCGAGAGAGAGACAGGATTAAGGGGAGAGAGAGAAAGCGAGAGAGAGAGAGTGAGAGGGTTAAGAGGAAGGAGAGAGAGAGCGAGAGCGGGACAGGGGCTATCCCTGTCTATAGAACAAATGGGGGGAGATCCCCCTCAACATAACGTGGAGGGAGATCCCCATCTACATATAAAGTGGAGGGAGATGCCCTTCTATGTATAAAATGGAGGGAGATGCCTTCTATGTATAAAATGGAGGAAGATTCCCCTGTATATTTAACGTGGAGGGAGACGCCCTTGTATGTATAAAATGGAGGGAGCTCCCCCTATGCAAGGAAAATGGAGGGAGCTCCCCCTCGACATAGAAAATGTAGAGGCACTGAGAGAGAGGGAGAATCAGGGAGAGAGAGGGAGGAAGATGCAGGGAGAGAGAGGGAGTGTGGGAGATACAGGGAGAGGGAGGGACGGAGCTAGAGGAAGGGAGAGACAGAGGGAGAACCAGGGAGAGAGAGGGAGAGGGAGTGAGATAGAGTGAGAGGGAGTGACAGGGAGGGAAAGACAGATGGAGGGATCAAGAGAGAAAGACAGAGATAGATGGAGAGAGAGAGGGTGTGACAAAGAGGGAAAGACAGATGGAGGGACACAGAGAGAGACATGAGAGATGGAAGGAGAGAATGGGACAGATAGGGAGGGATAAAGAAAGAGGGAGAGAACAAGACAGACTAAGGGAGAGACAAGGGCCGAGAGAGAGAGGGAGAAACAGAGGGAGAGAGACAGGGATTGGGAGACACAGGGATTGGGAGAGAGGGTGAGACAGAGCGAGAGAGAGACAGAGATAGAATGAGAGAATGGGAGTGACAGAAAGGGAAAGACAGATGGAGGGACAGAGAGAGACAGAGAGAAAGTCAGAGACAGAGATAGAAGGAGAGAGTGGGACAGAGAGGTAGTGATAAAGAAAGGAGAAATGGCTGAAACCATTGCTGTCCTGGGAGCGAGGGAGGAAGGAAGAGATGAAAAGAGAGAGGGGGGATAGAAAAAGGGAGAAATTTTGTGATAGAGACACAGACAGAGTTATGGACAGAGGAAGAGAAAGAGAGGGAGAGACAGTGACAGAGAGAGAGAGGGAGAGACAGAGATAGAAGGAGAGAGAGGGAGTGACAGGGAGGGAAAGACAGATGGACGGAAAGAGAGAGAGAAGGAGAGAGGGAGTGACAGAGAGGGAAAGACAGATGGAGGGGCAGAGATAGAAGGAGAGAGAGGGAGTGACAGGGAGGGAAAGACAGATGGACGGAAATAGAGAGAGAAGGAGAGAGGGAGTGACAGAGAGGGAAAGACAGATGGAGGGGCAGAGAGACAGAGAGAAAGAGGCAGAAATAGAGAGGGAGATACAGAGACAGTGAGAGAGAGGGATAGAGAGAGAGAGAGAGGTAGAGCTGGTGTGAGAGAGACACAAATAGAGTCATGGACAGAGGCACAGAGAGAATGAGAGTAACAGAGAGAGAGAGAGAGAGAGAGACAGAGACTGAGAGAGAGAGAGAGAGTCACAGATAGAGAAGCCGAGAGAGAGGGAGCGGCAATGAGAGAGAGAGACAGAGACAGTGATAGCGAAAGACAACAAGAGAGAGAGATCGGGGTGGAGGGACAGTTGTAGGGGGAGAGGGAGAGAGATAGAGAGAAGGAGAGACAGAGATAGAAGGAGAGAGAGGGAGTGACAGAAATAGAAAAAGAGAGGGAGTGACATGGAGGGAAAGACAGATAGAGGGACAGAGAGAGAGAAGGAGACAGAGGGAGAGACACCGTGAAGGAGAGAGGGAGGGACAGAGAGGGAAAGAAAGATGGAGGGACAGAGAGAGAGACAGAGAGAAGACAGAGAGGGAGTGACAGAGAGGGAAAGACAGATGGAGGGACGCAGACAGAGACAGAGAGGAAGAGGCAGAAGTAGAGAGAGAGACCGAGATACAGAGAGGGAGAGACAGAAAGAGTGAGAGAGAGATACAGAGAGAGAGAGGCAGAGATGGTGTGCGAGAGACACAAGTAGAGTCAGGGACAGAGGCACAGGCTGAGAGCGAGTAACAGAGAGAGAGAGAGAGTAACAGCGAGACAGAGAGAGAGAGAGCGAGAGATCGATAGAGACACACAGAGAGAGAAACAGAGAGAGAGGGAGTGGCAGTGAGAGAGCGAGACAGAGACAGTGATAGTGGAAGACAACGACAGAGAGAGATGGGGGAGAGAGAGTAGTAGGGGACAGAGAGAGAGAGGGGGTGAAGAGAGAGACAGAGGAGGAGAGGGAGATAGAGGGGGAGAGAGAGATAGAGGGGGAGAGAGAGATAGCGGGAAGAGTGAGATAGAGGTGGAAGAGAGCGCTGTAGGGGGCACAGAGAGAGAGAGAGAGATAGAGTGGAAGAGAGAGATAGAGGGGGAGAGAGAGACAGAGGGGAGAGGGAGATAGAGGGGGAGAGGGAGTGAGAGGGGGAGACACACACAGACACACACATACATAGACACACACAGAGACACACATACATAGACACACACAGAGACACACAGAAACGTACACAGAGACACGCAGACACACACTCAGCCACACACACAGACAGAGAGACACACACAGACAGATACACACACAGACAGATACACACACACAGAGACACACACAGAGACACACACAGAGACACACAGACACACACAGACACACACAGAGATTTTACAATCAACACTGATGACAGTTAAAATGGCCAAAAGAAGCTCAGTAACAATCCCCAGTGTATGTCCAGTCCTGAGAGAGACAGTGGAAGAGGGAGTAGAAAACAGCTTGTCAGAGAAACGTCACATTTATTTGTGTTCCACAGATTTTATTAAAAGTTGAAAGGGACTGGGCACTGAAAAAGCTGTCAGTGCACAACAACAACCCTGAGAGACTTTAGAAGTGAGGGAAGGGGAGAGACTTTACAATCCACACTGATGTCAAGTAAAAATCTCCAAATGCAACCTCAGTAACAATCCCCATTATCTGTCCAGTCCTGTATTGCGGTTTAGTGTGAAGGTTTTAGGGGGGAGTGTTGGTTCAATGTTTGATATTTTCAAACTGCTGGGAAAGAATTAAAGGATTAAAGTTAACTAAGAGATGGCTGAAAGCATTGCTGTGCTGGGATTAACATATCAATGGACTGGAAGCGTCAGGCAGATCCTATCCTGGGATTAACGTATCAATGGACTGGAAGAGTCAGGAAGGTCCTGTCCTGGAATTAACATATCAATGGATAGGCCCCCGAGGCAGGAGATTGAGAGACAGCCCAACCTGTCAGAGGTTCAAGGGGTGGAGTTTGCAAACAGTTCACTCAGGATATAACTGGGTAGGAAGATCCCAGTTCCAATCACAAAACCCACCTTTCACTCTCTCTCTCTCGAGAGTAGAGACATTTCCCAGTCTGGTTCAGTGTGTGTGTCTGTGTATCTGTGTGTGTGTGTGTGTGTGTGTGTGTGTGTGTGTGTGTGTGTGTGTGTGTGTGTGTGTGTGTGTGTGTGTGTGCTCTCTCTGTCTCAATTTGGTTAATAACTGTGATTTGATTGTATTTGAATATTGCTGATTGTCTGTGTTATTGAGAGAGGAAATCCTGGGCTCTTGCTGTTCTATTTTGTTTAAAAATGTCCTCGCTTTGTATTTTAATCCAATTTTTTTCTCCTTCTTTCCCCTGAGGAATTTTCATTCTGAAAACTGCATTGTGACGGTGAAAAGAGAGAAAGTCTGGTACGAGTATTCCTTGGACAGGAGCTTCCTCCAGAGGGAACGGACTGAGACCTTGTCCACAGGCGGCACCCAAAGGGCCCACGTGAGTTGTGCCTGTTTATTAACCTGAGGTTTGATTTCCTCTCTGGGGCCCTGGGTTAACTAGTTCCTGTCGAATTGGGACCCTTGAGTTTTAAACAGATTGAAAGCCTGGGGTTAAAGGAGTAGCCCCAGGATGGAGTCCTATTTGCCACTTGCTCCTTCCGGCCCTGTCTGTGAGGTTTGCTGCTGTTTTGGGCAATGCAATGAAACTAACAGTTAAATAAGATGCATGGTACCCATTTTAATTCATTTTACCATAGTTCAGAGGTTAGCTTTCTCTCTGTCTCCACATTCTTTCCCTGTGTCTCTATCCCCGCCCCCCATCCCCAGCACCTCCCCACGCCCCCCATGCTTTCTCTTCTCTGTTTCGGTTTCACACTCACCTTCTCCATTTAAACCTTTAATAAATAAAAAACATGCCACATACAACAATGTGTCGTTATTTGAAATGGTGAGACAGAATCAGCAGCTTGTTCCCAGTTTAAAGAGGGAATGTTACCCTTTCTGGGGACTGAAATCTGGCTATTAGCACATTGCTGCTTGTGGGATCTTGCTGTGCATCGAGTGCCCTGCAGCATTTCCTACATGACAAGAATGAGATCACTTTAAAATTCAGCTTCCTGAAAGGCTGAGTGTGGATTTCTCTGTGTTTTGACAAGAATTTTACAACAATTACTAGAGCTGAACGTGAAGCTGCATAAAGACTTGTTATAAGTTTAAAGATGAGGTTTAGCATTTACTGAGGACTGTGATGGGATATCTGGCTATGATCACATTGTGGGATCCAGCTGTGCATACATTCCCTGCATCAATTTCTACATTACAACAGATGGAGAGAAAAAGAGGGAGAGTGAGAAACAACTGGAGTTGGCACGTTAAACAGACAGACAGAGAGAGAGAGAGAGATAGGGGGAGTGTGGGCGAAGGAGGGAAGGCAGAGAAAGATGGAGGAAGACAGATAGAGAGAGAGAAATCCACACTCAAAACCTTGGTAAACTAAATGTTGAAGTGTCACCATTGCTGGGATCTTGCTGTGCACAGCTTGCCTGCAGAATTCCCTGCATTGTAACAGTGACTGCATTTTAGAAGTGAATTCATTGTGTGTAAAGCTCTCCTGAAGGCCTGGAATTAAAGTCCTGAGCTTGAAGCCAGTATAATTCCCGAATAATGTTGGTGTTTTGGGCAGTGCAGTGAATTTGAAGGTGAAATGAAATGTGCAGCAGCCGTTTGAATTGAGAGTGAGTTTCTGTGAGTGGATTTCTCTGTCTCTCTCTCTTCATCTGTCTGTCTGAACGAGAGTAACAGGAGGGAGAGAGATACAGGAGAGTGAAGGAAACATGAAGGGAATCAAGGAGGTAGCTAGCTGTTGTCGCACTGCTACTTGTGGTATCTTGCTGTGCACAAATGGCTTGTTCCCAGTTCAAAGAGGGCGTTTCACCCTTTCTGGGGACTGAAATCTAGCTATCATCACAGTGCTGCTTGTGGGATCTTGCTGTGCAACTAGTGTCCTGCAGCATTTCCTACATGGCAACAATGAGGACACTTTAAAATGCAGCTTCCTGAGGGTCTGAGTGTGGATTTCTCTCTGTTTTTACCAGAATTGTACAACAATTACTAGAGCTGAAAGTGAAGCTGTATAAAGACTTGTTGTAAGTTTAAAGATGGAGTTTAGCATATTCTGAGGATTGTGATGGGATATCTGGCTAGGATCACATTTTGGGATCCTGCTGTGCATACATCCCCTGCATCAATTTCAACATTACAACACTGAGGCAGAAACAGATGGAGAGAAAAAGAGTGAGAGTGAGAAACAGCTGGAGGTGGCAGGTTTAACGCGGAGAGAGTGAGAAATCCACACTCAAAGCCTTTGTAAACTGAATGTTAAAGTGTCACCATTGCTGGGATCTTGCTGTGCACGGCTTTCCTGCAGCATTTGCTGCATTGTAACAGTGGCTGCATTTTAGAAGTGAATTCATTGTGTAAAGCTCTTCTGAAGGCCTGGAATTAAAGTCTTGAGCTTGAAGTTGGTATAATTCCGGAATAATGCTGGTGTTTTGGGCAGTGCCATGAATTTCTGCCCCTCTCTCTCCATCTGTCTCTCAGAATGAGAGTAACAGGAAGTAGAGAGATGCAGGAGAGTGAGGGAAACATGGAGTGAATCAGAGGGGGAGAGGAGGGATAGCCGACTGTTATCACACTGCTGCTTGTGGTATCTTGCTGTGCACCAGTGCCCTACAGCATTTCCAGCATTGCCGAACACTTTAAAAATTCATTCATTGAGTGTCAAATACTTCTGTGAATCAGCAATGAAATGGCTGAAATGTAAAGGTTTGTAAAGGCTTGTTCTCATTCCCGCATATTGCTGGTGTTTTAGGCTGTGGGCTGAATTGACTAGTGACATGAAATAAATGGGGGCCATTTGAATTCAGTTTTTCTGGGTTGGAAATGTGGATTTCTCTCTCTATCCTTCCACGGGAGAGGGGCTGGGGGTCACCAGTGTTTGTGTGTTTTTACAATGAGGCAGAAACAGATGTAGAGAGACACACAGAGAAATAGAGGGAGAGAGAGAGCAGGAAATGACAGAGTAAACACATCCACACTTCCCAATCTCGGGCTCTGTGTCGGGGGATGTGTTTATAAGATGGAGAGTCACTGAGAGATTGTTTTATGTCAGTGAGTGACAGAAAGAGCCCTGGGCTCTTGCTGTGTTTTATTTCTGTTCAAAAATGCTTTGCTTTGTTTGAGTCAATTTTCTTTCTCTTATTCCCAAGGAGAATCTTTTCGGAAGCTGCAGCTGTGATGATGCACAGGTAGAATCCTTTGGTCACGTGAAATTCTCAGACAAGAGCTTTAACCAGAGAGGGAAAATAATGATAAATATATATTTGTCATTGTCAACTTCATTTCTAGATGCAGAAAAGAAGACTGTGTGTTTTCGGGGCTGATAGAAAAACAAAGTGCTGGAAATGCTCAATATTTCCAGCACCGTTTTTATTTCTAATTTCCAGCATCCGCAGTATTTTGATTTTGCGTTTTTGGGGGTCTGTGGATTTTTCTAACACAAAGGAGGGGGCTGGAGGGTGCTCCAAATTGAACAGTTTGGGAAGTGCTGCTCCAGAAAAGTCAATGTAATCCCGTAGATTTCCCTCTCTCCATCTCTTGCTGCAACATGTTCCCTGCTCCTTCCTCCTTGTTCCTAACTCTGTTTCTTCATATCATTAAATCCTTATCTCTGTATCTCTGAACATCCTTTCTATCTCTGCCCCTCTCGAGAGTCTCACAGGTTTCCATTCTCATTCTCTTTCTGTGACTCTTTACATCTTTGTCTGCCTCTCTCTCAGTCTATTTCTTCTCTCACTCACTTTCAAATCCCTGAATCTTGCCATCTCTGCTCCTCCTTTCCTGCAACATTATCTCTGCATTTTCTCCCCCCTGTCCCGGGACTCCCGTCTCTATTCTGTAAACGCATCTTACTTTGTATCTCTGCCCCTTCACATCTTTCTGTCTCTGCATCTCTCTCTTTGTCTGGGATCCTTCTCAATATCTACATCTCTCTGTGTATGTCTCCATTTCTCTCTCTCTCTCTCTCTCTGCCCTTCATGATATTTCTGACCCTCTGTTCTCAGTTTCTCTCTCACTGATTTCGGACTCCCTGCATCTCATTATCCATCTCCCTTTCCATTTATCTCTCTCTCTCTCTGTTCTGTCCTAACGCTGGGATCTGTTTTCAGTGTCTCTGTCCCTCTGTCTGGGGGTGGATTTGAACTCGCTGCCTTGGTGTTGTCCAGGCTGATTGTGAATCGGAATCCTGCTTTCCATCTCTGCCCAGCTTTGCTCCAATTGAGGTAAAAACAGGGGAGAGATGCCGATTGACAACCACCCTCCTCCCCTCCACCCTGGTTTGTACCATTGGCACCAAGTCCGAGTCCAGCCCAGTGGTTCTTTGCCTCTCCGTGTACCTGCTCCCCGACTGTCTCTGCCTGTCTCCTTGTGGCTCAATGGTGGAAGGGATAGATCAGCCATGATCTACCATGTGTGGGACAGGATCAAAGGGCTGAATGGCCTCCTCCCTGTGCCAGTTAGTGTGTGTGTGTTTGTGTATGTCTCCCTCTGTTTGATTTCCTGAAGCCGATGGGAAGAACAGGTGGAACACCTTTCTGCAGAAGGGATGTGCATGTGTCTGGGATCTTCCTGTGTCTCAAAGGCTCAGAATGCCTGTTAGCCTCTGGAGGCAATTGTTCTGTGCCTGGTCCTGTGTTTGGCCAGACAGTAGTTAAATTTGCCGGGGGTCTGGGAGCCAGTTGATGGAATTCCTCTGGCTTTTCTGGACCTCGAATTAAAGTGAATGAAAGATTGTCAGGAGACGGAGGCAAACCCAGGAAAGTGATGTAGGTGGGAATAACACGGGGGAGAAGGGGACTGTTCACGGGGGAGATGGTACTGGGTGGGAATTAGTAAAGGGTGAGTTTTTAAAGGACAGGGAGGGTATTTAGAAAGGGGGGAGTGTTGAGAGTGGAGGGCAGGGGGCGAATTAGGTTGGGGTTAGTTAATGGGGAGGGGGTATTTAGATTGGAGTCTGTTCCTGGGGGTATTTAGATGGGGGTCTGTCCACAGGAGGGGGTTATTTAGAATTAGAATTTTTTTTTTAGTATTCGAATTAGAACATTACAGCGCAGTGCAGGACGTTCGGCCCTCGATGTTGCGCCGACCTGTGAAACTATCTGACCTACACTATTCCATTTTCATCCATATGTCTATCCAATGACCACTTAAATGCCTTTAAAGTTGGCGAGTCTACTACTGTTGCAGGCAGGGCGTTCCACGCCCCTACTACTCTCTGTGTACAGAAACTACCTCTGACATCTGTCCTATATCTATCACCCCTCAACTTAAAGCTATGTCCCCTCGTATTTGCCATCATCATCCGAGGAAAAAGACTCTCACTATCCACCCTATCTAACCCTCTGATTATCTTGCATGTCTCTATTAAGTCACCTCTCCTCCTCCTTCTCTCTAACGAAAACAACCCCAAGTCCCTCAGCCTTTCCTCGTAAGACCTTCCCTCCATACCAGGCAACATCCTAGTAAATCTCCTCTGCACCCTTTCCAAAGCTTCCACATCCTTCCTATAATCCGGTGACCAGAACTGCACACAATACTCCAGGTGCGGCCTCACCAGAGTTTTGTACAGCTGCATCATGACCTCGTGGCTCCGAAACTCGATCCCCCTACTAATAAAAGCTAAAACACCATATGCCTTCTTAACAGCCCTATTAACCTGGGTAGCAACTTTCAGGGATTTATGTACCTGGACACCAAGATCTCTCTGCTCATTTACACTACCAAGAATCTTCCCATTAGCCCAGTACTCTGCATTGTTGTTACTCCTTCCAAAGTGAATCACCTCACACTTCTCCGCATTAAGCTCCATTTGCCATCTCTCAGCCCAGCTCTGCAGCCTATCTATGTCCCTCTGTACCCTGCAACACCCTTCGACACTATCCACAACTCCACCGACCTTCGTGTCATCCGCAAATTTACTAACCCACCCTTCTGCACCCTCATCCAGGCCATCGATAAAAATGACAAACAGCTGTGACCCCAAAACAGAACCTTGCGGTACACCACTAGTAACTAAATTCCAGGATGAACATTTGCCATCAACCACCACCCTCTGTCTTCTTTCAGCGAGCCAATGTCTGATCCAAAGCTCTAAATGACCTTCAACCCCATACTTCCGTATTTTCTGCAATAGCCTACCGTGGGGAACCTTATCAAACGCCTTACTGAAATCCATATCCATTTAGATGGGGGTCTGTTCCGGCGGGGAGGGGGGTATTTTTATGGGGCTCTGCTCCCGGGGAGGGGGGGTTAATTAGAGGATAGTATGTTCCCACGGGGGTATGTGGATGAAACTTTTTTCCCAAGTGGGTATTTAGATGGGAGTTTGTTTCCGGGGTGGGGGTGGGAGGTTATTAAGATGGAAGTTTGTGCCCAGAGGGGGTATTTCGATGGGAGTTTGTTCCTGGGGGGTATTTAGATGGGAGTCTGTTCCCACAGGGTATTTAGATGGTTTGTCCTGCAACAGGGGGAAGGGGATAATTAGATGGAGGTCGGTTCATAGTGAGGGTATTATATGGGGGTCAGTTAACAGGACATATCAGATAGGGGTCTGCAGACGAGGATTATTTAGATTGAGGGGATCTGTACAAGAGCAGATGTTTCCGGGGATGGGGGAGATATTGCAGGGAAAAGATTTGCGTGGTGGATGAAATTTTACAGGGTGGGGGCAAATAAATTTGTTGGGGGATGTATTGCGGGGAGGGGATATGTTGCAGGGGGAGGAATATATTGTGGGGGGCATATATTGCGGTGGGGGGATATATTGCTGGTGGGGATATATTGCGGTGGGGATATATTGCGGGGGCATATATTGCGGGTGGGAAAGGGGTTAGAAAAAGAAAGAAAAAGAGAGAGAAAAAGAATGAGAGAAAAGACAGAAAGAGGGAGAAAAATAGAGAAAAGACAGAAAGACAGAAATAGAGACAAGGTAGAAAGAGACAGAAAAAAAGAGGAGGGAAAAAGTGGAGGGAAAGAACAGAGACACAAAGAAATTGCAGGCAGCAAAGAGACAGCCAGAAAGCCAGTGAGAAAGGCACACAGTGAATCACATAGAGATTGAGAGAGAGAAGGACAGAGCAATTCATTGAGACAGAAAGACACACAATCACTCAGAGAGAAACAGAAAGAGAGTGAGAAACACACAAAGAGAGAGAGGGAGAGATGAAGGAACACAGAGGGAGAGGGAGAAACAGAGAGAGAAAAACACAAAGTGAGGGAGAGAGAGAGAGAGGGATGGAGGAACACAGAGATGGAGAGTAACAGAGAGAGAGAGAGAGACAGAGAGGGAATGAAATAAATAGAGAGAAACAGAGAGAATGAAGTAGAAAGGGAGAGAAACAGAGAGAGAGAAACACAAAGTGAGGGAGAGAGAGATTGAGATAAAAAACAGAGCGAGAGAACCTGAGACAGAAAAAAACAGAGAGAGAGAGAACCAGAGAGAGAGAGAAGCAGAGAGAGATCCAGAAAGAGAGAGAAAAAAACAGAGAGAGAGAGAAAGAAGCAGAGAGAGAGAACCAGAGAGAGAACAAAACAGAGAAAAAAAAGAGAGAGCGATCCAAAGAGAGAGTAAAAACATAGAGAGACAACCAGAGAGAGAAAAAAAACAGAGAGAGAGAGAGAGAGAAACAGAGAGAGAGAGAGAGAGAGAAACACACACACACACACAGAAACACGAACACAGAGAGAAACACACACAGAGAGAGAAACAGAGAGAGAGAGAGAAACACACAAAGAGAGATTGAGGAACAGAGGGAGAGAAACAGAGAAAGAGAGAAAGTCAGAGAGAAATAGGCACAGAGAGATTGAGAAACGTTGAGAAAGAGATTGAGAAAGAGATTGAGAGAGAGAGATTGAGGGAGAGATTGAGGGAGAGAGATTGAGTCAAAAGGAGGGAGAAAGGCAGATAGAGACATTAAAGATGTGATACTCACCTTCCCACACGGTCTGCGCTCCATCGTTGGACTCCAACACCTTCCCACCATCAGCTCATCCATGGGGAAAAGTTCCGGGATAGGGAAATTAGGGTGGGAATTGAAGAAAGGGGTCAGAACTGGGACAGAGACTGCGGAATTCAGACTGGACTCACTCACACACACACACACAGACTGTAATCAGCTTACAATTCACCTGGGCACAGAGACACAGAGACTGAGAAACAGAAACTCACCTTCACAAACCAGCCGCATGGAAAGAAAGAATGGAGACTGATGTGGGAAGGGTGCAGTCACGATGAATAGGAAGGGTGCAGACACGATGTTGGGGTTTTACTGCAAGCCTCCCAACAGCCAGAGGGAGGTAGTGGAGCAGATATGCAGACGGATTTTGGAAAGATGTAAAGGTAACAGGGTGGTGGTGGGTGATTTGAACTTCCCCTATATTGACAGGGACTCACTTAGTGCTAGGGGCTTGGATGGGTCAGAATTTGTGAGGAGCATCCAGGAGGGCTTCTTGAAACAGTATGAGATAGTCCAACCAGGGATGGGGACATTCTGGACCTGGTATTGGGGAATGAGCCCGGCCAGGTGGTCGAAGTTACAGTGGGGGAGCATTTCGGGAGCAGTGACCATAATTCCATAAGTTTTAAGGTACTTGTGGATAAGGATAAGAGTAGTCCTCGGGTGAAGGTGCTAAATTGGGGGAAGGCTAATTATAACAATATTAGGCAGGAACTGAAGAATTTAGATTGGGGGCGGCTGTTTGAGGGTAAATCAACATCTGACATGTGGGAGTCTTTCAAACGTCAGCTGATTAGAATCCAGGACCTTTCTTCCTGTGAGGAAGAAAGACATGTTTGGCAAGTTTCGGGAAGCTTGGATAGCACGGGATATTGTGAGCCTGGTCAAAAAGGAAAAGGAAGCATTTGTAAGGGCTGGAAGTCTAGGAAAAAATGAAGCACTTGAGGAATATAAAGACAGTAGGAAGGAACTTAAGCAAAGAGTCAGGAGGGCTAAAAGAGGTCATGAAAAGTCATTGGCAAACAGGATTAAGGACAATCCCAAGGCTTTTTATACATATATAAAGAGCAAGAGTGTAACCAGAGAAAGGGTTGGCCCACTCAAGGACAGAGAAGGGAATCCATGTGTGGAGCCAGAGGAAATGTGCGAGATTCTAAATGAGTACTTTGCATCAGTATTCACCAAAGAGAAGGACTTGGTGGATGATGAGCCTCGGGAAGGGAGTGTAGATAGTCTCAGTCATCTCGTTATCAAAAAGGAGGAGGTGTTGGGTGGCTGGCAAAGCATTAAGATAGATACGTCCCCAGGGCCTGATGGAATCTACCCTGGAATACTGAGGGAGCCAAGGGAAGAAATTGCTGGGGCCTTGACTGAAATCTTTGCATCCTCATTGGCTACCGGTGAGGTCCCAGAGGACTGGAGAATAGCCAATGTTGTTCCTTTGTTTAAGAAGGGTGGCAAGGATAATCCAGAAACTTATAGGCCGGTGAGCCTTACGTCAGTGTTAGGGAAACGATTAGAGAGGATTATTTGGGACAGGATTTATTGCCATTTGGAAACAAACGAACTTATTAGCGAGAGACAGCATGGTTTTGAGAAGGGGAGATCGTGTCTTACTCCTGTGATTGAGCTTTTTGAGGAAGTGACGAAGATGATTGATGAAGCAAGGGCAGTGGATGGTATCTATATGGACTTTAGTAAAGCATTTGACAAGGTCCCGCATGGCAGATTCGTACAAAAGGTGAAGTCACACGGGATCAGAGGTGAGCGGGCAAGATGGATACAGAACTGGCTCGGTCATAGAAGACAGAAGGTATCAGTGGATGGCTGTTTTTTTGAATGGAGGGATGTGACTAGTGTGTTCCGCAGGGATCAGTGCTGGGACCTTTGCTGTTTGTAGTACTGGTCTGATTAGCAAGCTAGCGGATGAATCAAAGGTTGGTGGAGTTGCGGATAATGATGAGGATTGTGACAGGATACGGCAGGATATAGATCGGTTGGAGACTTGGGCGGAGAAATGGCATATGGAGTTTAATCCAGACGAATGTGAGGAATAATGCATTTTGGAAGGTCTAATGCAGGTTGTATGTATACAATAAATGGCAGAACCCTTAGGAGTAATGACAGGCAGAAAGATCTGGGCGTACAGGACCACAGGTCACTGAAGGTGGCAACGCAGATGGATAAGGTAGTCAAGAAGGCATCCGGCATGCTTGCCTTCATCGGTCGGGGCATAGAGTATAAAAACTGACAAGTCATGTTGCAGCTGTTCAGAACCTTAGTTATGCCACACTTAGAATATTGCGTGCAATTCTGGTCTCCACACGACCAGAAGGACGTGGAAGCTTTGGAGAGGGTACAGAGGAGGTTTACCAGGATGTTGCCCGGTCTGGACGGCATTAGCTATGAGGGGAATTTGGAAAAACTCGGATTGTTTTTACTGGAACGACGGTGGTGGAGCGGAGACATGATAGAGGTTTACAAAGTTATGAGCGGCATGGACAGAATGGATATTCAGAAGCTTTTTCCTAGGGTGGAAGAGTCAGTTACTAGGGGACATAGGTTTAAGGTGCGAGGGGCAAAGTTTCGAGGGGATGTGCGAGGCATGTTTTTTACACAGAGGGTGGTGACTGACTGGAACTTGCTGTCAGGGGAGGTGGTGGAAGCAGATACGATAACAACGTTTAAGAGACATCTCGACAAATACATTAATAGGAAGGGAATAGAGGGATATGGGCGCCGGAAGTGCAGTTGGTGTTACTTTAGGCAGGCATCAAGATTGGTGCAGGATTGGAGGGCCGAATGTCCTGCTCCTGCGCCGTACTCTTCTTTGTTCTTTGTTCTTTTGTTGTCCTGAGATATCCCAGAACCTGTCGCTCAAAACAGACAGTCCTCCCAAAATACAGCTCATCCAATCATCTCTCAGCTTCCTCCATCTGGACACTGCCTCCCAGGTTCGGGACAGTCCAAGGTGAGTCTGTGTATAAACAGGGAGTGGGGGAGAGAGGGATATTCCAGCCATATCCCAAATGGAGCATTCCAGACAGAAACCTGTCTCTCTCTCGTTCTCTCTCCCTCCCCCAAAAACATCATTAACAGAGCAGAAAATCTGCTGTAATATAAAACCTGGGGGGTGGGGGGGGCGGTTTGGATAACGGCCATTTGACAATAATTGTATTAAATGTATTTCACTATTCACCTCCAGTTAACAGAAAGTTCAGAAACTGACTCACTGCAGTTATCTTGAAATTCTGACAAAAAGTTTTTGCTGGAGAGGTCGGTTTGACTTCAGTATAAAGAGGCAGTTGTTATTCAGATTTTCAATTCCACTGTGTGACAAAGACTGAAACGACAGCCAGGTTCATGATGCAGCCAAGAGAACATTAAAAACTGGTGACATTTCACACAACAATTCTCACCTATATTTACAGTTATATTTCTCAGTGTTTCTTTGTACTTTATTTGCTGCTGCTGTATTTATGCGTTAGGCTGTATTCAATCCAAAAAACCTTCTTAACATTTACCAGTTTAATGTTACAAAGGTTTTGTAAAGTTGGGAAACGGACATTTAACACAATTGTATTAAATATCTTCCACTTTTCACCTCCAGTTTATATAAATCTCAGCGATAACGACCTCCACATTCTGACAAAGAATTTTTTGCTGTAATAAAGTGTCACTTGCTTCCATTTTCCTACTGACTGTTTCTTTCCTCTGCTCTCCTGAGGGATTCAGAGATGATTTTTGTCCATCACTTGTCCACATTCAGGAGGTTCCGTCTCCTCTGCAGCTGCTCTCCTGGAGAAATTAGTTGTATTCAACATCTTTCCCGCAGTGTGTAGACATGAGGAGAGACTGTTTACACGAGCAGAGGGGAAAAACAAATCGTCAGGGAGTTGTTCTGGTCTGGAATTCACTGTGTGACAGGTTTCTGAAAGCAGATTCAATATTAATTTCGAAAAGACAATCGGATCAAAACTTCAATTACTCTCAGTTATAGTAGAGAAGATACCAGCATAGAGAGAGAAGTGAGAGCGAGAGAGAGATGTCATAACTTTAGTGATGAAGAATTCAACACAACAGATTTAGAGAGTTATATAAAAACAAGAAATGCTGGAACCACTCAGCAGGTCTGGCAGCATCTGTGGAAAGAGAAGCAGAGTTAACGTTTCGGGTCAGTGACCGTTCCTCGGAACTTCTATTCAGAATTCTCTATTTAGAGAGTTTTTATTTGTAAATGATTGTTGAGTTTTATTTTATCTTGTTCTTTCATTTATGCATTATCTTTAATGACTCAAAATAATTTTCCAAATAGGAACCAGTTTAATGTTACAAGTGTTTACATAGTTGGGCAATAGTCATTTAACAACAATTGTACCGAAATTATTTCATTCAGCGTCTCAAGTTTACTGAAAGTAAACTCCTCAAACTTTTGGAAACTTTCAAACTCTCAGTAACACAGAATTTCCAATCAGCAATAGCTCAGCTACTCCATCTGCTGGTGTCCTTGTATCACTGCAGCTACTGTCCCTCTCACCACCTCCATCTGCTGGTGTCCCTGTCTCACTGCAGTTACTGTCCTCCTCTCACCATCTCCATCTTCTGGTGTCCCTGTCTCACTGCAGTTACTGTCCCCTCTCACCATCTCTATCTGCTGGTGTCCCATTCTCACTGCAGTTACTGTCCCCTCTCACCTCCTCCATCTGCTTGTGTCCCTGTCTCACTGCAGTTACTGTCCCCTCTCAACACCTCCATCTGCTCGTGTCCCTGTCTCACTGCAGTTACTGTCCCCTCTCACCACCTCCATCTGCTGGTATCCCTGTCTCACTGCAGTTACTGCCCCTGTTGGAGAATTTTGCTGAGCTTCGCTAATTATTACTTAACTTTATAGAAGCAGAAAAACAGGACACAGCTTGTAGCTAATCTAACCACAATCAACTGTCATAAAATGTAGACAGAGCAGCTAACCACAATCAGACGTTACGGCCAGATATGGTGTCTGGAGTGGGCATTGCAATAAGGAACTATAGTTTGTTATTGTCGAAACTAACACTTTCCACATAACGGACTCTGCATGGTGCACCGTCACGTTGGCAGTCTTCTGATTGTCTTGTGGGCGTTTCTCTAATTGTGAAACTGTTAGCTCTGCCTCTTTTATACTATATAAGTCCACGCCGATCTATAGCTCTTTGGAGTAGCACTGGACTGCTTTTAGGTAAGGTGGGTCCCCATGATATCATGCAATAAAGTGATTGATTTGATTCTCAACGTCTGAGTCTGGAGAATGTGTTCAACAATTGGGCATAATCTGGATTTTCTCCAACAGTCCCCCTCTCACCATCCCCATCTGCTGGTGTCCCTGTCTCACTGCAGTTACTATCCCCACTTTCACCATCTCCATCTGCTTTGGAGAAGTGACTCAAAGCTACAGGTACATGGAACCGTGCCACAGAAGGAGTCGACCTTTTCTTTGAGTGGAGGGAAGAAAATGGGCAGGAACAGAAGAAAAAATAATCTATTATCAAAGTGTTGCCCCGGATTTCTTCTACTTTTGAAAAGTACTTCCCTACAGTAGAAGTTTATATGACAATTAAAAGTCAACTTCATGTTACTGGTACAGGTGGAATAATCGTGATAAACAGCTGGTATCATGTTGTGCTTCTCCGCCTCCTCGATGCCCCCCACCCCCACTCCCAGCCCACCCTTACCCCACCACTAAGTGCTTGCTGCTCTCCATCCCCACATGACTCCACGAAAGGTAATTCACCTCCAGTTTTCCTGGAATCATACAGCGTAGGAATAATCCAATTAGGCCCATCGCAGCACTGCCAGCTTTTTGAGAGAAATAGCCAATTGATCTAATTCCCTGTTCTTCCCCGTAACCCTGCAGATTTTTCCTTTTTAAGTGTACAGCCAATTCCTCTTTAAACGTTATGACTGAATCGGCTCCCGACAACCGTGGACAGTAGATTCCAGATCATAACTTGCAACATTTATTCAAAAAATTCTCATTCTCCTTCATCTCCACTGCACCCCGCCCCCCCCCACCACCACCCCAGAATGTTTGCCAATTAACTTAAAACTGTGCCATCTCTTTCCCATTATTATTTACTCCATCAAAACCCACCAAAGGAGAACAATCCTAGCCTCTCCATTCAAACTGCTTTGTAAGATATTTAAATTGGCACACTAACATGCCAGATACTCCAATACATATTTATGTCTCTGCGGCAATAGAGGTCATTTCCACTCATTCCCTCATGTTTGCTTTTGGCAATTGTATCAAAACTCTTGGCAGTATTGAATGTCATTATCTAGTAAAACATAGGGTTCTCTAACTGAACATTGGCGCAGGAGCTCTGTCAAATGCAATCAGTGATGATAGGTGAAATATTCCACTAACGTTACAACATGTAACTGTTCAAGTATACTTCATTTCTTTGCTACCAATGTTTATATTTAAATGCAATAAGTCTCGGTCCTGCACATTGTGCAGGTGACCTCACAATGGTTTGGCTATGACAGCATAAACCAGTAACCATGTCAACACAGTTTCAACCTAAGGATTGCTTCATATCATCGAGAGTCAATGTGTGGAAGCATCGTAGACTTCAGTGCTGCTTTATTTAAGCATCCATCACTTTTTTATCTGAATAGTTGTTGGTGTGATTTGTACTGGTACAAATCAGGTACAACTGATACAGTTTTGGTATTGAGAGGAAGCTGGGCGTTCTTGTTCACAAATCAGCAAGTTAACATGTAGATACATAAAGCAAATAGCCTTTTAATCACCAACCCTTTGTAATAGAGTGAATAAATCTTATGACAACTGTGTATAAGGTCTGAGTGAGACCACACCTGCAGTACTGTTTATAGTTTTGGTCATCTTATTGTAAGGGAGGACACACATAGCTTGGAGGGAGTTCAACAATGGTTTACTGCGCTGATTGCTAGGATGAGGATGTTATGAGAAGAGACAGAGTAAACTCGGCCTAGATGCCAAAGAATTTTTAAATTTCTTCATGGGATGTCAGTATTGATGGCAAGGCCAGCACTTGTTGCCCATCCTTAATTGTCCTTGAGAAGGTGATGGTGAGCTGCTTTCTTGAACCCCTATGATATTAGGAAGAAAGTGCCAGGATTTTGACCCAGCGACCGTGAAGGAAAAGCGATATAGCTTCAAATAAGGATGATGTGTGGCTTGGAGGGGAACTTGCAAGAGGTGTTGTTCCTATTTGCTGCCCTTGTCCTCCCAGTGATAGAGGTCACGGGTTTGGAAGTTGCTGTCAACGGAGACTTGGTGAGTTGCTGCAGTGCATCTTGCAGGTGGTTACACTGTTGCCACTGTATGCCAGTGATGGATCAAGCGGTCTGTTTTGTCTTGGATGATGTGGAGCTTCTTGCGTTGTCGGAGCTGCACTCATCCAGGCAAGTGGAGAACTTCACACTCCTGACTTTTGCCTTATGGATGGTGGACGGGCTTCGGAGAGTCAGGAAGTGATTTAAACGCTGCAGAATTTCCACCCTTTGACCTGCTCTTGTAGCACGGTAAATATATGGCTGGTCCAGTTAAGTTTCTGGTTGATGTTGTGGCTAACAAAAAAAATTAAAGATTGCATTAGATGAAAGGAAGTGGTTTGTAAGGTTGCTGGAAAAAGTGGTAAGCCTGAGGATTGGGAACTATTCAGATTCCAGCAAAGGGTAAAGAAAGGGAAAAGAGACTATGAATGCAAACCAGTGAGAAACATAAAAGCGATTGAAAAAACTTCTTTAGGTCTGTGAAAATAAACAGATTCGCTTGAAAAAATGTGGGCCCATTACAGGTGGAGACAGGACACTTTGTGGTAGAGAGACTAAACAATGACTTGGTGTTTGTCTTCACGGAGGAAGATACAGAAAATCTCCCAGAAGTAGCAGGGAAACCAAGGGACTTGTAAAAGTGAAAGAAATTAGTATCAATAAAGAGGTGGACCCGAAAGATTAATTGAATTGAAAGTTGATAAATCCACTGGACCAGATGAGCTACATCCCAGATTATTGAAGGAGGTGGCTTTCGAGATGGTGGATGCATTGGAGGCTATCTTTCAAAATTCTATAGATTCTGGAAGAGTTCTTGTGATTGAAAAGTAGCAAATGTAACCCAATTATTTCAGAAGGGAGTGAGACAGAAAACGGAGAATTACAGACCTGTTAGTTTGACGCCAGTCGTGGGGAAAATGTTAGAACCTATTATTGAAGATGTGATAATTAAACACATGGACAATAAGGATATGATTGGACAGAATCACCGTGAATTGATGAAAGGAAAATCATGCTTGACAGAACTGTTGGAGTTTATTGAGGATGTTCCTTGTAGCATTGATAAAGGAGAACCAGTGGATGTGGGTATGTGGATTTTCAGAAGGCGTTTGATAAGGTCCCACACAGGAGTTTAGAAAACAAAATGGGATTGGGGGTAATATACTGTCATGGATTGAAAATTGGTTAACAGACAGTAAGCAAAGACTAGGAATAAACAGCTCATTCTGAGTATGGCAGGCTGTTACTAGTGGGATACCACAAGGATCAGTGCTTGGGGCACAGCTGTTCACAATCTATATAAAAGATTTGCATGTGGGGACCAAGTGCAATACTTCCAAGTTTGGAGAGCCATCATGAACTCGATGGGCCAACCAGCCACCGTCTGTGCTGTAAATGACTCTGACTTCAATTTTGCTGGAGCTGCTTGATGCCATACTCAGCCAAATGCTGCATTGATGTCAAGGGTCATCACTCTTGCCTCATCTCTTGAACTCAGTTATTTTGTCCCTGTTGGGGCAAGGCTGTGATGAGTTCTGGAATTGAGTGGCCCTGGTGGAACCCAAACTAAGCTTCGGTAAGCAGATTATTGCTGAATAAGTGCTGTTTGATCGCACTAACAATGACACCTTCCATCTCTTTGCTGTTGATTGAGAGTAGACCAATGGGATGGTAATTGGCTGGATTGGATTTGTTCTTTTTTTGTGGACAGGACATACCCGGACAATATTCCACATTGTCAGGTCGATGCCAGTGTTATAGCTGTACTGGAACAACTTGGCTCTTGGTACACATAGTTCTGGAGCACAAATTTTCAGTTCTCCAGCCTGAACGTTGTTGGCACCACAGCCTTTGCTGTATCCAGTGCATTCAGCCATTTATTGGTATCATGATAGGATGTGTAGGACTGCAGGGCTTTGATCTGATCCTTGGGTTGGGGATTGCTTTGCTCTGCCTATCGTATGCTGCTTCTGCTGTTTGCATGTAGTCCAGTGTTGCTGTTTCACCAGGTTGACACCTCATTTTCAGGTATGCCAGGTGCTGTTCCTGGCCTGCTCTCCTGCACTGATCACTGAACTATGATTGAATCCCTGATAATGGTATGGTGAGTGATATGCCAGGCTGTGAGGTTACAGATTGTGGTTGAATACACTTGTGCTGTTGATGGCCCACAGCGCCTCATGGATGCCCAGATTTGTG
Source organism: Heterodontus francisci (assembly GCF_036365525.1). NCBI lineage: Eukaryota > Metazoa > Chordata > Chondrichthyes > Heterodontiformes > Heterodontidae > Heterodontus > Heterodontus francisci. Next base: position 58,411,984 of record NC_090391.1, read on the forward strand.
CTGCTAGATCTGTTCTGAATCTATCCCATTTAACACGGTGGTGGTGCCACACAGTACAATGGAGGGTATCCTCAGTGTGACAACTGAAACACCGTCTACACAACCACTGTGTAGTGGTCACTTCTGCCAATACTGGCATGGTCAGATGCATCTGTGGCATGCAGATTAGTGAGGATGAAGTCAAGTACGTTTTTCCCTCTTGTTGGTTCTCTCACAACTTGCAGCAGGCGGAGCCTAGCAGATATGCCCTTCAGTACTCTGCCAGCTGAGTCAGTAGTGGTGCTACCAAGCCACTCCTGGCGGTGAACATTGAAGTCCCCCACTCGGACACTCTCAGTATTTGTTCAAAGTGGTGTTCAACATGGAGGAGTACTGATTCTTCAGTTGAAGGAGGGCAGTAGGTGGCAATCAGCAGGAGGATTGCTTTTACCTGATATCATGAGACTTCATGAGGTCTGAACCACATGTTAAGGACTCCCAGAGCCACTCCCTTCCAACTGCATACCATTGTGCTGCCACCTCTGTTGGATCTGTCCTGCTGATGGGACAGCACATATCCAGGGATAGTAATGGAGGAGACTGGGACATTGACCCAGAATCACACGTAAGGTATGATTCTGTGAGCATGATATGTCAAACTGCTGCTTGTCTAGTCTGTTGGACAGCTCTCTCAATTTTGGCACAACTCCCCTGATGTAAGTGAGGAGGACTTTGCAGGGTCGACTGAGCAGAGACTGTTTTTGTTTCCAGTGCTTTGGTCGATGCCAGGTAGTCTCTCCATTGTCATTCATTTTCGACATTTCTATTGCTATTTGATACAAGTGAGAGGTTTGCTAATCCATTTCAGAGGGCAGTTAAGAGTCAACTATTTTGCTATGGGTCTGAAGTCACATGTAGGTCAGACCAGGTATGATGACAGATTTTCTTCCGTTAAGGTTATTAGTGAGCTAGATGGGTTGTGAAGAATGAGAGGTGATCTCATTGAAATGGATGAAACTCTTAAGGAGTCTGATAGAGTGGATGCTGGGAGGATGTTTACCTGGCTGCTGACCCTAGATCACAGTCTCTGAATAAGGGGTCATCCATTTGGGACTGAGATGAAACATTTGTTCTCTCAGAGGGTTGTGAATCTTTGGAAACTTCTACTCCAGAAGGCAGTGGATGTTCAGCCGGTGAATATAATCAAGATAGAGATCAATAGATTCTTGGAGACGAAGGAAATTAAGGACTATGGGGAGAGTGTTGGAAGTTGGAGTTGAGGTAGAAGATTAGCCATGATCTTATTGAATGTTGGAAGCAGACTCAAAAGGGCTGAATGGCTTTCTCCTGCTCCTATTTCTCAGTTCTTATTCTGTTTTTTGGTCTAAGACACCCAGAAATCGAGGTAAGCTTGTGGCATTGATGGGTAATTGGTTGGGAGGTCGGAGGTAGTGTGGATGAGGGTTCAATAACTGATTGGTGGGAGGTGACAATTGGTGCTCCCCAAGTATCAGTATTGGGACCTCAGCTTTTCAGCATATACATCAATGAATTACGTGAAGGAATGGAGTTACATATCTAAGTTTGCAGATGGCACTAATTTAGGAGACACTGTAAGTTGTGCAGATGACTACCAGAAGCTATAAAAGGACATAAATGGATTAAGTGAGTAGGTAAAATTGGCGGATGGAGTTCAAAATGGGGAAGTGTGAGGTAAACCACTTTATATAAAAGAGAAAGAAATTGGAATAGTTTCTTAGTGGTCAGAGATTAGGAGAGGTTAAAACATGAAGGGATTTTGTCTCTTTGCTCAAATAACTAAAAGCTAGATCACAGATATTAAAAGTAATCAAAAAGCTAAAGGAATGTTGGCCTCTCAAGGAGGTTTCATACAAAAGAGAGGAAGTGATGCTTCACTTGTGCAGAGCCTTGATCAAACTCTATCCGGATTGCAACATTCAGTTTAGGGCACCTCAGTATGGGTAGATTGGTTGTGCAGGGGGTACTGCACAGAATGATATGGTGGGTTAAAGGGCTACATTATTAGGATAGATTGCAAAGACTTGGCTTATAAACTTGAGTTTAGGTGGTTGAAGTGTTACCACTGATTTGTTTTAAGATGATAAAGGGATTTGTTGGGATAAATGAAGATAATTTCCTCTGATGGGGGAATTCCGAAAAAGGTGGCACAATCTTAAAATTCGAGCTAAGCTATTTAGGTGTGAAATTGGGATGTAGTTGTTCACACAAAGTGCATGGAAATCTGGAACTTCTATAAGGCTAGGAATGCTGGGTTAATTCAAAATGTCAAGGTAGATTGTTTTGTTGGGTCGTGGGTAAGAGGCAATGGAAAAAATGGAATTGAGATTCCAAAGAATGGAATTGAGAGAAAAAATAGTTATGATTTGATTGAATGGTCCAAGAGGCCTCCTGTATCTATGAATACAAATAAGATGGTTTAAGACTTTAAGGTTTGCCTCAGAGAATATAAGAGGAAGAGAAGGGTAAGGATATTCAAGGTGCCAGAATAGCGATCTGCACAAACGTTGGAGATTAACATGAAATCAAGTAACAGTGTAAATAATATTTAAAGGATCTTTCAGGATGGTGGTCTAAATCGAATTTCCTATATATTCCACACTTGATTTTTTCATCCTGTATGAAGGCAACACACATCAACTATATGCAACAACCAAAACAGTATTAGGCCACATGATGTAAAATGGTGGCCATGATTTTAGGGCCCCAGCGAGGCAGAATCGGAGGCGGGGGGACACGGAGTATTGTGACCAATAGCATAGGGCAAGGCGGGCCAGAGGGCCCCGTTGACTAGCGATCTTCCTGGAGGCAGGATAAGTGGATCTCACCTCCTAATACCTTGAATCAAAAGGACTTGGAAGATCACCGCTGGGGGACACAAAAAGGCAGAGTCGGGGTTCTCCCCATCTTTTTGGAATGGTGCAGTGAGTCCTGCCTCCAGCACATAATCCAGCCTGGTGGTTCTAATGAAGATGACTGACTGCTGCAGTTTTTGTTTCTTTTTCTTTAAAAATTACTTTTTAACCACTAACTGCAGAGGAACTTTTTTCACCTTTTAATTGGGGTTAATGATGAATCTTGGACAGTGTTTCATTTGTTGGCCAGCCTCCATTTCCTCTCTCACGTGTTCTCCCTAACAATATTCGGTAAACCAATTCCAATTTCAAACCAGATTTTCAAACCAATTCCTGGACAGAATACAGGGAAATAAAATGTCGGCTGCTAGGCAATCCTTCTGCTCACTGCTTGCATGTTGTGGTATTATAACTATGAAAGCAACACTGTTCTTGTGGGTGTATACGTTAGAATTTTTAAATTGCATTTATAATGGTGGCGCAGTGGTAAGCACCACAGCCTCACACCTCCAGTAATTCAGGTTCAGTTCTGAGGACTGCCTGTGCAGAGTTTGCAAGTTCTCCCTGTGTCTGTGTGGGTTTCTGCCGGGTGTTCCGCTTTCCTATCACAGCCGAAGAGTCGCAGGTTGATAGGTAAGTTGGCATTTTAAATTGCCGCCAGTCTAGGTCGGTGGTTGGAGAATGGCGGGGATGTGGAAGAGAATATGGGGTTAATTTAGAGTTTGTATAAATGGTTGTTGTTGGTTGGCATGGACCCAGTGAGCCACAAGGCCTGTTTCAGTGCTGTATCTCTAAAAGAATAAATTGACTTGCTCCACTGCATGTTTAACTTCAACAACCTATCAGGCTTTACTTTGAACACTAATAAGCTGCAGGAGTTTTCTTAATCTCTGTTGATCTCTTAATTTGTTCATTATGCTGTAAAACACCACCGTTCTGTTTTATTGCTATGTGTGTTTGTGGTGTGGGGAACAGTGACTTGCTGTGCTGGATTACGTGTACTTTTATGGCTGGCACTATTAGCATTGAAAAGAATTTGAGATACTGGAAGACAAGACCTTGCCTTCCATCGTGGATACTGTTACTTCTTCTGTTTCACCATGTAGTGAATTGGGGGGAAGGGAGCAACAAGGAGGTCAGAGTGCAGGGAGGATTGCGATGAAGTTGAGGGAGTGTGGAGAGAAGCCCAGAGTATCCATATAGTGAACACTAGATGCTGCGGAGAACCAGGTTTCTGGATATTCCTTTCAAAGTGAAGATCATTGGGGAGTGTCAGTTTTGAAAAGGAAACCATGATATTGAGTTACCTGGAAAGTTAAGAGTTTGTGGAAATAATTTGATTTGATGGTAATTAAAGGGGTGAGTGTGAAAAGGGAAAGCTAAGCAGGAGATGCTGACAGCCTGGTACCTCTATGACAGAAGAGATGGAAAGAATGATCAATTGTGTAAAAGAGGAAGAAACACGAGAGGGCAAAATACTCACACAGTGTAAAGGTTGGAGGCAACGCACTGACAGCTAGTGACCTTTATTTTAGAAATTGATAGCAACCACATAATTTTGTAAGCATGAACTATCCATAATTTCTCTTCCTAAGATTGTCAGGGTGGCTGAAATTTATCAGTTTATTTTGCTAACATTATCTTAACTGGATTGAAATGTGATGACATAAAAACAACAAAAGCATTATATCCACCAGTGCTTTGTCAAAACAAGGAAATGAATGATACAAAGCTCATGATTTTTTGATTGAGCTCATAAAACAATGCAGCACAAACAAACTTAAAGGCAGTAATTACCGACTTTCAGTCCTTGTGATACAGTTAGGTTTTGGCATCTTGACTGACCATCTATAAGAATTTTCATGTGGGTTGGGAGACTTGAATGATTTTTTTATTATTATTTTGTGGGATGTGAGCATCACGGGCTAGGCCTGTAGTTCGTGTCTACTGACTCAAATTCCTACACTGTTATTGCCTGTCAGGCAGGTTCCCCTCCTGGTGTCCCTGTCAAACGTACGAATATGTGAACCAGGAACAGGAGTAGGCCATTCGGCCCCTCGAGACTACTCCTCCATTTGATAAGATCATGACTTATCTGAATGTGGCCTCAACTCCACTTCCTTTCTGCCCCTCAAAGCACTTGACTCACTTGTCTGTCCAAAATCTGTCCAACTCAGCCTTGAATAAATTCAATGACTCAGCCTCTAATGCTCTCTGAGGAAGCAAATTCCACAGACTAACGACCCTCTGAGAGATAAGATTTCTCCTCAACTCTGTCTTAAATGGGAGACCCCTCATTTTTAAACTGTGTCCACTAGTTCTAGTCTCACCCATAAGGAGAAACATCTTTCCAGTATCCACCCTGTCAAGTCCTCTCAGGATAATATATGTTTCAATAAGATCATCTGTCATTCTTCTAAACTCCAATGGGTGAACGTTCAGTCAAGTGAACCTTCTCTTAACTGCTTCTAATGCAATTTCATCCTTTCTTAAGTAAGGAGATCAAAATTGCACATTGTACTCCAGATGTGGTCTTACTCAGGCCCTGCACAGTTGTAGCAAAACTTTCCTACTTTTATATTCTATTCCCCTTGCAATAAGTGACAACATTCCATTTGTCTTCCTAATAACTTGCTGTGCCTGCATATTAACCTTTTGTGATTCAAGTACCAGGACACGCAGACCCCTCTGTATTGTAGAGCACTGCAGTTTCTCTCCATTTAAATAATATTCTACCTTTCTATTCTTCCTGCCAAAGTGGGCAAGTTCATATTTTCCCACATTATACTCCATATGCCAAACTTTTTCCCACTCACTTAACCTATCTATATCCCTTTGTAGACTCTCTGGGGGGCGGGGATTTTATGCACTCCCCTGCGGTAGTTTGGATGCGAGGATACTCCGCCAGCATCCAGCTTCTGCTGAAATTTAGTCCAGACGGGAAGGTCTGTGAACGGCCTTCCAGTCCCACTGCCAATTGAAACCCTTAACAAGGTAACTAACCCTCAATTAAGGCCCTGCTCTTGTCGCAGCCGCAATTACCCGTGTGACGGGCAACCCTGTCACCGCATGGGAAGCACGGCGTGAAAAGCCGTGCTGGCTGTTTCCTGGCTGCAGGGTGGGGGTGCAGTGGTGGGAGTCCCTCATTCAAAACCATTTAGTGCCTGCATGAGGAACCTATCATCAGGAAGGGTGTCCCACTGAAGACCACCGCCCTGCCCTTGCTGCTGACACTCCACCCCTGTGACCACCACCCTGCAAGTCTCCTCCTGCCCTGAACTACTTTGAGCCTGTTTCCAGCACCGTTTCTCAATGTCTGGTGGCACTGCAGCTGTTGGCCTCTGATTGGTCAGCAGCTCGGCAAGGTTGGGACTTCAACGGGGTCCTAAACCGTACGGAAGGCCGTCCTCAGTCAAGTTAAGTGTCTGATTGGCACTAAATTCGGCGTACTTCCGTGCAAGAGGCGTTGTGGGGATTTCAGTGTCAGTTTCCCCTAATGTCGAGCCCCCCACCGCCAGCATAAAATTCCACCTTCATGTCCTCTTGACAACTTACCTTCTGAGATATCTTTGCGTTATCTGCAAATTTAGCTCCCATAGATTCGGTCCCTACATCCAGGTGATTGATGTAGATTGTAAATAGTTGAGGCCCCAGCACTGATACCCCCTGGCACACCATTAGTCAAACCCCACCAACCTGAAAATGAACCATTCATTCCTACTGTCTGCTCCCTGTTAGCTAAACAATCCTCTATCCATGCTAATATGTTACCCACGACACCATGAACACTTATTTTGTGCAATGACCTTTGATATGGCAGCCTATTTAATGCCTTTTGGAAATTCAAATAGACTAAATCTGCACGTCCCCTTTTGTCGACGTTGTTTGCACTGAACAAGAACAAAAACAAAGAACAAAGAACAGGACAGCACAGGAACAGGCCATTCGGCCCTCCAAGCCTGCGCCTATCTTGTTGCCTGCCGAAACTAAAACCTTCTGCACTTCCGGGGCCCATATCCCTCTATTCCCTTCTTATTCATATATTTGTCAAGATGTCTCTGAAACGTCGCTATCGTATCTGCTTCCACCACCTCCCCTGGCAGCAGGTTCCAGGCACTCATTACCCTCTGTATAAAAAACTTGCCTCGCATATCCCCTATGAACCTTGCCCCTCACACCTTAAACCTATGTCCCCTAGTAACTGACTCTTCCACCCTGGGAGAAAGCTTCTGAATATCCACTCTGTCCATGCCGCTCATAACTTTGTAAACCTCTAACATGTCGCCCCTCCACCTCCGTCGTTCCAGAGAAAACAATCCGAGTTTTTCCAACCTCACTTCATAGCTCATGCACTCCAGACCAGGCGACATCCTGGTAAACCTCCTCTGTACCCTCTCCAAAGCCTCCACGTCCTTCTGGTAGTGCGGCGACCAGAATTGCAAGCAATATTCTAAGTGTGGCCTAACTAAGGTTCTGTACAGCTACAACATGACTTGCCATTTTTTATACTCCATGCCCCGACCAATGAAGGCAAGCATGCCGTATGCCTTCTTGACAACCTTATCCACCTACGTTGCCACTTTCAGTGACCTGTGGACCTGTACGCCCAGATCTCTCTGCCTGTCAATACTACTAAGGGATTTGCCATTTATTGCATACCTCCCACCTGCATTAGACCTTCCAAAATGCATTACCTCACATTTGTCCGGATTATACTCCATCTGCCATTTCTCCGCCCAAGTCTCCAATATCCTGCTGTATCCTATGATAATCCTCATCATTAACCGCAAATCCACCAACCTTTGTGTCATCCACAAATTTACTAATCAGACCAGCTACATTTTCCTTCAAATCATTTCTATATACTACAAACAGCAAAGGTCCCAGCACTGATCACTGAGGAACACCACTAGTCACATCCCTCCATTCAGAAAAACACCCATCCACTGTTACCCTCTGTCTTCTGTGACTGAGCCAGTTCTGTATCCATCTTGCCAGCTCACCTCTGATCCCGTGTGACTTCACCTTTTGCACCAGTCTGCCATGCGGGACGTTGTAAAAGGCTTTACTAAAGTCCATATAGGCAACATCCACCGCCCTTCCCTCATCAATCATCTTCGTCACTTCCTCAAAAAAGTCAATCAAATTAGTAAGACACGATATCCCCTTCACAAAACGATGCTGTCTCTCGCAAATAAGTTCGTTTGTTTCCAAATGGGAGTAAATCCTGTCCCGAAGAATCCTCTCTAATAGTTTCCCTACCACTGACGTAAGACTCACCGGCCTATAATTTCCAGGATTATCCTTACCACGCTTCTTAAACAAAGGAACAACAGTGGCTCTTCTCCAGTCCTCTGGGACCTCACCTGTAGCCAATGAGAATGCAAAGATTTCTGTCAAGGTCCCAGCAACTTCTTCCCTTGCCTCCCTCTGTATTCTAGGCTAGATCCCTTCAGGCCCTGGGGACATATCTACCTTAATGCTTTGCAAGACACCCAACACCTCCTCCTTTGAGACAACAAGATGACTGAGACTATCTGCACTCCCTTCCCTCTGCTCATCATCCACCAAGTCCTTCTCCTTGGTGAATACTGATGAAAATTATAGACCTGTGAGCCTTACTTCGGTTGTGGGTAAAATGTTGGAAAAGGTTATAAGAGATAGGATTTATAATCATCTTGAAATGAATAAGTTCATTAGAGATAGTCAGCACGGTTTTGTGAAGGGTAGGTTGTGCCTCACAAACCTTATTGAGTTTTTTGAGAAGGTGACCAAACAGGTGGATAAGGGTAAAGCCGTGGATGTGATGTATATGGATTTCAGTAAGGCGTTTGATAAGGTTCCCAAGGTAGGCTATTGCACAAAATACGGAAGTATGGGATTGAAGGTGATTTTGTGCTTTGGATCAGAAATTGGCTAGCTGAAAGAAGACAGAGGGTGGTGGTGGATGGCAAATGTTCATCCTGGAGTTTAGTTACTAGTGGTGTACCGCAAGTATCTGTTTTGGGGCCACTGCTGTTTGTCATTTTTATAAATGACCTGGAAGAGGGTGCAGAAGGGTAGGTTAGTAAATTTGCGGATGACACTAAGGTCGGTGGAGTTGTGGATAGTGCCGAAGGATGTTGTAGGTTACAGAGGGACATAGATAGGCTGCAGAGCTGGGCTGAGAGATGGCAAATGGAGATTAATGCGGAAAAGTGTGAGGTGATTCACTTTGGAAGGAGTAACAGGAATGCAGAGTACTGGGCTAATGGGAAGATTCTTGGTAGTGCAGATGAACAGAGAGATCTTGGTGTCCAGGTACATAAATCCCTGAAAGTTGCTACCCAGGTTAATAGGGCTGTTAAGAAGGCATATGGTGTGTTAGCTTTTATTAGTAGGGGGATCGAGTGTCGGAGCCACGAGGTCATGCTGCAGCTGTACAAAACTCTGGTGAGGCCGCACCTGGAGTATTGCGTGCAGTTCTGGTCACCGCATTATAGGAAGGAAGTGGAAGCTTTGGAAAGGGTGCAGAGGAGACTTCCTAGGATGTTGCCTGGTATGGAGGGAAGGTCTTACGAGGAAAGGCTGAGGGACTTGAGGTTGTTTTCGTTAGAGTGAAGGAGGAGGAGAGGTGACTTAATAGAGACATATAAGGTAATCAAAGGGTTAGATAGGGTGGATAGTGAGAGTCTTTTTCCTCGGATGGTGATGGCAAACACGAGGGGACATAGCTTCAAGTTGAGGGGTGAAAGATATAGGACAGATGTCAGAGGTAGTTTCTTTACTCAGAGAGTAGTAGGGGCGTGGAACGCCGTGCCTGCAACAGTAGTAGACTCGCCAACTTTAAGGGCATTTAAGTGGTCATTGGATATACATATGGATGAAAATGCAATAGTGTGGTTCCGATGGTTTCACAGGTCGGCGCAACATCGAGGACGGAAGGGCCTGTACTGCGCTGTAATGTTCTATTCTATTCTAAAGTACACATCTGGCTCCTCACCCATTTCCTCTGGCTCCACGCATAGATTCCCTTCTCTGTCCTTGAGTGGGCCAACCCTTTCCCTGGTACCCTCTTGCTCTTTATATATGTATAAAAAGCCTTGGGATTTTTCTTAATCCTGTTTGCCAATGACTTTTCATGACCCCTTTTAGCCCTCCTAACTCCTTGCTTAAGTTCCTTCCTACTGTCTTTATATTCCTCAAGTGCTTCGTCTGTTCCTAGCCTTCCAGCCCTTACAAATGCTTCCTTTTACATTTTGAATAGGCTCACAATATCCTGTGTTATCCAAGCTTCCCGAAATTTGCCAAACTTGTCTTTCTTCCTCATAGGAACATGCCTGTCCTGGATTCTAATCAGCTGACGTTTCAAAGACTCCCACATGTCAGATGTTGATTTACCCTCAAACAGCCGCCCCCAATCTAAATTCTTCAGTTCCTGCCTAATATTGTTATAGTTAGCCTTCCCCCAATTTAGCAACTGCACCCGAGGACTACACTTATCCTTATCCACAAGTACCTTGAAACTTATGGAATTATAGTCACTACTCCCTAAATGCTCCCCCACTGTAACTTCGACCGCCTGGCCGGGCTCATTCCACAATACTAGGTCCAGAATGGCCCCATCCCTAGTTGGACTATCTGCATACTGTTTCAAGAAGCCCTCCTGGATCCTCCTCACAAATTTTGCCCCATCCAAGCCCCTAGCACTAAGCGAGTCCCAGTCAATATTGCGTAAGTTAAAATCACCCACCACTACAACCCTGTTACCTTTACATCTTTCCAAAATCTGTCTTCATATCTGCTCTTCTACCTCCCGCTGGCTGCTGGGAGGCCTGTAGTAAACCCCCAACATCGTGACTGCACCCTTCCTATTCCTGAGCTCCACCCATATTGCCTCACTGCATGACCTCTCTGAGGTGTCCTCCCGCAGTACAGCTGTGATATTCTCCTTAACCAGTAATGCAACTCCCCCACGCCTTTTACATCCCCCTCAATCCAGCCTGATGCTTCTAAAGCCTGGAACATTTAGCTGCCAATCCTGCCCTTCCCTCAACCAAGTCTCTGTAATAGGAACAACATCACATTTCCAAGTACTAATCCAAGCTCTACGTTCATCTGCCTTACCTGTTATACTTCTCGCACTGAAACAAATGCACTTCAGACCACCAGTCCCGCTGTGCTCAGCAGCATCTCCCTGCTTGCTCTTCCTCTTAGTCCTACTGGCCTTATTTACTATGTCCTTCTCATTTACTTCACTTGCTGTCCTACTGCTCTGGTTCCCACCCCCCTGCCACACTTGTTTAAACCCTCCCGAGTGACGCTAGCAAACCTTGCAGCCAGGATATTAGTGCCCTTCCAGTTTAAATGCAACTCGTCCTTCTTGTGCAGGTCCCATCTGTCCCTGAAGAGAGCCCAATGGTCCAGATATCTTAAACCCTCCCTTCCACACCAGCTGCTCAGCCACGTGTCTGGCTGCACTATCTACCTATTTCTCGCCTCACTGGCATGTGGCACAGGGAGTAATCCCGAGATTACAACCCTAGAGGTCCTGCTTTTTAACTTATTACCTAAGTCCATAAACTCCCCCTGCCGGACCTATCACTCTTCCTGCCTATGTCATTGGTACCGATGTGTACCACAACCTCTGGCTGTTCACCCTCCCCCTTCAGAATGCCCTCTGTCGGTTCGGAGACATATTTGACCCTGGCACCAGGCAGGCAACATACCTTCCTGGAGTCTCTTTCACGTCCACAGAATCGCCTATCTGTGCCCCTGACTATAGAGTCCCCTATAACTATTGTTGTTCTGCGTTTTGTCCCTCCCTGCTCAACAACAGTTCCAGCCGTGGTGCCACTGCTCTGGCTGCTGCTGTTTTCCCCTGATAGTAGATCCCCCCCCCCCCCAACAGTATCCAAAAGAGTATACTTGTTAGAGAGGGGGATAGCCACAGGGGAAATAAAATCAGGAAGTGCTGAACATCAGACCTGAAACGTTAAATCTCCACAGATATTGCCAGAAATGCTGAGTATTTCCAGCACTTTCTGTTCTCATGTCTTTTTCATATATAGTGCAAATGGTGATGATCTTTAGCGTGGCTCATTCTTTGCCACACTGGAGAGGGAGTGATGGGAAAGGAATCTAAAATTAATTGAAGCAAAAAATGGTGTAATCCAAAAATTCTAAGGACTCTCCCTAATTTCCATGCCCGACTTAAATCGTATCATATCAGTGACACTTTAGGTTCCTGGAAATGCACGGAGCAAAAGGAGCTGTGTGTGAGCTGAAAGTTGTTTTTATTTGTTTTGAGGCATTTCACATTCGCTTACCGTATGTTTGTTTGGAAGGTTTCCATTATACTTATCTGTTGTCACGCTCACACAAGGAGTAACTGTGAACTATAAAGCGAATGATGAATTAAACTCCAAAATTTACACACTTTTGAAATAAGACAAAATGGAATAATGGGTCACGTGACCTCCCCTGTACTGAGAATATACACAGTGACTGCTGGAGATGGAAGCCATCATCATGTCTGGACCAGTCTGGAGAAAGCATATTGAAATTGAAGCAGTCCATTCGATGTTAATGGCCCATATCTTCAAGGATTGGGTTGACCATGACTTCACGGGCAGAGAGACTCCAAACTCCAAGCCAAGATAATAAGTATGAAATACCACCACTTTATCAAAATGGGCACCATTCAAACGCCATTGCCGAGCAATGACCACACATTCAGAGACACAGATGGTGATCATTCAGCACATCGTGTCTGCGCTGTCCAAAAATAAACACAGCCGCCCACTCGAAACCTATCTTCCAGCATCTGGTCCGTAGCCTTGCTGGAAGGAAGCTTTGCATGTTAAAACATATAGTCACACTAATAATCAAAATATTTCATTTTAATTCTTTAAAGATCATTAATGACTTCATGGCTTAACATGACGTTAGCACCTGGGCTGTGAATGTAGCAGCTTAAAGTGCACTGTCCATCAAAAACAGCATTTTGGGATAAAATCTAGTAAACTGCTGCCCAAATCGCAACAACGTAATCCAACTCCCTGCATGCACACCAGATTCCCTCTCGACTGCAGGCTTTGTTTTTTCTATAGTTGACCTTTAGTTGCTATTTAGCATCTTCTCTACAGAAGGGTGGTGTTTCCTGGAAGTTCATCAGTAAGCTGGTATCATTGGTTTTAGTAGAAAGTGTCTCTCACCTGTTCCTTGGAAATTTCATCAATTCAGTCTTTTTGCAGTTCTGTTAGCCATTATTATATCTGTTCTGCGTCTTTAGGGTCCTATTTCTGTTTTAAAATACCCTCCCTATTTATGGATTCTCCTCTTTTGGTCTTTATACTCCCCCTCTTCAGTGCCTTTATTGCCTTTTCATTTCCAATTGTTGGAGAAAATCCAGATTGTACCCAATTGTTGAACAAATTCTCCGGACTCAGACGTTGAGAATCAAACCCTTTATTGCATGATATCATGGGGGATAACACCTTACCTAAATGCGGTTCAGTGCTACTCCCAAAGAGCTACAGATCGCCGTGGACTTATATAGTATAAAAAAGGTAGAGCTAACAGTTTCACAATTAGATAAGCACCCACAAGACTGCCTACGTAACGGTGCACCATGCAGGGTCCGAGGTCAGCGAAACATCAGTTTCAACAATAACAAGCTAGTTCCTTAATTCTATGCCCACTCCAGACACCATATCTGGCCGTAATGTCTGATTGTGGTTAGCTGCTCTGTCTACAATTTATGACCGTTGGTTGTGGTGAGATTAGCTACAAGCTGTGTCCTGTTTTTCTGCTTCTACAAAGTTATGTAATAATTTGCAAAGCTAAGAAAATTTCTCCAACACCAATATTCTGCACTCACCTGGTAAGAACTGCATTAGAATGACCTGAGTGATGTTGCTCCTAATTTCCTTAATTCTAGCTCTCTCTGTTTCTAGTTCTTGCTCTCTCTTTCTGTTTCTCCGCGCTCTTGCCTGCATATGCACTGGCTGGCTTTCTCATTCAGGCAAGCTTACCAATACTTTTTGCACTCGTGCTCTTTCGTGACTTGTTCAAGCCTAGCAGCACCACAGGATGTGTTTTAACTTCATCCTATATAGGTGGATGCCGCAAAGTCGCAATGCGTATCTGGGTGAGGCAGGCAAGTAAATATCTGCATAGATATAGGAGTGTTCAAATACTGAGTGTTCAACTGAAAAGCAAAGGGATTATTTGATAACTGAGAGTTAAAACACTAGCATAAGTGTTCAAATGTAATGGTCGTGATAAATTTGTGCATGCCATGTGCTTACAATCGAACTGGATAATTTACAAACGTGCTAAATGATGAAATGTCAATGTTGTCTTATCAACCAGTGGATGTGAGATGGTGGCATCATTCTTCAGAGCAGACTTTGGCTGAGCGAGGGAGGAAAACCAATGGAAAGATTTCCCAGTTTAACTATCATGGAATCATGCATTACTTCCCCTCCTCAAGACCAAGCTGTTGTATCCACAATGTCTCCATTTTTTGTTAGGGGTGTGGTAAGTGCCAGTGAGTTTCATGGCACAATAGATGTAACTGGGAAGAAGGAACTTTCAGAGATATCATCATTGACACACTTGCACAAAAACAAATTTCTGCAGTCATCTGAAATATAGTTTCAGTCACCCAATCGCCCTGTGGACACCGTCTACTCACGAGTATCATCCTCGCTTAGTAATGTGTCGTCAACATCATCACCATCCAGTCCCAAGGTTCCCAAGCGTTTCATCCTGGCAGCCGTCTGTAATTGGATCCAGAAGCGTTCTTGTAGATCAACTTCAGGCAATTGGGTTCCCAAGTGTTCTGCCTCAGTGACTGCCTGCTTTTCTAAAGGGGCATTTCCTTGGTGAAGGCACTATATCATAGGGAACATCCAAGAGGATGACCATCTGTATAGCAGCACTTTGCTAAGTACATGGATTGTTTCTATTAATCATGTTCATGTTGCTTAATGGCTGTTGCTTCTGTCAATATATTCATAGACATTAAAAAAAGGTCCTCTTGTATTTAAGAAAATAATTACCTCAGACCATTTGTTGCCATCTACTGATATGGAAGATGGCGGTGCGGCTGTTATTCGTGCTAATTCGCAATGCCTAATTTCCACATTGTTGATATCTTTTCTGTCTCTTGAGAATTTTGGCCATCATTTCAACTTTCTTTTGGAATGCTGTAGCAATGTTTGAGTTTTGCTGACATTCTTCATTAAATGTACAGGCCACACCAAGGTGTGGCACACTCATACCCTTATTCAGGGAATGAGCTGAAATCTATTAATTTATGATTTCTCCTCATCCTTGAACCTGGTTGCAACAATGTAACAAGCAGGTACAGATTGAAGGCTGGGTTCTTCAATGAGTGTGTGGCTAACCACAGGCACCTCTGGCACCTTAGAATTAGAATTAGAATTAGAACATTACAGCGCTGTACAGGCCCTTCGGCCCTCGATGTTGCGCCGACCTGTGAAACCATCTGACCTACACTATTCCATTTTCATCCATATGTCTATCCCATGACCACTTAAATGCTCTTAAAGTTGGCGAATCTATTACTGCTGCAGGCACGGCGTTCCACGCCCTTACTACTCTCTGAGTGAAGAAACTACCTCTCACATCTGTCCTATAACTATCACCCCTCAACTTGAAGCTATGTCCCCTCGTGTTTGCCATTACCATCCGAGGAAAAAGACGCTCACTATCCACCCTATCTAACCCTCTGATTATCTTATATGTCTCTATTAAGTCACCTCTCTTCCTCCTTCTCTCCAACGAAAACAACCTCAAGTCCCTCAGCCTTTCCTCGTAAGACCTTCCCTCCATGCCAGGTAACATCCTAGTAAATCTCCTCTGCACCCTTTCCATCGCTTCCACATCCTTCCTATAATGCGGTGACCAGAACGGCACGCAATACTCCAGGTGCGGTCTCACCAGAGTTTTGTACAGCTGCAGCATGACCTCGTGGCTCCGAAACTCGATCCCCCAACTAATAAAAGCTAACACACCATATGCCTTCTTAACAGCCCTATTAACCTGGGTAGCAACCTTCAGGGATTTATGCACCTGGGCACCAAGATCTCTCTGTTCATCTACACTACCAAGAATCTTCCCATTAGCCCAGTACTCTGCATTCCTGTTACTACTTCCAAAGTGAATCACCTCACACTTTTCCGCATTAAACTCCATTTGCCATCTCTCAGCCCAGCTCTGCAGCCTATCTATGTCCCTCTGTACCCTACAACATCCTTCGGCACTATCCACAACTCCACCGACCTTAGTGTCATCCGCAAATTTACTAACCCACCCTTCTACACCCTCTTCCAGGTCATTTATAAAAATGACAAACAGCAGTGGCCCCAAAACAGATCCTTGCGGTACACCACTAGTAACTAAACTCCAGGATGAACATTTGCCATCAACCACCACCCTCTGTCTTCTTTCAGCTAGCCAATTTCTGATCCAAAGCTCTAAATCACCTTCAACCCCATACTTCCGTATTTTCTGCAATAGCCTACCATGGGGAACCTGATCAAACGCCTTACTGAAATCCATATACACCACATCCACTGCTTTACCCTCATCCACCTGTTTGGTCACCTTCTCGAAAAACTCAATAAGGTTTGTGAGGCACGACCTACCCGTCACAAAACCGTGCTAACTATCTCTATTGAACTTATTCTTTTCAAGAATAACCTCCTGTTAGTTAATTGAGTAATAATAGCAGAAGCCTTGAACAGTCTTTCTTCCTTGGCCTTGGCTCACGTGAAGTTTCAAAGGCGGGAAGAGAGCAAATGAAAAATAGGAGTGGAGAAAGGTACAGTACAAAATCGAATTGTCACCATGTGACTGATTCAAAAATGACTAATCAAACCTAAACATTATTGGTCACATGGGTAACACGCTGGCCATATAAGTTAATGACCCACTCATGTATTTTATGTTGGGAAAGATTATTTCAAGCCTCTTTGATTGTGGTTTCTAAATAGCTCAGTGTGATTTCTGGAATCTTTCTTCTGATATTTAAGCATTATAATTCAAGACAACCTCTGGATGAGCTCTGGCAAAGAAAATATTTGTTAGCTACATTTTTCGCTTTACCAGGGCAAGCTATCATTGAGACAGCAGACATCTGTACGTCAGAGTTTAATAATTACCAAGTGAGTATTGGCTGAGAGTGGTGTTAATGAGTTGGAGTGGGCCGGGACTGGGCAGGTCTTGGAGCAAACATTTTATTGCAAACAGAATCTATTTAAACACAACGTTTACCAACTACCACAAACTGAACTCATGACCAAAACTATAGCAAAGTCTCCTGATAGAAGCAGGATTATTTCTGCAACAACGTGCAATGAGTGGAGCATAGGTATAAAATTATAGAATGATACAGTAGAGAAAGAGGCCATTTGGCCTATTGTCTCTGTGCCGCCTCTTTAAATGTGCTGTCCAGTGCGTCCCTCTCCCTTGCCCTTTCTCCATTGCTCTGCAGATTTTCCTCCTTCAAGTAATTCACCAATTCCTTTTTGAAGGTTGTTATTGAATCTGCATTCACCGCCCATTCAGGCAGTGCATTCCAAATCATAACTTGCTGCATTTAAAAAAAGCCTCTTCCTTTTGCCACTGATTCTTCCACCATGACATTATTTTTATTTAACTATATGTTTACTGACCCTTCTGCCACTGGAATCAGAGTAAATAAGGAGGAGTTATCAAATGCTTCATGATTTTGAACACCTCCATCAAATCTCCCCCTGACCGTCTATGCTCTAACAACAACCAGCCCATAACTGAAGTCTTGCATTCTTGGTGCCATTCTAGTAAATCTAGTGGCGCAATGAATAAAAATGGAAGCTACGTCTGTTTCAAAGATAACGTCACTATGTTGTGCTGTTTATTATACCTCTGTATTCTGCCATATGCCCCAAGTTCACATAGCTTCAAGGCCTCCTTTGTTAATCCCTTGTATCTATTTGAAAACATGGTATCAGTCCATTGCAAGATATGAAATGGGAATGTTTAATGCAGCAGAGTGGGTGTATAAAGGCACCGAATGGACAGAATTTTCATCTTATTAATGATCCAGTCAGCCTTTACAGCCTGTATCAAATCTTCACATCACCTTCTCTGCTGTAAGGAGAACAACCACAGCTTTGAGTTAAAATTTCAGCTGCGAAAGGAGGAATGAGAGGAGAGAGAGAGAGGGGCAGAGAGACAGAGAGAGAGCGTGCTTTCCAGAGGGAAAAGTTTGAGAAGGAATTACAAGCACAAAAAGACAGTGAAATCAGACAGATTGAATTGGTGAGGGAAAAATTGTCTTTCCGTAGTGGAGATGCCGCTGGTAATTCAAATGATCCTAGTCCAGAGACAAGCTGTGATTTCTTACACTATTCCCGATCAGTATCCACATTTGAAGATGACGATATTGAAGCCTTTTCTCATATACTTTGAGCATAAGTTGCTGAGACAGAACACTTGGGAACCTTGCCTTTTGGAGAGGTCTTGCACTTTTTTCTCTCTCTATATATAAAATATATTCATGAAAAGTAATTAATTTACTATTTCTTCATGTTACTGACCAAGATAGGACACCTGTCATTTTGCAGAGAGCCTCACCCAAGCAGACCCTGGAAACAGAACCTTCTGAGAATTCTCAGTTCACACAGATAATTTCACAAGATCGAGGTGAGGGGTGAAAATTGTCTCAATTTGATAAATCTATCCCAAAACATACATAAACCTCTGCCAGCAGATTTATATTTTCTTCTGATTTCACAAAAAGCTGGGAAAATCCAGATTCTTATCATTGAACTTACCCAACTGCACTCAGCAGGATCCAACTTGGAGTAATTTAGCTTCACATTACTCAGTAAACAGCTATTTGTCTGCATCTAATGAATGCATAAAGCCTCCTCCAGTTTAGTGACTCATGTCATCTAATCCCTCGTAAAGTTATATTGTGGCATGGGTACAAATCTGGAGTTGATTGTGGATTTAAGTAAAAATAATTCAGAATTTATCAGCATTATTCTGGTTTCTTCATTGTAATTCAAATTCATTATTCAACAATGCATTAAACATTTGATTTTACTGAAATCAAGAAGCATCTTTTTTCAGTTGGCCTCAGAGCACCTTGACGATGAAGCAGGAAAATTCAATGGGTTCCTCAGCACCGAATGTGCTGATCAGTAACACCCTCCCCACCAACTTTTCTGGTGAAAATTGGATACCAGAAAAATGTTGAAGACAGGATCAGCCTTCATGGCTGTGATTCTCTCATGATTAAAAATCCTGTCAACTCTCACTGTCCAGATTGCACCAAGCAGGAAGCCTCATTAGGTGAGGATCCCCAGTGCCTGTGGAATGCTATTGCAGTCAGAGTTTTAAAAAAATTCTTTGGAAACAAGCGACACTGGCAAAGCTGTCATTTATTGTTCATCCCTCATTGCCCTGAGAAGATGCTGGGACAGGCGCTATCATTGAGCCACTCCTCTTTTTTTGATGATGGTGTTTCCCCATTTGTGTTTGGTAGGGAATTCCAAGATTCAGACTGAACAATGAAGGAAGAATGACGTTTGTCAATGTTTTTCAGTGGTAACTCAATTGCTGTTTAACTGTTGGACCAGAGTAAAAACCCAATTGGTTCATTAATGTTCTTTCAGAAAGGAAACCTGATATCCTTACCTGGCCCATGCATGGTTGACCCTTAACTGCCCTCTGAAGAGGCTTAGCAAGCCAGTCAATTCTATCAAACTGTGACAAAAAAGGCAGCCAGTAGTGATCTTCTCAGGGGGTAACTAAGGACAGGGAATAAATTCTGGCAGTGTCAGAAGTACTCATATCCTGAGAATGGACTAAAAAAATGTTTTTCTTTTCAGTTAATGGGCCTCTGCAATAATGGTGTAAACCTACAAGCTTTTCTCTTGTGGCTTTGTGATACATTCTAAATCCTTGCAACAGATTCTAATCCTATTACTCTCAGCTATTCATAATTCTACATCTAGATTATAGTTGTATGCTTAATCCAATCAACACAATACAAATGAATGTGTAAATACCAATGTACAATTCCCCTGCTTTTCAGAGTTGGTGATGTCAGAGAAGGCCAATGTGTTCGATGTTTGGTACCCTGCGAACCTTGACCTTCTCCTCAGAATTCGTGACACAGACGAACTGGTTTGGCTGCAAACGCAATCGTGCTCAACACTACCTAGAGTACCCAAAAAGGGAACCTTGACACGCACACTAAGCAGGATTACACTGTGAGGAGACTAACTTTTTATGCACTTATGACCTACCACTCAGTAGTGGAATAGCCCTTGAGATCTTCAGCAGACCTTTCCTGCATTATTTTATTTTTCCAGTTCTTCAATCTCTTCTGCATGCACAGAATCAGACTTATCTTCAACAAAGGACAACTGCAAGAAATTAGGAAAAAGTTTATGATTGCCATTTATGTTGCACTTATTTTGAATTCATGTTCAGCTTTATATTTCACTGTTATTTTGTATACATTGTTGTGACTGAAGTGAGAAACGTGTTTAGGGGTCCTTTTCAACCTTCAACTGGACTACTACAGCAGGAGTTAATTTGAAACACACTGTGTTTTGAGCTCCGTCTTGGTGAATCCTTGTTCACCGCTTTCCAATTATAAGGCAAAGAAATTAGCACAAACAGGCATTCATAGGTTTAAAGAAGAGAAGTGAAATTTATTAAAACTTAAATTTGAACACTAATCCGGTTAACGCCGATGGATACACGCTGCGCCCCACGCTAGTATGCATACGCGAAATGCACATGCAAATAGAGACAGAAAAGAGCAGAAGAAAGATAAAGTGGAGAGGTTTGAGGCAATCTCTGAACAGTTTCTTGTTACTGTGCTTCGAACTCACTGTAGAGTCCTGTTGTAGGCACTTCTTGCTGGAGTTAATTCTTGCTTTTCGTTGGGGCCCAGTATTCTTCTTAAACCTTGTCTCTCTCTTCTCTTAGGGTTCATGTGTCTTCAATGAATTCCAAAGCTGAGGAGAATGAGACGTGAGGAGACAAGATAGAGATGTTCCCAATCCAGGAGCCAGCAGCTTTCAGTCTTCAAATTCTCTGTGGCGAATTCAATACCTGCAACACCTAGTTCGTCTATGACTAAACTGGTCTGATCATGTCTTCTGTGTATTGGGAGAAGAGACTGGTTCCTTTGTTACAACATTGTCTGCTAGTGTGCAAAAATGTCTTTCCGGCTAGGGGCCAGGCAATTCCTTGTAATAGACCCTCTTCTTCCCATCAACAATTTGAAGTTTAATGTCCATGTGGCAAAATTAATGTGCCTCATTGTTGGCTGGTGCGGGCCTGCACAACACCTTCACACCCAAGGGAATGAAATGCGATTTGAAAAAAAGACACATTTCATTAAAAGGTGTGAGAGAAATATAGAGAGAAAGAAACCCATGTATTTCTCTCATTCATTTCCATGCATTCATAAATCTTAAAGCTTATTAAAATTGTCTTTTCTGGGTGTTGCTTTAATTTCCCCTTTGTGGCATCCCAGTAACCAGGTGGTTCTTCGGGGAAGCTTTTCTTCAGTTTGCCTAATGCCAAATGACTTCAGGGGATGGGTGGTTCCCTTTTGCGTTGACTGTGGGGGAGGATTCTTTGTTAATCTCCCCTTTGTTCTCTGAGACACTCCGACCTGTAGGTAGTTGTGCAGACTTGACCGTATTCTCCTGTGGCACTTCGGTTATATGAGGCATCACCCTCATGGTTTTTGTGCCCCACTAGAGGTCTCTCTTTGTCTCTGCAGGATCCTGTAAATGATGTTAGCAATTCTGGTGGGGTGCTTCTGGAGTCTGCATTTATGTAGGAGGATGTGGGTGCACATTTTCACACTTTTCGGGGTTGGCTGACCAGACAGTCGGGATTTTCTTCAGGACTTTTTCTCGGGCTTCCTTTAACCTGCCCTCTTAGTCACTTTTTTCCCTTCTGTTTCTAAAATTTTGCCAGCCTTGCACCTACCTGCCCCTTTTTGTTCTTGGTGGGGGTCCCTTACAGTGCACCAGCCCTCTGATGGAGGGTCTGCCTAACACCAGTACAGGACGTAGGGGTGCATGTTTCATCGTCGGTTGGGGTTCCCCTCAATCTGCCAAAAGTAGCAACACCTCCAGTACTCTGCCACATCTTTGTGCAGTTTTGACCAGTCAAATTGCTGTCTTATGCGAGCTTTGGTCTATCATATACAGAGACGAACAGCCACTGTGGTCTCGTAGGTCCTTCATAATATTTCCAACCAGTACCTCTGTGGAACCACTAATTGGTGAACTAATGCCCTCTCCTTGCTCTCAGGTCTATGAGGAGAACTCCATTTCCTCATCAGTACCTCATTCTTTAAATAGTAGCAATCAGGGACTCCCTTTGCTTTTCTTTCAAACCAGACAGCCTATGCTAACTCTCGGAATACTGGGTCGGCTTGCTGAGCCGCAGCGAGGGATAATCCATTGAATTCGTTCCCTGGGTCTTCTAACTTTCCAAAGAAAGTCCTGGACAGGCAGACCTCAAGGTAATCTGTCTTAAAATGCAGTACTTTCTGGGGGAGCTGATTTGATCATGGCCTGATCCATTACACATCCAGGGAAAATGCAGGAGACCATCTCCTGCCACTTCCCTGTCTCTTTGACCTCCTGCGGCCTTTCTTTCACTACTTGGCGTGGGGGGAGGGTGCGGACTATCACCTTCACCCTCGCCAGATCATTACCATGGATCAGGTCAACCTTGTGTCAGACAAACTAGGGATAATCCCTACGGTCACCGGTCCCGAAACTCCAGGTGCACCCGGTAATCAGGTACAGGTATACACTGCCCTGCAACACCATTTACCACCATTTTGAAATTCACTGCACTCACTGGGCGAAAGGTCAGGCCTTTTCCCAGTAAAGGGGATCGAGTTGGCCCTGTGTCCCTGAGAATTATTATGGGCTTGCTGGCCCCACTCGAGGGGTATGGGGTTAATTTCCCTTCAAAGACAAAACCATGATAACCTTCAAGAATCCTATCAGCTTTTCCAGCACTGGTATAGTAAGCTTCCTGGGTTGCATTCTTGCTGCAGTTAAAGCCACCGCTTCTTCTGTGTTTAGCACCAGGTCCCCGTCTTCACTGAGCAGGTGTGCCCTGATTAACCCTATCGGTTTTACCTTCAGTTTCCGGCCGTCAGCTTTTAAATGCGCTGCTTTCTGACAATGGAAGCACACAGGTCTGCGGGTCTCATTCTTCCTCACTGCATTTTCATTTTTGTCTGGAGGAGGGCCCCCTGTGTCTCCTGCTTTCATTTCTCTCCCAGGATTGCCTGGGTGGAGATCACCTTCCCACCCTTCGTCCTTTTTGGATTTCTGGGAGTGATTAGGAAAGGTTTTCCCCTGGGAAACCGACCTATAAATTAAAGCCAGCTCATCAGCCAGAATGGCCTCTCGCCAGCCTCTCTGGACGCACTGCTCTTCTACATGGGTCTTTATTGAGAGGGGGAGAGAGTTTTTAAATTCCTCCAACAGAACTACTTCCCTGAGATTCACATGGCTTAGTGGTATTTTAAGAGTCCTCAGCCACTGGTCAACAGCCAGGTGCTTACTTCTTTTAATCTCCAGCTAGGTTTGATTGGATTGTTTGTTGAGGGTTCATATGCCCCAAGGATAGCCTTTTTGGTCAGTTCATAATTAGCTGTACTATTATCTGGCAACAAGGAATAAACCTCATGGGCTTTTCCAGTTTGCTTGCTTTGTAGTTAAAAAAAAAACAGGTCTCAGCTGGCCATTTTAGCTGCCTTGCAAGTTTCTCAAAAGACACAAAAAATGCTTCCACATCTTCATCATTGAATTTTGGAATTAGTGAAGTGAGATTTAGCAATTTTTTGCCCAGCCTGAATTATGCTCCATATTGGCCATGCTTTCACTGGGGTTACTCTGTCACCCCTGATTTAACCCAAACTCCTCCATGGACAGTGCTTTTAACTTATCCAAAGTTACTTCACCCTTTCTTCGAAAGCTGCTAGCTTCAGTTGCAGACATGTTAGTATTCAATCACACACAACCAGGTGAAAACCTGTATCGAAAACGTGATCTTTTTGATTGGGAACAATTCGGTTTCCCATTTCCAATTTCCCTTGTTTGTCTGTGGGTAAAATGACGGACGCAGGCACCCAAATTTCTGTTATGACTAGGTAAGAAAGGTGTCTGGGGGTCCCCTTCAGCCTTCACTTGGTCTTACTGTAACAGGCTTCACTTTTCAACACACCGTGTTTTGAGCTCCCGCTTTGGTGAATCCTTGTTCACCGCTTTCCCAATATCAGGCAAATAAATGAGCACAAACAGGTTTTCTTAGGTTTAAAGAAGAGAAATCAAATTTATTAAAATTTAAAAGGCAATTCGGTTCATGCCGACGGATACACATCTCGCCCCACGCTCTGTCGGCTGTTTCCGATCGTCTGAGGTTCATTCAGCCTTGCTGGTCACGACCGAACCCACTTATTTACAGTCGAGGGTCTGGGCTTACCTTCATGAATCACAATGAAGGATGATGAATAATGCAATCGACTCAGGTTTCAGATTCGAATAATGAAAGTATGTTTAATATGTACTGCAAATCGCAATATGGCAAAACCCATGCTGATGTTCCTAAATGACTAACCACAAATAGATTACTCCCCTTGGATTTCTTAAACTAAGCACCTCTTTGTTCCCTAACTCACGGTCAGTTACCTCCCAACACTACACTAATCCCCTTTTCTAAGGTTTGGTCGGGACATGCAGAGGTAACTCTCCACATGGCTGTGAGTTGAGTATTCTGCAGGCTGCGGATGAAATGCTCACCCTGCTGACTTTGGATGCCGGGTCGTGTCTTCTCTGATCGAAGTCCTTGGGGCCGTAACCATTCCTTAGGGCATGCGAATTCCTTTGGTCCTGGTTGTAGAGGGAGCAGCGTGCTCTGATCTTCTGTCCCGTAGAGCTGTGTGGCTGCTTGTCCATTTGACATCAACTGTTCCAATCCTCTCCTTCCTCAGGCTGCTTCACTTCTACTGTTTCAGCAGTCTTGCTTTTTCCAGCAAAACCCGAATGTTCCCTTTTTTCTGATTGATCTTGACAGACGAGGGAAAACGCTTTGATTGGTCTGGAGAGAAAGTTTTGTTTGAATCTGCAGTATTTTCCCGCCTCTCATCTAGCTGGTTTCGGTGGGGGAGGGGGGGACGGACAATGGGAACTGTTGGTCTTGCGTCATCTAGTTGAGTACTGTACAAGATGTGAACTGTTTCCGATGGGTTCCGTTGTCCAGACCGATTGACTTGATGATATCAACCGATGGATTTCATTGTCTCCTTAAGCAGCTTGGAGCCAGTGATGATGTGGGTGGTTGGCTGAGAGCAGAAGGCAATGTCTCTGTTGGCTGGAGTGGGTTTTGGTTCAGCATTTGAAAAGCTTGTCCTTTCTGGTCTGAGACCAACAGCCTGTCCTCTGGTAACTGTGTTTTCAGCACTGTCCTTTTGACAGCCATTTTCCCCCAACTGGGGTCTTACCCCTGGCGAATAAAGTCTTGGATTAAAAATGATAATCATTCAGCTAACATGCATACGCGATAGGCACATGCAAATAGAGACAGAAAGAGCAGAAGAAAAATCAATGGAGAACTTTGAGGCAATCTCTGAACAGTTTCCTGTTACACATGCTTCCGGCTCACTGTAGAGTCCTTTTGTAGGTAGTTCTTCCTTGTAGGCAATTCTTGCTTTTCATTGGGGCCCAGTATTCTTCTTAAACCTTGCTCACTGTAGGAGACATTTCTCTCTCTTGGGGTTCTTGTGTCTTCAATGGATTCCAAAGCTGGGGAGAACGAGATGAGAGCTGACCAGAGAGAAATGTTCTCAATCCAGGAGCCAGCAGCTTTCTGTTTTCAAATTCACTGTGGCGAGTTCAAAACCTGCAACAACCAGTTAGTCATGTGGCTAAAATAAAAGCACAATACTGCAGATGCTATATTATAATTATTTATTACAGTCATGCGACGAAGCTAGTCTGACCACGTCTTCTGTGTATCAGGAGCAGGGACTGGTTCCTTTGTGCCAACACTGTCTGCTAGTTTGCAAAAATGTATTTCTGGCTAGGGGCCTGGAAATTTCTTGCAATAGGCCGTCTTTCCCCAGCAATAATTTGATGTTTAACGTGCATATGGTGAAATTAATGTGCCTCATTCTCGGCTGGTGGGAGCCTGCATGACAAAGTATATATATATATATATATATATATATATATATATATATATATATATATATATTTGTAAATGTAAGCCTTTTTAGGGAAATAAATCTTCAAAGAATGCAGTGCGGAGACCAGATCCCTGAGATATGAATACATTTACACCTATGTTTGTCCTCCATTTATCCTTATTTGTATTCAATTACTTGGAATTGCCATTACCTGGTGTGGGGTAGCCTACAGTGATCTGTTTAAAGAATGAGCAATACCTTTTGTGTGTGAAAGTGCAGCCCTTGATGTTCAAGATCCAAATAAGACACAAATTCATTGACCTCTTCAATTTACTGCAATCACTTCACAGGTGTAGGACAGCATTGATTATGTATGTTCACTCAATAGATTTATCCAAAACAAAATCCCTTCAAAGTAGCAAAAATGCCAAGAATGTCTGAACAGTATCTGAGACCCTATCAAATTCAGTTTTGCACTATGTGTAATTTAACTAGCAGAGAAAGCAAGTGTTGAAGCTCTTTAACATTTCTAGTGTCTTCCACAAACACTGTTGCAGTGTCCTTTCCCAATCTGAATCTATGTGGTGTGATGAGGATGGTATTTTAGGAGCTCATTACCCTGGTTTTGGGAAGCCTATGTACTTTCTTTCCTCCTCCAATCCATCACTTGGTGCCCTGTAAAGCATTTACTATTCAGACACAATTACAGAAAACCACTCGCTATTAAAAAGGTTCAGAATCTGGGCTATACCAACAACAGTAGGCACTTATATTAAAGGAAATCATCTTTTTATATTATTATTTGTTCACGGGATGTGAGCGTCGCTGGCCAGGCTAGCATTCATTGCTCATCCCTAATTTCCCTTGAGAAGGTTGTGAGTTATTTGTGAAATTTTCTACGTGTATATTTTTGTAAATATTTTCCATATTCCTTTTATAGTATTTCATTCGTTTTAAAAAGTTACTAAAATAAATTTCAGTACATAAATGTTTCGTGATTTCCACATTCCCTATTTTATATTGTCTGCCCCCATCCCATGCTAAAATGTCTTTATATTTTTGCTATTGCCTTTGGTATTGCAGAGGAGGTGCCGTGGGAAGGGGATGAGGTGGTGGGGGTAATGGAGGAGTGCACCAGGGTGTCACGGAGGGAACAATCCCTTTGGAATGCTGACAGGGGAAGGGAGGGGAAGATGCCTTTGGTAGTGGCATCAGGCTGGAGGTGGTGGAAATGGCAGAGGATGATCCTTTGGATATGGAGGCTGATGGGGTGGAAAGTGCGGACAAGGAGAACCCTGTCGCGATTCTGGGAGGGAGGGGAAGGGGTGAGGGTAGAAGTGTGGGAAATGGGCCAGACATGGTTTAGGGCCCTGTGACCCACAGGTGGGGGGGGGAGGGGCGGTGGAATCCTCGGTTGAAGTAAAAGGAATACATATCAGAAGCGCTGTCATGGAAGATAGCATCATCAGAGCATATGCGTCGGAGATGGAGAAACTGAGAGAATGGAATGGAGTCCTTACACGAGGCAGGATGTGAGGATGTGTAGTCGAGGTAGCTGTGGATATTAGCAGACAGCATATCCCCAGAAATGGAGATAGAGAGGTCGAGGAAGGGAAGGGAAGTGTCAGAGATGGACCATGTAAAGGTGAGAGAAGGGTGGAATTTAGAAGCAAAGTTGATAAAGTTTAACAGTTCAGGGCGGGAGCAAGAAACGGCGCCGATACAGTCATCAATGTACTGGAAAAAGTGTTGGGGGAGGGGGCCTGAGTAGGACTGCAACAAGGAATGTTCGACTGATCCCACAAAAAGACAGGCATAACTAGGACCCATGCGGGTACCCATAGCAACACCTTTTATTTGAAGGAAGTGAGTGGAGCTGAAGGAGAAGTTGTTCAATGTGAGAACAAGTTCAGCCCGGTAGAGGAGGGTGGTGGTGGATGGGGACTGGTTGGGCCTCTGTTCAATGAAGAAGCGGAGAGCCCTCAAACCATCCTGGTGGTGGATGGAGGTGTAGAGTGATTGGACGTCCATAGTGAAGAGGAGGCGGTTAGGGCCAAGAAACTGGAAATTGTCAAAAAGACGTGGGGCCTCAGAAGAGTCACGGATGTTGGTGGGAAGAGACTGGACCAGCGGAGAAAAGATAAAGTCAAGATAGGAAGAAATACGTTCAGTGGGACAGGAGCAGGATGACACAATGGTTCTGCCAGTACAGTCCTGTCTGTGGAAACCGGGAAGGAGGTAGAAGCGGGCTGTCCAGGTTTGTGGGACTTTGAGATTGGAAGCTTTAGAGGGAAGATCTCCAGTGGAGATGAGGTCAGTGATAGTCTGGGGGAAAGTAGCTTGATGTTCAGTGGTGGGGTCATATAACTGATGAATGTGTAGCTTTACTGAGGTTCAGAGAGAGCAGAGAGCAACAGGTGCAGACACAAACACGGAAACACACAAACAGAAGCACACACACAAAGAGAAACACACACACAAAGAGAAACACACACGCACACAGAAACACACACACACACACACACACAGAAACACACACACAGAGAAACACACACACAGATGCAGAAACACACACACACACACAGAAACACACACACAGAAACAAACATACAGAAACACGCACACAGAAACACACACACACAGAAACAGGCACACAGAGAAGCACACACACAGAGAAACAGACACAGAGCAAAACACACACGCAGAGAAACACACACACACAGAAACACACACAGAGAAACACACAGAGAAATACAAAGAGAAACACACATAGAAACACACAGTGAAATACACACAGTGAAATACACACAGAGAAACACACACGCAGAAAAACATACACACACAGAAACACACTCAGAGAAACACAGAGAGAAACACACAGAGAAACACACATTGAAACACACAGTGCAACACACACATAGAAACACACACACACAGATACACACAGTGAAACAGACAATGAAACACACACAGAGAAACACACACACAGATACACAGAGAAACACACACACAGAAACACATAGGGAAACACACAGAGGAACACACAGTGAAACACACACACAGAAACACACACACACTGAAAATCACAGCGAAACACACAGAGAAACACAGACAGAAACACACACACAGAGAAATGCACATATAGAAACACAGACACAGATACAGAAACACACGCACACAGAGAAACACACACTGTGAAACACACACAGAAACACACACACACACAAACACACACACACACAAACACACACACAGAAATACACACACAGAGAAACACACACACACAGAACCACACACACACACACGGAAATAAACACACACACACAGAAACACACAAACACTCACACACACAGAAACACACACACACAGAAACACACACACAGAAACACACACACAGAAGCACGCACAGAAACATACACAAACACACACAGAGGCACACAGACAGAAACACACACACAGAAACAGACACAGAGAAACACACACATAAACACACACACACAGAAACACACACCCACACAGAAACACACACACACACAGAAACATGCACACGGAAACACACACAGAGAAACACACACACAGAAACACACGCACAGAAACACGCACAGAAACATACATAAACACACACAGACAGAAACACACAAAATCAGAAACACACACCCACACAGAAACACACACACACAGAAACACACACAGAGCAAAATACACACAGAGAAACACACACACACAGAAACAGAAACACAGAATCACAGAGCGAAATACAGACAGAAACACACACATGCTGAAACACACATACACAGAAACACAAACAGAGAAACACACACACACAGAAACACAAACACACAAAACACACACACACACAGAAACACACACACAGAATCAGGCACACAGAGGAAAACACACAGAGAAACATACACAGAGAAAAACAAACACAGAGAAACACACGCACGCCGAGAAACACACACAGAGAAACACACACATACACAGAAACACAAACACAGGAACACACACAGAGAAACACACACACGGAAACACACACAGAGAAACACGCACAGAAACACAAACAAATAAGCACACACACAGAAACACACACACAGCGAAACATACACACACACAGAAACACACACACACAGAAACACACACACAGAAACACACAGAGAGAAACACACACAGTGAAAAACACACACACAGAAACACACACATACAGGAACACACAGAGAGAAACACACAAAGAAACACACACAGAAACATACACACCCACAGAAACACAAACAGAGAAACATACACAGAGAAACATACACACAGACACAGAAACATGCACACACAAAGAAACGTACACAAAAAGAAACAGACACATAGAGAAACACACACGGAAGCACACACAGAGAAACACACACACAGACGCAGAAACACACACACACACAGAAACACACACACAGAAACACACACACAGAAACACACACACAGAGAAACAGACACAGAGCAAAACACACACAGAGATACTAACACAGCGAAACACACAGAAAAATACAAAGAGAAACACACAGAGAAAAACACAGTGAAATACACACAGAGAAACACAAACAAAGAAACACACACACACACACAGAAACACACACACACACAGAAACACACACACACACAGAAACACACAGAGAAACACACAGAGAAACTCACAGTGAAATGCTCACACGCAGAATCATACACACAGAAACACACACACAGAAACATGCAGAGAAATTCACACAGAAACACACACACAGACAGAGAAACACACACAGACAGAAACACACGCACACAGAAACACACACAGAGAAACACACACACAGAAATACACACACACACAGAAACGGACACAGAGAAACACACACATAAACACACACACAGAAACACACACCCACACAGAAACACACACAGAGAAACACACACACTGAAACACACGCACAGAAGCACGCACAGAATCAAACATAAACACACACAGAGGCACACAGACAGAAACACACAAAAACAGAAACACACATCCACACAGAAGCAGACACACACAGAAACACACACAGAGCAAAATACACACAGATAAACGCACACACAGAGAAACAGACACACAGAATCGCAGAGCGAAATACAGACAGAAACACACACACGCTGAAACACACATACACAGAAACACAAACAGAGAAAGACACACACAGAAACACAAACACACAGAAACACACGCACACAGAAACACACACACACACAGAATCAGGCACACAGAGGAAAACACACATAGAAACATACACAGAGAGAAACAAACACAGAGAAACACACACGCAGAGCAACACGCACAGAGAAACACACAGAGAAACAAACAGTGAAACACACACAGAGAAACACACACACATACACAGGCACACACACACACAGAAACACAGAGACACACACACACGCACACATGCACACACACAGAAACACACAGAGAAACACGCAGAGAAACGCACAGTGAAATACACACACGCAGAAACACACAGACAGAAACACACCCACAGAAACATGCAGAGAAACTCACACAGAAACACACACACAGACAGAGGAACACAAACACACAGAAACACACGCACACAGAAACACGCACAGAGAAACACACACACAGAATCACGCACAGAAACACACACACAGAGAAACACACACACAGAAACAGACACAGAAACAGACACACAGACACACTAAAACACACACACACAGAAACAGACACACAGAAACACACACAGAAGCACACACAGAGAGAAAAACACACACACAGAGAAAAATACAGAGAAACACACATTGAAACACACAGTGCAAAACACACGCAGAAACACACACACACAGAAACACAGAGAAACACACACGCACACACACTGAAACACACAGAGAAACACACATACAGAAACATGCAGAGATACTCATACTGAAACACACACAGACTGAGAAAAACACACACAGAAACACACGCACACAGAACCACACACACAGAAACACACACACAGACACACAGAAACGCAGGCACAAAGAAACACACACACATAGAAACACACACACAGAGAAACACACACACAGAAACAAACACAGAAACACACACACAGACACACAGAAACACACACACACACAGAATCAGGCACACAGAGAAACACACACAGAGAAACAGGCACAGAGAAAAACACACACAGAGAAACACACAGAGAAACACACATTGAAACACACAGTGCAACACACACATAGAAACACAGACACACAGATACGCACATTGAAACACAAAGTGAAAGATACACAGAGAAACACACACAGAGAAACACACACACACAGAAACACACACACACAGAAACACAGAGAAATACACATACACACACAGAAACACACAGAGAAACACGCAGAGACACGCACAGTGAAATACACACACAGACAGAAAAACACACACACACAGAAACACAGAGAAACACACACATACACAGAAACACACACAGAGAAACACACACACAGATAAACACACACACAGAAACACACACACAGAGAAACACACACACACAGAAACACACACACAGAAACACACTCAGAAACACACACACAGACACACAGAAACACACACACACAGAAACACACACACAAACACACACAGAAACACACACAGAGAGAAACACATGCACAGAGAAACACACACACAGAAACACACACAGAAACACACACACACAGAAACACACATTGAAACACACAGTGCAACACTCACATAGAAACACAC
The DNA here is from genome assembly GCF_036365525.1 of Heterodontus francisci. NCBI lineage: Eukaryota > Metazoa > Chordata > Chondrichthyes > Heterodontiformes > Heterodontidae > Heterodontus > Heterodontus francisci. The sequence continues at coordinate 58,444,850 of NC_090391.1, forward strand.
ACACACAGATACACACATTGAAACACACACACACAGAAACACACTCAGAAACACACACACAGACACACAGAAACACACACACACAGAAACACACACACAAACACACACAGAAACACACACAGAGAGAAACACACGCACAGAGAAACACACACACAGAAACACACACAGAAGCACACACACAGAAACACAGAAATACACACCCACACAGAAACACAAACACACAGAAACACACATTGAAACACACAGTGCAACACTCACATCGAAACACACACACCCAGATACACACATTGAAACACACACACACTGAAACACAGAGAAACACACACAGAGAAACTCACAGAGAAACACACACACAGAAACATGCAGAGATACTCACACTGAAACACTCACAGACAGAGAAAAACACACACACAGAAACACACGCACACAGAACGACACACACAGAAACAAACACAGAAACACACACACAGACACACAGAAACTCAACACACAGAAACACACACACATAGAAACACACACACAGAAACACACACAGAAACACACACACAGACACACAAAAACACACACACACAGAAACACACACAGAAATACACACAGAGAGAAAAACACACACACAAAAACACGCACACAGAAACACACACAGAAGCACAGACACTGAAACACATAACCACACACCCACTCAGATATAAACACTCACAGAGAAACACACACAGAAACAGACACACACAGAAACACACACACACACAGGAACATACACACACACTCACAGAAACTCACAGAGAAACACAGACAGAAACACTCACAAACACACACACACAGAAACGCACTCTGAGAAACACAGAGAGAAAAATACAGAGAAACACACATTGAAACACACAGTGCAAAACACACACAGAAACACACACACACAGAAACACAGAGAAACACACACGCACATACACTGAAACACACAGAGAAACACGCAGAGAAACGCACAGTGAAATACACACACGCAGAAAAACACACAGAAACACACATACAGAAACATGCAGAGATACTCACACTGAAACACACACAGACAGAGAAACACACACACACAGAAACACTCGCACACAGAAACACACACACAGAAACACACACACAGAAACACACACAGAAACACACACAGAGAGAAACACACAGGCAGAGGAACACACACACACAGAAACACACACAGACACACACAGACACACACAGACACACAAACACACACACAGAGAAATACACAGTGGAACACACACACAGAAATACACACACAGAAGCACACACACACTGAAAAACACAGCGAAACACACAGAGAAACACAGACAGAAACACAAACAAACGCACACACAGAGAAACGCACACACAGAAACACACACACCGATACAGAAACACACGCCCACAGAGAAACACGCACACAGATACACACACAGAGAAAGACACACAGAAACACACACACACAGAAACACACACCGAGAAAAATACACTCAGAGAAACACACACACAGAGAAACTCACACTCAGAATCACACAAGAGCGAAATACTGACAGAAACACACAGACACAAATAAACACATAGAAACACACACACACAGAAACACACACCCACACAGAAACGCACAAAAACAGAAACACACACACACACAGAAACAGGCACACAGAGAAATATACACGGAGAAACAGACACTGAGTAAAACACGCACAGAGAAATGCACACACGCAGAGAACCACACACACACACACAGAAACACACACACAGAAACACACAGAGAAATGCAACGAGAAACACACAGAGAAACACACAGTGAAACACACACACACACAGAAATACACGGAGAAACACGCAGAGAAACGCACAGTGAAATGCACACACGCAGAAACACACACACAGAAACACACACAGACAGAGAAACACACGCACACACAGAAAGACCCACCAACACAGAAACACACAAAAACAGAAACACACACAGACACACAGAAACACACACACAGAGAAACACACACACATAGAAACACACACGGAGAAACAGACACACAGAGGACCATACACACAGAGAAAAACACACACAGAAACATACACAGAAACACACACACACATAGAAACACACACAGAGAAACACATAGAGAAACACAGAGAGAAACACACAGAAAAACACACATTGAAACACACAGTGCAACACACACGTAGAAACACACACACACTGATACACACATTGAAACACACAATGAAACACACACACACAGATACACAGAGAAACACACACCCAGAAACACACAGGGAAACACACAGAGGAACACACAGAGAAACACACAGTGAAACACATACACAGAAATACACACACAGAAGCACACACACACTGAAAAACACAGCGAAACACACAGAGAAACACAGACAGAAACACAAACAAGCACACACACAGAGCAACGCACACACAGAAACACACACACAGATACAGAAACACACACACACAGAAACACGCACACTGATACACACACAGAGAAACACACACAGAAACACACACACACAGAAACACACACCGAGAAAGATACACTCAGAGACACACACACACACACAGAAACACAGAGTAGCACACACACAGAAATACACAGAGAAACACGCAGAGAAACGCACAGTGAAATACACACACGCAGAAACACACACACAGAAACACACACACAGACAGAGAAACAAACACACACAGAAACACACGCACACAGAAACACACTCAGAGAAACACACACACAGAGAAACACACACACAGAAACACACACAGAAACACGCACAGAGAGAAACATACACACAGAGAAACACACACACAGAAACACACCCAGAAACACACACACAGACACACAGAAACACACACACAGAAACACACACACACATAAACACACATACATAGAAACACACACGGAGAAACAGACAATCATAGAACCATACACACAGAGAAAAACACACACAGAAACATACACAGAAAGACACACACACAGAGAAACACACACAGAGAAACACAGAGAGAAACACAGAGAGAAACACACAGAAAAACACAAATTGAAACACACAGTGCAACACACACGTAGAAACACACACACACAGATACATACATTGAAACACACAATGAAACACACACACACAGATACACAGAGAAACGCACAGACAGAAACACACAGGGAAACACACAGAGGAACACACAGATAAACTCTCAGTGACACACACACACAAATACACACACAGAAGCACACACACACTGAAACACAGACAGAAACACAAACAAACACACACACACACAGAAACGCACACACAGAAACACACACACCGATACAGAAACACATGCACACAGAGAAACACGCACACAGATACACACACAGAGAAACACACACAGAAACACACACACACACAGAAACACACACACACAGAAACACACGCACACAGAAACACACACAGAGAAACGCACACACACAGAAACACACACAGAGAGAAACACACACACAGAGAAACACACACACAGAAACACCCACAGAAACACACACACAGACACACAGAAACACACACACACAGAAACACACACACATAGAAACACACACACAGAGAAACACACACACAGAAACACATACAGAAACACACACACAGACACACAGAAACAAACACCCACAAAGAAACACACACACACAGAAACACACACAGAGAAAAATACACACAGAGAAGCACACATTCAGAGAAAAACACACAGAAACCGACGTACACAGAAGCACACACACACAGAAACACAGAAACACACACACACAAAGACACAGAGAAACACAGACAGAAACACACACAAACACACACACAGAGAAATGCAGACACAGAGACACACACACACATATACAGAAACAGACGCACACAGAGAAACACACACACAGAAACACACAGAGAGGAACACACACAGAAACACACACACACAGAAACATACACACACAGATATACGAACACAGAGAAACACACACACATAAAGACACACAGAGAAAGACACACACGCAGAAACACACACACACACACAGACACACACAGAAACACACAGACAGAAACAGACACAGAGAAACACACACATAAACACATACTGACAGAAAAACACACACACAGAAACACGCAAACAGAAACACACACACAGAAACACGCACAGAAACATACTCAAACACACACTGAGGCACACAGACAGAAACACACAAAAACAGAAACACACACCCACACAGAAACACACACAGACAGAAACACACACCGAGAAAAATACACCCAGAGAAACACACACACAGAGAAACACACACACAGAATCACACAAGAGCGAAATACTGACAGATACACACACACAAAAATAAACACACGTACACAGAAACACAAAAAGCGAAACACACACACAGAAACACACACACACAGAAACACACACACACAGAAACACACACCCACACAGAAACACACAAAAGCAGAAAGACACACACACACAGAAACAGGCACACAGAGAAACTTGCACAGAGAAACTGACACTGAGAAAAACACACACAGAGAAATACACACACGCAGAGAAACACACACACACACACAGAAACACACACAGAGAAACACACAGAGAAATGCAAAGAGAAACACACAGAGAAACACACAGTGAAATACACACAGAGAAACACACACAGAGAAACACACACACACACAGAAATACACAGAGAAACACGCAGAGAAACGCACAGTGAAATACACACACGCAGAAACACACACACAGAAACACACACACAGACAGAGAAACACACACACACACAGAAACACACGCACACAGAAACACACTCAGAGAAACACACACACAGAGAAACACACACACAGAAACACGCCCAGAGAGAAACATACGCACAGAGAAATACACACACAGAAACACACCCAGAAACGCACACACAGACACACAGAAACACACACACACAGAAACACAGACACAAACACAGAAACACACACACAGAGAAACACACACACATAAAAACACGCAGAGAACGATACACACACAGAAACACACATGCACACACAGAAACACACACACACACTGAAACACACGCACAGAAACACACACTGAGAAACACACAACCAGAAACACGGCAACACAGAAACACACACACACAAAGCAACACACTCATACACACAGACACAGAGAAACACACACACAGAAATACACACGCACACACAGAAACAGACACACACACGCACAGAATCACACACAGAAATTGACACAGAGAAACACACACATAAACACACACACACAGCAACACACACAAACACAGAAACACACACACACAGTGCAACAAGCACACAGAAACACACACAGAGAAATACACACACAGAAACACACTCACAGAAACACGCTCAGAAATTACACAAACACACACAGAGGCACACAGACCGAAACACACACAAACAGAAACGCACACCCGCACAGAAACACACACACACACAGAAACACACACAGAGAAAAATACACACAGAGAAACACACACACATAAAAACACACTCACAGAATCACACAGATGGAAATGCACACAGAAACACACACACACACAGAAACACACATACTCAGAAACACAAACAGAGAAACACACACACAGAAACACACACACCGAAACACACACACACACACAGAAACACACACACATAAATACGGAGAAACACACACACACACACACACACACATAGAAACACGCAGAGAAACGCACAGTGAAATACACACACGCAGAAACACAAACACAGAAACACACACACAGAAACATGCAGAGAAACTCACACAGAAACACGCACACAGACAGAGAAACACACACACACAGAAACACACGCAAGCAGAAACACACTCAGAGAAACACACACACAGAGAAACACACACACGGAAACACACAGAAACACGCACACAGAGAAACACACACACACAGAAACACACACACAGAAACAAACACAGAAACACACACACAGACGCGCAGAAACACACACACACAGAAACACACACACATAGAAACACACACAAAGAATAACACACATACAAAAACATACACAGAAAGACATACACACAGAGAAACACACTCAGAGAAACACAGAGAGAAGCACACAATGAAATACACAGAGAGAAACACACACATAGAAACACACACAGAAACACACACACACAGATACACAGAGAAACACACACACGGAAACACTCAGGGAAACACACAGAGGAACATACAGAGAAACACACAGTGAAACACACGCACAGAAACACACACACAGAAACACACACACGCTGAAAAACACAGCGAAACACACAGAGAAACACAGACAGAAACACACACAAACACACACACAGAAGCACACACACGCTGAAAAACACAGCGAAACACAGAGAAACACAGACAGAAACGCAGACAAATACACACACACAGAAACGCACACACAGAAACACACACACAGATACAGAAACACGTACACAGAGAAACACGCACACAGAAACACACACAGAGAAACACACACAGAAACACACACACACAGAAACACGCACGCACAGAAATACACACACACAGAAACACACACACATACAGACACACAGAGAAACAAACGCACATAAACACACACACACAGAAACACACACACACGCACACAGAAACACACACACAGAAACACACACCGAGAAACACATACACAGAAACAAACACACAGAAACACGCACAGAAAGACACACAAACAGTCACAGAGGCACACAGACAGAAACACACACACAGAGAAACATGCACAGAGAAAAATGCACACAGAGAAACACACACGCAGAGAAACACAGACACAGAAACACACATCCACAGACACACAAACAGAGAAACACACACACAGAAACACACACACAGAAACACACACAGAAACACACACACAGAAACACACACACACACAGGAACAGAGACACAGAGAACCACACGCGGAAACACACACAGAGAAACACACACAGAAACGCATACACAGAAACACACACACACAGAAACGCACACACACAGAAACACACAAACACAGAAACAGACATACAGAGAAACACACACAGAAACACACAAAGAGAAACACGCACACACAGAAACACACACACACGGAAACACACACACACAGAAACACACACACACACAGAACCACACACACAGAAAAACACACACAGAGAAAAACACACACAGAGATACACACAGTGAAACACACACAGAGAAACACACACACCGAAACAAACACACACACACACAGAAACGCACACACACAGAAACACACAAACACAGAAACAGACATACAGAGAAACACACACAGAAACACACAAAGAGAAACACGCACACACAGAAACACACACACACGGAAACACACACACACAGAAACACACACACACACAGAACCACACACACAGAAAAACACACACAGAGAAAAACACACACAGAGATACACACAGTGAAACACACACAGAGAAACACACACACCGAAACAAACACACACACACACAGAAACACAAATACACAGACACACAAGCAGAGAAACACACACAGAAACACATACACCGAAACACACACACGCAGAATCACACACACACAGAAACACACACACACAGAAACATACACAGAAAGACACACACTGAAACACTGACAGAAACACAGACACGGAAACACACACAGACACACACACACACACGCACACACTAAGAGTCACACACACACAGAAACACACACACACAGAAACACACACACAGACAGAAACACACATAAACAGAGAAACATACACACAGAAGTACAGACAGAAATACACACACAGAAACACAGACACAGAAACACACACAGACACAGATGCACACACACATAGAAACACACACACACACACACAGAAAAAAACACAGAGAAACACACACACAGAAACAGACACAGAGAAGCACACACATAAAAACATAAACACATAAACACGCACACACTCACAGAAACGCACACACACACAGAAACACACACACAGAAACAGACACAGAGAAGCACGTACAGAAACACACACAAACACAGACAGAAACACACACACACAGAAATACACATCCACACAGAAACTCACACACAGTGGAACACACACAGCGAAAAATACACACAGAGAAACACACACACAGAGAAACACACACGCAAGATCACACAGAGCGAAACACACACAGAAACACACACACACAGAAACACACATACACAGGAACACAAACAGAGAAACACACACACAGACACACACACAGAAACACACACACACAGAAACAGACACACACCTAAACACACACACACAGAAACAGACACAGAGAAGCATGTACAGAAACACACACAAACACAGACAGAAACACACACACACAGAAATACACATCCACACAGAAACTCACACACAGTGGAACACACACAGCGGAAAATACACACAGAGAAACACACACACAGAGAAACACACACGCAAGATCACACAGAGCGAAACACACACAGAAACACACACACACAGAAACACACATACACAGGAACACAAACAGAGAAACACACACACAGACACACACACAGAAACACACACACACAGAAACAGACACACACCTAAACACACACACACAGAAACAGACACACAGAGAAACACACATGGAAACACACGCAAGAGAACCACACACACAGAAACACAGACACAGAAACACACACACACAGAAACGCACACACACAGAGAAAGACACACACAGATATACACACACAGAGAAAAACACACACAGAGAAACACACACGCAGAGAAACACACACAGAGAAACACACACGGAGAAACGCACAGAGAAATACAAAGTGAAGCACACAGCGAAAGACACAGTGAAACACACACAGAGAAACACACCCAGAGAAGCACACACACACACACAGAAACACACACACACAGAATCACAGAGAAACACACACACACAGAAACACACACAGAAACACAGACACAGAAACACAGACACAGAAACACACAGACACAGAAACACACACACAGATACAGAACCACATGTGCACAGAGAAGCATGCACACAGAAACACGCAGAGAAACACACACGGAAACACACACACAGAAACACGCACGCACTGTAATACACACACAGAGAAGCATACACACATAAAGACGCACAGTGAAACAAACACACAGACACACACACACAAAGAAACGCACACACACACACACACAGAAACACACACACAGAAACAGACACAGAGAAACACACACATAAACACACACACACTGAAACACAAACACACAAACACAGAAAAACGCACACACAGAAATACACACACAGAGAAACACACACCCATAAAGACACAAAGAGAAACACACACACACACAGAAGCACACACACCGAAACACACACAGTGAAAAATACTCACAGAGAAACACACACACAGAGAAACAAACACACAGAATCACACACACACACACAGAAACACACATACACAGAAACACAAACAGAGAAACACACACACAGAAACACACACACTGAAACACACACACAGAAACACACACACAGAAACAGACACACACAGAAAGACACACACACAGGAACAGACACACAGAGAACCACACACGGAAACACACACAGTGAAAGACACACACACAGAAACACACACACAGAAACACACACACAAAGAAACACACACACGCACAGACACCTAGAAACACACACACAGAAACAGACACACAGAAACAGACACACAGAAACACACACATAAACACACACACACAGAAACACACACACACAAACACAGAAAAACGTGCACACAGAAATACACACACAGAGAAACACAGACACAAACACAGAAACACACACACAGAGAAACACACACACATAAAAACACACAGAGAACGACACACACACAGAAACACACATGCACACACAGAAACACACACACACACAGAAACACACGCACAGAAACACACACTGAGAAACACACAACCAGAAACACGGCAACACAGAAACACACACACACAAAGCAACACACTCATACACACAGACACAGAGAAACACACACACAGAAATACACACGCACACACAGAAACAGACACACACACACACAGAATCACACACAGAAATTGACACAGAGAAACACACACATAAACACACACACACAGCAACACACACAAACACAGAAACACACACAAACAGTGCAACAAGCACACAGAAACACACACAGAGAAATACACACACAGAAACACACTCACAGAAACACGCTCAGAAATTACACAAACACACACAGAGGCACACAGACCGAAACACACACAAACAGAAACGCACACCCACACAGAAACACACACACACAGAAACACACACAGAGAAAAATACACACAGAGAAACACACACACATAAAAACACACTCACAGAATCACACAGATGGAAATGCACACAGAAACACACACACACACAGAAACACACATACTCAGAAACACACACACCGAAACACACACACACACACAGAAACACACACACATAAATACGGACAAACACACACACACACACACACACACACACATAGAAACACACAGAGAAACACGCAGAGAAACGCACAGTGAAATACACACACGCAGAAACACAAACACAGAAACACACACACAGAAACATGCAGAGAAACTCACACAGAAACACGCACACAGACAGAGAAACACACACACACAGAAACACACGCAAGCAGAAACACACTCAGATAAACACACACACAGAGAAACACACACACGGAAACACACAGAAACACGCACACAGAGAAACACACACACAGAGAAACACACACACAGAAACAAACAAAGAAACACACACACAGACGCGCAGAAACACACACACACAGAAACACACACACATAGAAACACACACAAAGAATAACACACATACAAAAACATACACAGAAAGACATACACACAGAGAAACACACTCAGAGAAACACAGAGAGAAGTACACAATGAAATACACAGAGAGAAACACACACATAGAAACACACACACACAGATACACAGAGAAACACACACACGGAAACACTCAGGGAAACACACAGAGGAACATACAGAGAAACACACAGTGAAACACACGCACAGAAACACACACACAGAAACACACACACGCTGAAAAACACAGCGAAACACACAGAGAAACACAGACAGAAACACACACAAACACACACACAGAAGCACACACACGCTGAAAAACACAGCGAAACACACAGAGAAACACAGACAGAAACACAGACAAATACACACACACAGAAACGCACACACAGAAACACACACACAGATACAGAAACACGTACACAGAGAAACACGCACACAGAAACACACACAGAGAAACACACACAGAAACACACACACACAGAAACACGCACGCACAGAAATACACACACACAGAAACACACACACATACAGACACACAGAGAAACAAACGCACATAAACACACACACACAGAAACACACACACACGCACACAGAAACACACACACAGAAACACACACCGAGAAACACATACACAGAAACAAACACACAGAAACACGCACAGAAAGACACACAAACAGTCACAGAGGCACACAGACAGAAACACACACACAGAGAAACATGCACAGAGAAAAATGCACACAGAGAAACACACACGCAGAGAAACACAGACACAGAATCACACATGCACACAGAAACACACATCCACAGACACACAAACAGAGAAACACACACACAGAAACACACACACAGAAACACACACAGAAACACACACACAGAAACACACACACACACAGGAACAGAGACACAGAGAACCACACGCGGAAACACACACAGAGAAACACACACAGAAACGCATACACAGAAACACACACACACAGAAACGCACACACACAGAAACACACAAACACAGAAACAGACATACAGAGAAACACACACAGAAACACACAAAGAGAAACACGCACACACAGAAACACACACACACGGAAACACACACACACAGAAACACACACACACACACAGAACCACACACACAGAAAACACACACAGAGAAAAACACACACAGAGATACACACACACCGAAACAAACACACACACACACAGAAACACAAATACACAGACACACAAGCAGAGAAACACACACAGAAACACATACACCGAAACACACACACGCAGAAACACACACACACAGAAACACACATACACAGAAACATACACAGAAAGACACACACTGAAACACTGACAGAAACACAGACACAGAAACACACACAGACACACACACACACACACACACTAAGAATCACACACACACAGAAACACACACACACAGAAACACACACACAGACAGAAACACACATAAACAGAGAAACATACACACAGAAGTGCAGACAGAAATACACACACAGAAACACAGACACAGAAACACACACAGACACAGATGCACACACACATAGAAACACACACACACACACAGAAACACACACACACAGAGAAAAAAACACAGAGAAACACACACACAGAAACAGACACAGAGAAGCACGCACACACACAGAAGCACGCACAGAAGCACACACACAGAAGCACACACACAGGAACACTCACAAACAAAGAAACACACACACAGAAACACACACAGAGAAAAACACACACAGAGAAAGACACACACAGAAACACTGACAGAAACACAGACACAGAAACACACACAGACACACATACACACACACACTAAGAATCACACACAGACAGAAACACACACAGACAGAAACACACACACAGACAGAAACACACACAAACAGAGAAACATACACACAGAAATGCAGACAGAAACACAGACACAGAAACACACACAGACACAGATACACACACACATAGAAACACACACACAAACAGAAACACACACACACAGAGGAAAAAACACAGAGAAACACACACACAGAAACAGACACAGAGATGCACACACATAAAAACATAAACACATAAACACGCACACACTCACAGAAACGCACACACACACAGAAACACACACACAGAAACAGACACAGAGAAGCACGCACAGAAACACACACAAACACAGACAGAAACACACACACACAGAAATACGCATCCACACAGAAACTCACACACAGTGAAACACACACAGAGAAAAATACACACAGAGAAACACACACACAGAGAAACACACACGCAAGATCACACAGAGCGAAACACACACAGAAGCACACACACACAGAAACACACATACACAGGAACACAAACAGCGAAACACACACACAGACACACACACAGAAACACACACACACAGACACAGACACACACCTAAACACACACACACAGAAACAGACACACAGAGAAACACACACGGAAACACACGCAAGAGAACCACACACACAGAAACACAGACACAGAAACACACACACAGAAACGCACACACACAGAGAAAGACACACACAGATATACACACACAGAGAAAAACACACACAGAGAAACACACACGCAGAGAAAAACACACAGAGAAACACACACGGAGAAACGCACAGAGAAATACAAAGTGAAGCACACAGAGAAAGACACAGTGAAACACACACAGAGAAACACACACAGAGAAACCCACACACACACAGAAATACACACACACAGAATCACAGAGAAACACACACAGACACAGAAACACACACAGAAACACAGACACAGAAACACAGACACAGAAACACACAGACACAGAAACAGACACACATAGAATCACACACGGAAACACACACAGAGAAACACAGACACAGAAACGCATACACAGAAACACACACACACAGAAACGCACACACACAGAAACACACAAACACAGAAACAGACGTACAGAGAAACACACACGGAAGCACACACACACAGGGAACCACACACACACAGAAACACACACAGAGAAAAACACACACAGAGAAATACACACAGAGAAACACACAGAGAAATACAAAGAGAAACACACAGAGAAACACACAGTGAAACACACACAGTGAAACACACACAGAGAAACACACACACACACACACACACACAGAAGCACAGACGCACAGAAACACAGAGAAACAGACACATACAGAAACACGCACAGAAACACAGACACAGAAACACACACAGACACAGATACACGCAAACACAGAAAAACACGCACACAGAAATACATACACAGAGAAACACACACACATAAAGACACAAAGAGAAACACACACACAAAGAAACACGCACAGTAGCACACACACACAGAGGCACACACACAGGAACACTCACAAACAAAGAAACACACACACAAAAACACACACAGAGAAACACACGCACAGAAACACAGACAGAAACACAGACACAGAAACACACACAGACACAGATAGACACACACATAGAAACACACACACACACACACAGAAACACACACACACAGAGAAAAATACACAGAGAAATACACACAAAGAAACAGACACAGAGAAACACACACATAAACACATAAACACATAAACACATAAACACGCACACACTCACAGAAACACACACGCGCAGAAAAACACACACACAGAAACAGACACAGAGAAACACGCACAGAAACACACACAAACACAGACAGAAACACACACACACAGAAACCCGCACCCACACAGAAACACACACACACAGAAACACACACAGAGAAAAATACACACAGAGAAACACACACACAGAAACACACACACAGAATCACACAGAGCGAAACACACACATAAACACACACACACAGAAGCAAACATACACAGGAACACAAACAGAGAAACACACGCAGAGAAACACAGACACAGAAACACAGACACAGAAACACACACACACAGAAAGGCACATACACAGAAACACAAAAACACAGAACAGACACACAGAGAAACGCACACAGAGAAACACACACACAGAAACAAACACACACACAGAAACACACACAGTGAAACGCACACACACACAGAACCACACACAGAGATAAACACACACAGAGAAAAACACACACAGAGAAAGACACACGCATAGAAACACACACAGAGAATCACAGACAGAGAAACACACACAGAAACACACACGCACAGTAACACGTGCACACAGAAATACACACACACAGAAACACACACACACACAGAATCACGCACAGAAGCACACACACACAGAATCACACACAGAAACACTCACACACACAGAAACACACACACAGAGAAACGCACACAGAGAAACAAACACACAGAAACACACACACACAGAAACTCAGAGAAACACACACACAGAAACACACACAGAAATACACACACAGAAGCACAGACACAGTAACACACACAGACACAGATACACACACGCAGAGAAACACACACATACAGGAACACACGCACACAGAGAAACACACGCATAGAAACACACTCAGAGAAACACACACAGAAACACACACAGAGAAACACACACACCGAAAAACACACAGAGAAACACGCACAGAAGCACACACACACACAGAAGCACACACACACAGAAACTCAGAGAAACACACACACAGAAACACACACAGAAACACACACACAGAAACACACACACAGAAACACACAGACACAGGTACACACACACAGAGAAACACACGCACAGAAACACACTCAGAAAAACACACACAGAAACACACACAGAGAAACACACACACTGAAAAACACACAGAGAAACACGCACAGAAGCACACACACACACAGAAGCACACACACACACACACACACAGAAGCACACACACTGAAACACTCACAAACACAGAAACACACACACAGAGAAACACACACAGAGAATAACACACACAGAGTAACACACACACACAGAAACACAGACACAGAAACACACAGAGAGATAGGCACACAGAGAAAAACACACACAGAGAAACACACACACACAGAAACACACACGCAGAAACAAATATAGAAACACACACGCACACAAAGAAGCACACACCCACAGAAACACAAACCGTGAAACACACACAGAGAAACACGCACATACAGAAACACACACAGAAACACACACGCACACACAGAGAAACACACACACACACAGAAACACACACAGAGAAACAAAGACACAGAGAAAAACGCTCACACAGAAACACACACCGAAACACACACGCACACACAGAGAAGCACACACACACACAGACACACACACAGAAACACACACTCACAGACACAGACACACACCTAAACACACACTCACAGAAACAGACACACAGAGAAACACACACGGAAACACACGCAAGAGAACCACACACACAGAAACACAGACACAGAAACACACACACACAGAAACGCACACACACAGAGAAAGACACACACAGATATACACACACAGAGAAAAACACACACAGAGAAACACACACGCAGAGAAAAACACACAGAGAAACACACACGGAGAAACGCACAGAGAAATACAAAGTGAAGCACACATAGAAAGACACAGTGAAACACACACAGAGAAACACACACAGAGAAACACACACACACAGAAACACACACACACAGAATCACAGAGAAAAACACACACACACACACAGAAACACAGACACAGAAACACAGACACAGAAACACACAGACACAGAAACAGACACACAGAGAATCACACACGGAAACACACACAGAGAAACACAGACACAGAAACGCATATACAGAAACACACACACAGAGAAACGCACACACACAGAAACACACAAACACAGAAACAGACGTACAGGGAAACACACACGGAAGCACACACACACAGGGAACCACACACACAGAGAAACACACACAGAGAAAAACACACACAGAGAAATACACACAGAGAAACATACAGAGAAATACAAAGAGAAACACACAGAGAAACACACAGTGAAACACACACAGTGAAACACACACAGAGAAACACACACACACACACACACAGAAGCACAGACGCACAGAAACACAGAGAAACAGACACATACAGAAACACGCACAGAAAACACAGACACAGAAACATACACAGACACAGATACACACAAACACAGAAAAACACGCACACATAAATACATACACAGAGAAACACACACACATAAAGACACAAAGAGAAACACACACACAAAGAAACACGCACAGTAGCACACACACACAGAGGCACACACACAGGAACACTCACAAACAAAGAAACACACACACAAAAACACACACAGAGAAAAATACACACAGAGAAACACACGCACAGAAACACAGACAGAAACACAGACACAGAGACACAGATAGACACACACATAGAAACACACACACACACAGAGAAACACACACACACAGAGAAAAATACACAGAGAAATACACACACATAAACAGACACAGAGAAACACACACATAAACACATAAACACATAAACACGCACACACTCACAGAAACACACACGCGCAGAAAAACACACACACAGAAACAGACACAGAGAAACACGCACAGAAACACACACAAACACAGACAGAAACACACACACACAGAAACCCGCACCCACACAGAAACGCACACACAGAGAAACACACACAGAGAAAAATACACACAGAGAAACACACACACACAGAAACACACACACAGAATCACACAGAGCGAAACACACACATAAACACACACACACAGAAACAAACATACACAGGAACACAAACAGAGAAACACACACACAGATACAGAAACACATGTACACAGAGAAACATGCACACAGAAACACACAGAGAAACACACGCAGAGAAACACAGACACAGAAACACACACACAGAAACACACACACACAGAAAGGCACATACACAGAAACACAAAAACACAGAACAGACACACAGAGAAACGCACACAGAGAAACACACACACAGAAACAAACACACACACAGAAACACACACAGTGAAACGCACACACACACAGAACCACACACACAGATAAACACACACAGAGAAAAACACACACAGAGAAAGACACACGCATAGAAACACACACAGAGAAACACACACAGAGAAACACACAGAGAAATACAAAGAGAAACACAGAGAGAAACATACAGTGAAACACACACAGAGTAACACTCACACACAAACACACACACACACAGAAATACACACACACACGTCAGAAACACAGAGAAACACACACACAGACAGAAACAGACACAGAAACACACAAAGACACAGATACACACACAGACAGAAACACACGCACATAGAAGCACACGCACACAGAGAAACAGACACAGAGAAACACAGACACAGAAGCACAGACAGAGAAACACACACATACACAGACACACACACACAGACACACACACACAGCAACACACACACACAGAAACACACACAGAGAAACACACACCGAATCACAGACAGAGAAACACACACAGAAACACACAAGCACAGTAACACGTGCACACAGAAATACACACACAGAGAAACACACACACACACAGAATCACGCACAGAAGCACACACACACAGAATCACACACAGAGAAACACTCACACACACAGAAACACACACACAGAGAAATGCACACAGAGAAACACACACAGAGAGAAACAAACAGACAGAATCACGCACACACACACAGAAACACAAACAGAGAAACACACACACAGAAACAGACACACACAGAAACACACACACACAGGAACATACACACAGAGAACCACACACGGAAACACACACAGTGAAAGACACACACACACAAACACACACACAGACACAAACACAGAAACACACACAAAGACACACAGAAACACACACACACAGAAACACACACACATAGAAACACACACGAAGAATCAGTCACACAGAGAACCATACACTCAAAGAAGCACACTCACAAAAACATACACAGAAAGACACACACACAGAGAAACACACTCAGAGAAACACAGAGAGAAGCACACAATGAAGCACACAGAGAGAAACACACACATAGAAACACACACAGAAACACACACGCACAGATACACAGAGAAACACACACACAGAAACACACAGGGAAACACACAGAGGAACATACAGAGAAACACACATGGAAACACACACACAGAAACACACACAAGCTGAAAAACACAGCGAAACACACAGAGAAACACAGACAGAAACACACACAAACGCACACACAGAGAAACGCACACACAGAAACACGCACACAGATACAGAAACACATGTACACAGAGAATCATGCACAGAGAAACACACAGAGAAACACACACACACAGAAACACGCACGAACAGAAATACACACACAGAGAGACAAACACACAGAAAGACACACAGAGAAACAAACTCACAGAAACACACACACAAAGAAACACACACACACACACACAGACACATAGAAACACACACACAGAAACACACACACAGAAACAGACACACAGAAACACACACATAAACACACACACACAGAAACACACACACAAACACAGAAAAACGCGCACACAGAAATACACACACAGAGAAACACACGCACACATAAAGACACAAAGAGAAACACACACACACACAGAAGCACGCACAGAAGCACACACACAGAAGGACACACACAGGAACACTCACAAACAAAGAAACACACACACAGAAACACAGACAGAGAAAAACACACACAGAGAAAGACACACACAGAAACACTGACAGAAACACAGACACAGAAACACACACAGACACACATACACACACACACTAAGAATCACACACAGACAGAAACACACACAGACAGAAACACACACACAGACAGAAACACACACAAACAGAGAAACATACACACAGAAATACAGAAAGAAACACAGACACAGAAACACACACAGACACAGATACACACACACATAGAAACACACACACAAACAGAAACACACACACACAGAGGAAAAAACACAGAGAAACACACACACAGAAACAGACACAGAGAAGCACACACATAAAAACATAAACACATAAACACGCACACACTCACAGAAACGCACACACACACAGAAACACACACACAGAAACAGACACAGAGAAGCACGCACAGAAACACACACAAACACAGACAGAAACACACACACACAGAAATACGCATCCACACAGAAACTCACACACAGTGAAACACACACAGAGAAAAATACACACAGAGAAACACACACACAGAGAAACACACACGCAAGATCACACAGAGCGAAAGACACACAGAAACACACACACACAGAAACACGCATACACAGGAACACAAACAGAGAAACACACACACAGAAACACACACACACAGACACAGACACACACCTAAACACACACACACAGAAACAGACACACAGAGAAACACACACGGAAACACACGCAAGAGATCCACACACACAGAAACACAGACACAGAAACACACACACACAGAAACGCACACACACAGAGAAAGACACAGTGAAACACACGCAGAGAAAGACACACACAGAGAAGCACACACGCAGAGAAAAACACACAGAGAAACACACACGGAGAAACGCACAGAGAAATACAAAGTGAAGCACACAGAGAAAGACACAGTGAAACACATACAGAGAAACACACACAGAGAAACACACACACACAGAAACACACACACACAGAATCACAGAGAAACACACACAGACACAGAAACACACACAGAAACACAGACACAGAAACACAGACACAGAAACACACAGACACAGAAACAGACACACAGAGAATCACACACGGAAACACACACAGAGAAACACAGACACAGAAACGCATACACAGAAACACACACACAGAGAAACGCACACACACAGAAACACACAAACACAGAAACAGACGTACAGAGAAACACACACGGAAGCACACACACACAGGGAACCACACACACACAGAAACACACACAGAGAAAAACACACACAGAGAAATACACACAGAGAAACACACAGAGAAATACAAAGAGAAACACACAGAGAAACACACAGTGAAACACACACAGAGAAACACACACACACACACACAGAAGGACAGACGCACAGAAACACAGAGAAACAGACACATACAGAAACACGCACAGAAACACAGACACAGAAACACACACAGACACAGATACACACAAACACAGAAAAACACGCACACAGAAATACATACACAGAGAAACACACACACATAAAGACACAAAGAGAAACACACACACAAATAAACGCGCACAGTAGCACACACACACAGAGGCACACACACAGGAACACTCACAAACAAAGAAATACACACACAAAAACACACACAGAGAAAAATACACACAGAGAAACACACGCACAGAAACACAGACAGAAACACAGACACAGAAACACACACAGACACAGATAGACACACACATAGAAACACACACAGAGAAACACACACACACACAGAATAATACACAGAGAAATACACGCACAGAAACAGACACAGAGAAACACACACATAAACACATAAACACATAAACACGCACACACTCACAGAAACACACACGCGCAGAAAAACACACACACAGAAACAGACACAGAGAAACACGCACAGAAACACACACAAACACAGACAGAAACACACACACACAGAAACCCGCACCCACACAGAAACACACACACAGAGAAACACACACAGAGAAAAATACACACAGAGAAACACACACACACAGAAACACACACACAAAATCACACAGAGCGAAACACACACATAAACACACACACACAGAAACAAACATACACAGGAAGACAAACAGAGAAACACACACACAGATACAGAAACACATGTACACAGAGAAACATGCACACAGAAACACACAGAGAAACACACGCAGAGAAACACAGACACAGAAACACAGACACAGAAACACACACACACAGAAAGGCACATACACAGAAACACAAAAACACAGAACAGACACACAGAGAAACGCACACAGAGAAACACACACACAGAAACAAACACACACACAGAAACAGACACAGTGAAACGCACACACACACAGAACCACACACACAGATAAACACACACAGAGAAAAACACACACAGAGAAAGACACACGCATAGAAACACACACAGAGAAACACACGCAGAGAAACACACAGAGAAATACAAAGAGAAACACAGAGAGAAACATACAGTGAAACACACACAGAGTAACACTCACACACAAACACACACACACACAGAAATACACACACACACGTCAGAAACACAGAGAAACACACACACAGACAGAAACAGACACAGAAACACACAAAGACACAGATACACACACAGACAGAAACACACGCACATAGAAGCACACGCACACAGAGAAACAGACACAGAGAAACACAGACACAGAAGCACAGACAGAGAAACACACACATACACAGACACACACACACAGACACACACACACAGCAACACACACACACAGAAACACACACAGAGAAACACACACCGAATCACAGACAGAGAAACACACACAGAAACACACACGCACACAGAAATACACACACAGAGAAACACACACACACACAGAATCACGCACAGAAGCACACACACACAGAATCACACACAGAGAAACGCTCACACACACAGAAACACACACACAGAGAAACGCACACAGAGAAACAAAGACACAGAAACACACACACACAGAAACTCAGAGAAACACACACACAGAAACACACATACAGAGGATCACGCACTGTGAAGCACACACACAGACACACGCACACACACAGAAACACACACATACAGGAACACACGCACAAAGAGAAACACACGCATAGAAACACACTCAGAGAAACACACACAGAAACACACACAGAGAAACACACACACCGAAAAACACACAGAGAAACACGCACAGAAGCACACACACACGCCGAAGCACACACACACAGAAACTCAGAGAAACACACACACAGAAACACACACAGAAACACACACACAGAAACACAGACACAGAAACACACAGACACAGGTACACACACGCAGAGAAACACACGCAGAAAAAAACACACAGAAACACACACAGAGAAACACACACACTGAAAAACACACAGAGAAACACGCACAGAAGAACACACACACACACAGAAGCACACACACTGAAACACTCACACACACAGAAACACACACACAGAGAAACACACACAGAGAATAACACACACAGAGTAACACACACACACAGAAACATAGACACAGAAACACACAGAGAGATAGACACACAGAGAAAAACACACACAGAGAAACACACACACACAGAAACACACACGCAGAAACACATATAGAAACACACACACACACAAAGAAGCACACACCCACAGAAACACAAACCGTGAAACACACACAGAGAAACACGCACATACAGAAACACACACAGAAACACACACGCACACAGAAACACACACAGAGAAACACACACACAGAGAAAAACGCACACACAGAAACACACACCGAAACACACACGCACACACAGAGAAGCACACACACACACAGAAACACACACAGAGAAACACACACACAGAATCACACACTGAGAAACACACACAGAAACATACATGCACAGTAACACGCGCACACAGAAAGACACACACAGAAAAACACACACACATAAAGACACACAGAGAAACACACACATACAGAGGATCACGCACTGTGAAGCACACACACAGACACACGCACACACACAGAAACACACACAGCAACACAGACACAGAAACACACACACACAGAAACACACACATACAGGAACACACGTACACAGAGAAGCACACACAGAGAAACACAGACACAGCATAACAGACACAGAAACATACACATACACAGATGCAGACACACACAGACACACACACACAGAAACACACACACACACACACAGAAAAACACACAGAGAAACACGCACAGAAGCACACACAGACACAGAAGCACACACACAGAAACACTCACACATACAGAAACACACACACACAGAAACACACACAGAAACACACACAGAAACACAGACACAGAAACACACACAGACACAGATACACACACACACAGAAACACACACAGCAACACACACAGCAACACAGACACAGAAACACACACAGACACAGATACACACACACACAGAAACACACACATACAGGAACACACGTACACAGAGAAGCACACACAGAGAAACACAGACACAGCAAAACAGACACAGAAACATACACATACACAGATGCAGACACACACAGAAACACACACACACACAGAAACACACACACACACAGAAACACACACAGAGAAACACACACACAGATACACACTCACAGAAACACACACAGTAACACACACATACAGAAACACACACACAGAAATACACACACAGAGAAACACACACAGAAAAACACACAGAGAAACACGCACAGAAGCACACACAGACACAGAAGTACACACACAGAAACACTCACACTTACAGAAACACACACACACAGAAACACACACAGAGAAAAACACACACAGAGAAACACACACACTCACAGAAACAAACACACAGAAACACACACAGAAAAACACACTCACACACAGAGAAACACACGCAGAAACACACACAGAAACACACACACACAAAGATGCACACACCCACAGAAACACAAACCGAGAAACACACACACACAGAAAAACACACACACAGAAACACACACGCACACACAGAGAAGCACACACACACTCACAGAAACACACACAGAGAAACACACACACAGAATCAAACACAGAGAAACACACACATACAGAGGATCACGCACTGTGAGGCACACACACAGAAACACTCACACACACAGAAACACACACAGAAACACACACAGAAACACAGACACAGAAACACACACAGACACAGATACACACACACACAGAAACACACACAGCAACACACACAGCAACACAGACACAGAAACACACACAGACACAGATACACACACATACAGGAACACACGTACACAGAGAAGCACACACAGCGAAACACAGACACAGCAAAACAGACACAGAAACATACACATACACAGATGCAGACACACACAGACACACACACAGAAACACACACAGAGAAACACACACAGATACACACTCAGAGAAACACACACAGAAGCAGACACATACAGAAACACACACACAGAAATACACACACAGAGAAACACACACACAGAAAAACACACAGAGAAACACGCACAGAAGCACACACAGACACAGAAGTACACACACAGAAACACTCACACATACAGAAACACACACACACAGAAACACACACAGAAACACACACAGAAACACAGACACAGAAACACACACAGACACAGATACACACACACACAGAAACACACACATACAGGAACACACGTACACAGAGAAGCACACACAGAGAAACACATACACAGCAAAACAGACACAGAAACATACACATACACAGATGCAGACACACACAGACACACACACACACACAGAAACACACACACACACACACACACAGAAACACACACAGAGAAACACACACACAGATACACACACAGAAACACACACATACAGAAAAACACACACAGAAATACACACACAGAGAAACACACACACAGAAAAACACACAGAGAAACACGCACAGAAGCACACACAGACACATAGAAACACACACACAGAAACACACACACAGAAACAGACACACAGAAACACACACATAAACACACACACACACAAACACACACACACAAACACAGAAAAACGCGCACACAGAAATACACACACAGAGAAACACACACACACATAAAGACACAAAGAGAAACACACACACACACAGAAGCACGCACAGAAGCACACACACAGAAGCACACACACAGGAACACTCACAAACAAAGAAACACACACACAGAAACACACACAGAGAAAAACACACACAGAGAAAGACACACACAGAAACACTGACAGAAACACAGACACAGAAACACACACAGACACACATACACACACACACTGAGAATCACACACAGACAGAAA
This sequence comes from Heterodontus francisci, assembly GCF_036365525.1. Lineage (NCBI taxonomy): Eukaryota > Metazoa > Chordata > Chondrichthyes > Heterodontiformes > Heterodontidae > Heterodontus > Heterodontus francisci. The sequence goes on from NC_090391.1 coordinate 58,470,799, forward strand.
CACACACAGACAGAAACACACACACAGACAGAAACACACACAAACAGAGAAACATACACACAGAAATGCAGACAGAAACACAGACACAGAAACACACACAGACACAGATACACACACACATAGAAACACACACACACACAGAAACACACACACACAGAGGAAAAAACAGAGAAACACACACACAGAAACAGACACAGAGATGCACACACATAAAAACATAAACACATAAACACGCACACACTCACAGAAACGCACACACACACAGAAACACACACACAGAAACAGACACAGAGAAGCACGCACAGAAACACACACAAACACAGACAGAAACACACACACACAGAAATACGCATCCACACAGAAACTCACACACAGTGAAACACACACAGAGAAAAATACACACAGAGAAACACACACACAGAGAAACACACACGCAAGATCACACAGAGCGAAACACACACAGAAACACACACACACAGAAACACACATACACAGGAACACAAACAGAGAAACACACACACAGACACACACACAGAAACACACACACACAGACACAGACACACACCTAAACACACACACACAGAAACAGACACACAGAGAAACACACACGGAAACACACGCAAGAGAACCACACACACAGAAACACAGACACAGAAACACACACACAGAAACGCACACACACAGAGAAAGACACACACAGATAAACACACACAGAGAAAAACACACACAGAGAAACACACACGCAGAGAAAAACACACAGAGAAACACACACGGAGAAACGCACAGAGAAATACAAAGTGAAGCACACTGAGAAAGACACAGTGAAACACACACAGAGAAATACACACAGAGAAACACACACACACACAGAAACACACACACACAGAATCACAGAGAAACACACACAGACACAGAAACACACACAGAAACACAGACACAGAAACACAGACACAGAAACACACAGACACAGAAACAGACACACAGAGAATCACACACGGAAACACACACAGAGAAACACAGACACAGAAACGCATACACAGAAACACACACACAGAGAAACGCACACACACAGAAACACACAAACACAGAAACAGACGTACAGAGAAACACACACGGAAGCACACACATACAGGGAACCACACACACACAGAAACACACACAGAGAAAAACACACACAGAGAAATACACACAGAGAAACACACAGAGAAATACAAAGAGAAACACACAGTGAAACACACACAGTGAAACACACACAGAGAAACACACACACACACACACACACAGAAGCACAGACGCACAGAAACACAGAGAAACAGACACATACAGAAACACGCACAGAAACACAGACACAGAAACACACACAGACACAGATACACACAAACACAGAAAAACACGCATGCAGAAATACATACACAGAGAAACACACACACATAAAGACACAAAGAGAAACACACACACAAAGAAACACGCACAGTAGCACACACACACAGAGGCACACACACAGGAACACTCACAAACAAAGAAACACACACACAAAAACACACACAGAGAAACACACGCACAGAAACACAGACAGAAACACAGACACAGAAACACACACAGACACAGATAGACACACACATAGAAACACACACACACACAGAGAAGCACACACACACAGAGAAAAATACACAGAGAAATACACACACAGAAACAGACACAGAGAAACACAAACATAAACACATAAACACATAAACACGCACACACTCACAGAAACACACACGCGCAGAAAAACACACACACAGAAACAGACACAGAGAAACACGCACAGAAACACACACAAACACAGACAGAAACACACACACACAGAAACCCGCACCCACACAGAAACACACACACACAGAAACACACACAGAGAAAAATACACACAGAGAAACACACACACAGAAACACACACACAGAATCACACAGAGCGAAACACACACATAAACACACACACACAGAAGCAAACATACACAGGAACACAAACAGAGAAACACACGCAGAGAAACACAGACACAGAAACACAGACACAGAAACACACACACACAGAAAGGCACATACACAGAAACACAAAAACACAGAACAGGCACACAGAGAAACGCACACAGAGAAACACACACACAGAAACAAACACACACACAGAAACACACAGTGAAACGCACACACACAGAACCACACACACAGATAAACACACACAGAGAAAAACACACACAGAGAAAGACACACGCATAGAAACACACACAGAGAAACACACACAGAGAAACACACAGAGAAATACAAAGAGAAACACAGAGAGGAACATACAGTGAAACACACACAGAGTAACACTCACACACAAACACACACACACACACACAGAAATACACACACACACGTCAGAAACACAGAGAAACACACACACAGACAGAAACAGACACAGAAACACACAAAGACACAGATACACACACAGACAGAAACACACGCACATAGAAGCACACGCACACAGAGAAACAGACACAGAGAAACACAGACACAGAAGCACAGACAGAGAAACACACACATACACAGACACACACACACAGACACACACACACAGCAACACACACACACAGAAACACACACAGAGAAACACACACCGAATCACAGACAGAGAAACACACACAGAAACACACACGCACAGTAACACGTGCACACAGAAATACACACACACAGAAACACACACACACACAGAATCACGCACAGAAGCACACACACACAGAATCACACACAGAAACACTCACACACACAGAAACACACACACAGAGAAACGCACACAGAGAAACAAACACACAGAAACACACACACACAGAAACTCAGAGAAACACACACACAGAAACACACACAGAAACACACACACAGAAACACAGACACAGTAACACACACAGACACAGATACACACACGCAGAGAAACACACACATACAGGAACACACGCACACAGAGAAACACACGCATAGAAACACACTCAGAGAAACACACACAGAAACACACACAGAGAAACACGCACACCGAAAAACACACAGAGAAACACGCACAGAAGCACACACACACACAGAAGCACACACACACAGAAACTCAGAGAAACACACACACAGAAACACACACAGAAACACACACACAGAAACACAGACACAGAAACACACAGACACAGGTACACACACGCAGAGAAACACACGCACAGAAACACACTCAGAAAAACACACACAGAAACACACACAGAGAAACACACACACTGAAAAACACACAGAGAAACACGCACAGAAGCACACACACACACAGAAGCACACACACACACACACACAGAAGCACACACACTGAAACACTCACAAACACAGAAACACACACACAGAGAAACACACACAGAGAATAACACACACAGAGTAACACACACACACAGAAACACAGACACAGAAACACACAGAGAGATAGACACACAGAGAAAAACACACACAGAGAAAGACACACACACACACAGAAACACACACGCACACACAGAGAAACACACACACACACAGAAACACACACAGAGAAACACACACACAGAGAAAAACGCACACACAGAAACACACACCGAAACACACACGCACACACAGAGAAGCACACACACACACAGACACACACACAGAAACACACACACACAGACACAGACACACACCTAAACACACACACACAGAAACAGACACACAGAGAAACACACACGGAAACACACGCAAGAGAACCACACACACAGAAACACAGACACAGAAACACACACACACAGAAACGCACACACACAGAGAAAGACACACACAGATATACACACACAGAGAAAAACACACACAGAGAAACACACACGCAGAGAAAAACACACAGAGAAACACACACGGAGAAACGCACAGAGAAATACAAAGTGAAGCACACATAGAAAGACACAGTGAAACACACACAGAGAAACACACACAGAGAAACACACACACACAGAAACACACACACACAGAATCACAGAGAAACACACACACACACAGAAACACACACAGAAACACAGACACAGAAACACAGACACAGAAACACACAGACACAGAAACAGACACACAGAGAATCACACACGGAAACACACACAGAGAAACACAGACACAGAAACGCATACACAGAAACACACACACAGAGAAACGCACACACACAGAAACACACAAACACAGAAACAGACGTACAGGGAAACACACACGGAAGCACACACACACAGGGAACCACACACACAGAGAAACACACACAGAGAAAAACACACACAGAGAAATACACACAGAGAAACACACAGAGAAATACAAAGAGAAACACACAGAGAAACACACAGTGAAACACACACAGTGAAACACACACAGAGAAACACACACACACAGAAGCACAGACGCACAGAAACACAGAGAAACAGACACATACAGAAACACGCACAGAAACACAGACACAGAAACACACACAGACACAGATACACACAAACACAGAAAAACACGCACACAGAAATACATACACAGAGAAACACACACACATAAAGACACAAAGAGAAACACACACACAAAGAAACACGCACAGTAGCACACACACACAGAGGCACACACACAGGAACACTCACAAACAAAGAAACACACACACAAAAACACACACAGAGAAAAATACACACAGAGAAACACACGCACAGAAACACAGACAGAAACACAGACACAGAAACACACACCGACACAGATAGACACACACATAGAAACACACACACACAGAGAAACACACACACAGAGAAAAATACACAGAGAAATACTCACACAGAAACAGACACAGAGAAACACAAACATAAACACATAAACACATAAACACGCACACACTCACAGAAACACACACGCGCAGAAAAACACACACACAGAAACAGACACAGAGAAACACGCACAGAAACACACACAAACACAGACAGAAACACACACACACAGAAACCCGCACCCACACAGAAACGCACACACAGAGAAACACACACAGAGAAAAATACACACAGAGAAACACACACACACAGAAACACACACACAGAATCACACAGAGCGAAACACACACATAAACACACACACACAGAAACAAACATACACAGGAACACAAACAGAGAAACACACACACAGATACAGAAACACATGTACACAGAGAAACATGCACACAGAAACACACAGAGAAACACACGCAGAGAAACACAGACACAGAAACACACACACGGAAACACACACACACAGAAAGGCACATACACAGAAACACAAAAACACAGAACAGACACACAGAGAAACGCACACAGAGAAACACACACACAGAAACAAACACACACACAGAAACACACACAGTGAAACGCACACACACACAGAACCACACACACAGATAAACACACACAGAGAAAAACACACACAGAGAAAGACACACGCATAGAAACACACACAGAGAAACACACACAGAGAAACACACAGAGAAATACAAAGAGAAACACAGAGAGAAACATACAGTGAAACACACACAGAGTAACACTCACACACAAACACACACACACACAGAAATACACACACACACGTCAGAAACACAGAGAAACACACACACAGACAGAAACAGACACAGAAACACACAAAGACACAGATACACACACAGACAGAAACACACGCACATAGAAGCACACGCACACAGAGAAACAGACACAGAGAAACACAGACACAGAAGCACAGACAGAGAAACACACACATACACAGACACACACACACAGACACACACACACAGCAACACACACACACAGAAACACACACAGAGAAACACACACCGAATCACAGACAGAGAAACACACACAGAAACACACAAGCACAGTAACACGTGCACACAGAAATACACACACAGAGAAACACACACACACACAGAATCACGCACAGAAGCACACACACACAGAATCACACACAGAGAAACACTCACACACACAGAAACACACACACAGAGAAATGCACACAGAGAAACACACACAGAGAGAAACAAACAGACAGAATCACGCACACACACACAGAAACACAAACAGAGAAACACACACACAGAAACAGACACACACAGAAACACACACACACAGGAACATACACACAGAGAACCACACACGGAAACACACACAGTGAAAGACACACAGACACAAACACACACACAGACACAAACACAGAAACACACACAAAGACACACAGAAACACACACACACAGAAACACACACACATAGAAACACACACGAAGAATCAGTCACACAGAGAACCATACACTCAAAGAAGCACACTCACAAAAACATACACAGAAAGACACACACACAGAGAAACACACTCAGAGAAACACAGAGAGAAGCACACAATGAAGCACACACACAGAAACACACACGCACAGATACACAGAGAAACACACACACAGAAACACACAGGGAAACACACAGAGGAACATACAGAGAAACACACATGGAAACACACACACAGAAACACACACAAGCTGAAAAACACAGCGAAACACACAGAGAAACACAGACAGAAACACACACAAACGCACACACAGAGAAACGCACACACAGAAACACGCACACAGATACAGAAACACATGTACACAGAGAATCATGCACACAGAAACACACAGAGAAACACACACACACACAGAAACACGCACGAACAGAAATACACACACAGAGAGACACACACACATAAAGACACACAGAGAAACAAACACACAGAAACACACACACAAAGAAACACACACACACACACAGACACATAGAAACACACACACAGAAACACACACACAGAAACAGACACACAGAAACACACACATAAACACACACACACAGAAACACACACACAAACACAGAAAAACGCGCACACAGAAATACACACACAGAGAAACACACACACACATAAAGACACAAAGAGAAACACACACACACACAGAAGCACGCACAGAAGCACACACACAGAAGCACACACACAGGAACACTCACAAACAAAGAAACACACACACAGAAACACACACAGAGAAAAACACACACAGAGAAAGACACACACAGAAACACTGACAGAAACACAGACACAGAAACACACACAGACACACATACACACACACTAAGAATCACACACAGACAGAAACACACACAGACAGAAACACACACACAGACAGAAACACACACAAACAGAGAAACATACACACAGAAATACAGACAGAAACACAGACACAGAAACACACACAGACACAGATACACACACACATAGAAACACACACACACACAGAAACGCACACACACAGAGGAAAAAACACAGAGAAACACACACACAGAAACAGACACAGAGAAGCACACACATAAAAACATAAACACATAAACACGCACACACTCACAGAAACGCACACACACACAGAAACACACACACAGAAACAGACACAGAGAAGCACGCACAGAAACACACACAAACACAGACAGAAACACACACACACAGAAATACGCATCCACACAGAAACTCACACACAGTGAAACACACACAGAGAAAAATACACACAGAGAAACACACACGCAAGATCACACAGAGCGAAAGACACACAGAAACACACACACACAGAAACACGCATACACAGGAACACAAACAGAGAAACACACACACAGACACACACACAGAAACACACACACACAGACACAGACACACACCTAAACACACACACACAGAAACAGACACACAGAGAAACACACACGGAAACACACGCAAGAGAACCACACACACAGAAACACAGACACAGAAACACACACACACAGAAACGCACACACACAGAGAAAGACACAGTGAAACACACACAGAGAAAAACACACACAGCGAAGCACACACGCAGAGAAAAACACACAGAGAAACACACACGGAGAAACGCACAGAGAAATACAAAGTGAAGCACACAGAGAAAGACACAGTGAAACACACACAGAGAAACACACACAGAGAAACACACACACACAGAAACACACACACACAGAATCACAGAGAAACAAACACACACACAGAAACACAGACACAGAAACACAGACACAGAAACACACAGACACAGAAACAGACACACAGAGAATCACACACGGAAACACACACAGAGAAACACAGACACAGAAACGCATACACAGAAACACACACACAGAGAAACGCACACACACAGAAACACACAAACACAGAAACAGACGTACAGAGAAACACACACGGAAGCACACACACACAGGGAACCACACACACAGAGAAACACACACAGAGAAAAACACACACAGAGAAATACACACAGAGAAACACACAGAGAAATACAAAGAGAAACACACAGAGAAACACACAGTGAAACACACACAGAGAAACACACACACACACACACAGAAGGACAGACGCACAGAAACACAGAGAAACAGACACATACAGAAACACGCACAGAAACACAGACACAGAAACACACACAGACACAGATACACACAAACACAGAAAACACGCACACAGAAATACGTACACAGAGAAACACACACATATAAAGACACAAAGAGAAACACACACACAAAGAAACGCGCAGAGTAGCACACACACACAGAGGCACACACACAGGAACACACACAAACAAAGAAATACACACACAAAAACACACACAGAGAAAAATACACACAGAGAAACACACGCACAGAAACACAGACAGAAACACAGACACAGAAACACACACAGACACAGATAGACACACACATAGAAACGCACACACACACAGAGAAACACACACACACACAGAATAATACACAGAGAAATACACGCACAGAAACAGACACAGAGAAACACACACATAAACACATAAACACATAAACACGCACACACTCACAGAAACACACACGCGCAGAAAAACACACACACAGAAACAGACACAGAGAAACACGCACAGCAACACACACAAACACAGACAGAAACACACACACACAGAAACCCGCACCCACACAGAAACACACACACACAGAAACACACACAGAGAAAAATACACACAGAGAAACACACACACAGAATCACACAGAGCGAAACACACACATAAACACACACACACAGAAACAAACATACACAGGAACACAAACAGAGAAACACACACACAGATACAGAAACACATGTACACAGAGAAACATGCACACAGAAACACACAGAGAAACACACGCAGAGAAACACAGACACAGAAACACAGACACAGAAACACACACACACAGAAAGGCACATACACAGAAACACAAAAACACAGAACAGACACACAGAGAAACGCACACAGAGAAACACACACACAGAAACAAACACACACACAGAAACACACACAGTGAAACGCACACACACACAGAACCACACACACAGATAAACACACACAGAGAAAAACACACACAGAGAAAGACACACGCATAGAAACACACACAGAGAAACACCCACAGAGAAACACACAGAGAAATACAAAGAGAAACACAGAGACAAACATACAGTGAAACACACACAGAGTAACGCTCACACACAAACACACACACACAGAGAAATACACACACACACGTCACAAACACAGAGAAACACACACACAGACAGAAACAGACACAGAAACACACAAAGACACAGATACACACACAGACAGAAACACACGCACATAGAAGCACAAGCACACAGAGAAACAGACACAGAGAAACACAGACACAGAAGCACAGACAGAGAAACACACACATACACAGACACACACACACAGACACACACACACAGCAACACACACACACAGAAACACACACAGAGAAACCCACACCGAATCACAGACAGAGAAACACACACAGAAACACACACGCACACAGAAATACACACACAGAGAAACACACACACACACAGAATCACGCACAGAAGCACACACACACAGAATCACACACAGAGAAACGCTCACACACACAGAAACACACACACAGAGAAACGCACACAGAGAAACAAAGACACAGAAACACACACACACAGAAACTCAGAGAAACACACACACAGAAACACACATACAGAGGATCACGCACTGTGAAGCACACACACAGACACACGCACACACACAGAAACACACACATACAGGAACACACGCACACAGAGAAACACACGCATAGAAACACACTCAGAGAAACACACACAGAAACACACACACACGCCGAAGCACACACACACAGAAACTCAGAGAAACACACACACAGAAACACACACAGAAACACACACACAGAAACACAGACACAGAAACACACAGACACAGGTACACACACGCAGAGAAACACACGCAGAAAAACACACACAGAAACACACACAGAGAAACACACACACTGAAAAACACACAGAGAAACACGCACAGCAGCACACACACACACAGAAGCACACACACTGAAACACTCACACACACAGAAACACACACACAGAGAAACACACACAGAGAATAACACACACAGAGTAACACACACAGACACATTTTTATAAACGACCTGGATGAGGGTGTAGAAGGGTGGGTTAGTAAATTTGCGGATGACACGAAGGTCGGTGGAGTTGTGGATAGTGTCGAAGGGTGTTGTAGGGTACAGAGGGACATAGATAGGCTGCAGAGCTGGGCTGAGAGATGGCAAATGGAGTTTAATGCGGAGAAGTGTGAGGTGATTCACTTTGGAAGGAGTAACAGCAATGCAGAGTACTGGGCTAATGGGAAGATTCTTGGTAGTGTAGATGAGCAGAGAGATCTTGGTATCCAGGTACATAAATCCCTGAAAGTTGCTACCCAGGTTAATAGGGCTGTTAAGAAGGCATATGGTGTGTTAGCCTTTATTAGTAGGGGGATCGAGTTTCAGAGCCACGGGGTCATGATGCAGCTGTACAAAACTCTGGTGAGGCCGCACCTGGAGTATTGCGTGCAGTTCTGGTCACCGCATTATAGGAAGGATGTCGAAGCTTTGGAAAGGGTGCAGAGGAGATTTACTAGGATGTTGCCTGGTATGGAAGGAAGGTCTTACGAGGAAAGGCTGAGGGACTTGGGGTTGTTTTCGTTAGAGAGAAGGAGGAGGAGAGGTGACTTAATAGAGACATACAAGATAATCAGAGGGTTAGATAGGGTGGATAGTGAGAGTCTTTTTCCTCGGATGAGGATGGCAAACACGAGGGGACATAGCTTTAAGTTGAGGGGTGAAAGATATAGGACAGATGTCAGAGGTAGTTTCTTGACGCAGAGAGTAGTAGGGGCGTGGAACGCCCTGCCTGCAACAGTAGTAGACTCGCCAACTTTAAGGGCATTTAAGTGGTCATTGGATAGACATATGGATGTAAATGGAATAGTGTAGGTCAGATGGTCGGCGCAACATCGAGGGCCGAAGGGCCTGTACTGCGCTGTAATATTCTAATTCTAATTCTAATTCATAGACACAGAAACACACAGAGAGATAGACACACAGAGAAAAACACACACAGAGAAACACACACACACAGAAACACAGACATAGAAACACACACAGACACAGATACACACACACACAGAAACACACACAGCAACACAGACACAGAAACACACACACACAGAAACACACACAGCAACACAGACACAGAAACACACACACACAGAAACACACACATACAGGAACACACGTACACAGAGAAGCACACACAGAGAAACACAGACACAGCATAACAGACACAGAAACATACACATACACAGATGCAGACACACACAGACACACACACACAGAAACACACACACACAGAAACACACACAGAGTAGCACACACACAGATACACTCACACATACAGAAACACACACACACAGAAACACACACAGAAACACACACAGAAACACAGACACAGAAACACACACAGACACAGATACACACACACACAGAAACACACACAGCAACACACACAGCAACACAGACACAGAAACACACACAGACACAGATACACACACACACAGAAACACACACATACAGGAACACACGTACACAGAGAAGCACACACAGAGAAACACAGACACAGCAAAACAGACACCGAAACATACACATACACAGATGCAGACACACAGAAACACACACACACACAGAAACACACACACACACAGAAACACACACAGAGAAACACACACACAGATACACACTCACAGAAACACACACAGTAACACACACATACAGAAACACACACACAGAAATACACACACAGAGAAACACACACAGAAAAACACACAGAGAAACACGCACAGAAGCACACACAGACACAGAAGTACACACACAGAAACACTCACACTTACAGAAACACACACACACAGAAACACACACAGAGAAAAACACACACAGAGAAACACACACACACAGAAACAAACACACAGAAACACACACAGAAAAACACACACACACACAGAGAAACACACGCAGAAACACACACAGAATCACACACACAGAAAGATGCACACACCCACAGAAACACAAACCGAGAAACACACACACAGAGAAAAACACACACACAGAAACACACACGCACACACAGAGAAGCACACACACACTCACAGAAACACACACAGAGAAACACACACACAGAATCACACACAGAGAAACACACACATACAGAGGATCACGCACTGTGAGGCACACACACAGAAACACTCACACACACAGAAACACACACAGAAACACACACAGAAACACAGACACAGAAACACACACAGACACAGATACACACACACACAGAAACACACACAGCAACACACACAGCAACACAGACACAGAAACACACACAGACACAGATACACACACACACAGAAACACACACATACAGGAACACACGTACACAGAGAAGCACACACAGCGAAACACAGACACAGCAAAACAGACACAGAAACATACACATACACAGATGCAGACACACACAGACACACACACAGAAACACACACAGAGAAACACACACAGATACACACTCAGAGAAGCACACACAGAAGCAGACACATACAGAAACACACACACAGAAATACACACACAGAGAAACACACACACAGAAAAACACACAGAGAAACACGCACAGAAGCACACACAGACACAGAAGTACACACACAGAAACACTCACACATACAGAAACACACACACACAGAAACACAGACACAGAAACACACACAGACCCAGATACACACACACACAGAAACACACACATACAGGAACACACGTACACAGAGAAGCACACACAGTGAAACACATACACAGCAAAACAGACACAGAAACATACACATGCACAGATGCAGACACACACAGACACACACACACACACAGAAACACACACACACACACACACACAGAAACACACACAGAGAAACACACACACAGATACACACTCAGAGAAACACACACAGAAACACACAAATACAGAAAAACACAAACAGAAATACACACACAGAGAATCACACACACAGAAAAACACACAGAGAAACACGCACAGAAGCACACACAGACACAGAAGTACACACACAGAAACACTCACACATACAGAAGCACACACACACAGAAACACACACAGAGAAAAACACACACACAGAAACACACACACACAGAAACACACGCACAGAAACACACAGAGAGAAACACACACAGAGAAAAACACACACACAGAAACACACACACACAGAAACACACACGCAGAAACACACACAGAAACACGCATACGCACACACAAAGAAGCACACACCCACAGAAACACAAACTGAGAAACACACACACAGAGAAACACGCACACACAGAAACACACACAGAAACACATGCACGCACACAGAGAAACACACACACACAGAAACACACACGGAAACAGACACAGAAACACAGACACAGAAACACACACAGACTCAGATACACACACAGAAACACACACATACAGGAACACACGTACACAGAGAAGCACACACAGAGAAACACAGACACAGAAAAGCAGACACAGAAACATACACATACACATATGCAGACACACAGACACACACACACAGAGAAACACACACACAGAAACACACACAGAGAAACACACACAAAAACACACACATACAGAAACACACACACATAAATACACACACAGAGAAACACACACAGAAAAACACACAGAGAAACACGCACAGAAGCACACACACACAGAAGCAAACACACAGAAACACTCACACACACAGAAACACAGACACAGAGAAACACACACAGAGAAAAACACACACAGAGAAACACACACACACAGGAACACGCACACAGAAACACACAGAGAGAAACACACACAGAGAAAAACACACACACAGAAGCACACACACACAGAAACACACACGCAGAAACACACACAGAAACACACACACGCACACACAAAGAAGCACAAACCCACAGAAGCACAAACTGAGAAACACACACACAGAGAAACACGCACACACAGAAACACACACGCACACATAGAGAAACACACACACTCACAGAAACACACACGGAAACAGACACAGAGAAACAAACAAGCAGACGCAGAAACACACACACACTCGCCGAAACACTCCCACACAGACAGAAACGCACACACACAGAAACACACACATACAGAAACAGACACACAGAGAAACACACACGGCAGCACACACAGATAAACACACACACAGAAAAACACACATAGAAACACGCACAGAAGCACACACAGAAACACAGACACAGAAACACACACAGACACAGAAACAGACACACAGAGAAACACACACGGCAGCACACACAGATAAACACACACACAGAAAAACACACATAGAAACACGCACAGAAGTACACACACAGAAACACTCACACATACAGAAACACACACACACAGAAACACACACAGAAACACACACAGAAACACAGACACAGAAACACACACAGACACAGATACACACACACACAGAAACACACACAGCAACACACACAGCAACACAGACACAGAAACACACACAGACACAGATACACACACACATACAGAAACACACACATACAGGAACACACGTACACAGAGAAGCACACACAGAGAAACACAGACACAGCAAAACGGACACAGAAACATACACATACACAGATGCAGACACACACAGACACACACACACACACACACAGAAACACACACACACACACAGAAACACACACACAGATACACACTCAGAGAAACACACACAGAAACACACACATACAGAAAAACACACACAGAAATACACACACAGAGAAACACACACACAGAAAAACACACAGAGAAACACGCACAGAAGCACACACAGACACAGAAGTACACACACAGAAACTCTCACACATACGGAAGCACACACACACAGAAACACACACAGAGAAAAACACACACAGAGAAACACAAACACACAGAAACACACACACAGAAACACACAGAGAGAAACACACACAGAGAAAAACACACACACAGAAACAAACACACACAGAAACACACACGCAGAAACACACACAAAAACACGCATACGCACACACAAAGAAGCACACACCCACGGAAACACAAACTGAGAAACACACACACACAGAAACACGCACACACAGAAACACACACAGAAACACACGCACACACACAGAGAAACACACACACACAGAAACACACACGGAAACAGACACAGAAACACAGACACAGAAACACACACAGACTCAGATACACGCACAGAAACACATACATACAGGAAACACGTACACAGAGAAGCACACACACAGAAACACAGACACAGAAAAACAGCCACAGAAACATACACATACACATATGCAGACACACAAAGACACACACACACAGAAACACACACACACACACACAGAAACACACACAGAGAAACACACACAAAAACACACACATACAGGAACACACACACAGAAATACACACGCAGAGAAACACACACACAGAAAAACACACAGAGAAACACGCACAGAAGCACACACACACAGAATCAAACACACAGAAACACTCACACACACAGAAACACAGACACAGAGAAACACACACAGAGAAAAACACACACAGAGAAACACACACACACAGGAACACGCACACAGAAACACACACAGAGAAACACACACAGAGAAGAACACACACACAGAAGCACACACACACAGAAACACACACACGCACACACAAAGAAGCACAAACCCACAGAAGCACAAACGAAGAAACACACACACAGAGAAACACGCACACACAGAAACACACGCACACACATAGAGAAACACACGCTCACAGAAACACACACGGAAACAGACACAGAGAAACAAACAAGCAGACGCAGAAACACACACACACTCGCCGAAACACTCCCACACAGACAGAAACGCACACACACAGAAACACACACATACAGAAACAGACACACAGAGAAACACACACACAGAAACACACACACAGAAACACACACACACACAGAAATACACACATACAGCAACACACATACACAGAGAACCACACACAGAGAAACACAGACAAAGAAAAACAGACACAGAAACATACAAGTACACAGATGCAGACACACACAGACACAGACACACACAGAAACACACGCACACGCACAGAAACACACACAGAGAAACAGACACACAGAAACACACACGGACAGAAGCACACACACACAGAAATACACACACAGAAAAACACACAGAGAAACACGCACAGAAGCACACACAGAGAAAACACACGCACAGAAACACACACACACAGAAACACACACGGAGAAAAACACACACAGAGAATCTCACACACACAGAAACACACTCGCAGAAACACACACAGAAACACACACACACACAAAGAAGCACACACCCACAGAAACACAAAATGAGAAACACACACACAGAGAAACACGCACATACAGAGAACACACACACACACACACAGAAACAAACACACAGAAACACTCACAGAATATCACACGGAAACACACACAGGGAAACACAAAAACAGACGTCAGAAACACACACACAGTCGCCGAAACACACACACAGACAGAAACGCACACACACAGAAACACACACACACAGAAACAGACACACAGAGAAACACACACGGCAGCACACACAGAAAAACACACACACAGAAACAAACACACAGAAACACACACACACGCACACAGAAACACGCACACAGGGAAACACACACACAGAGAAACACACACATAGAAAAACACACACGGAGAAACACACAGGCAGAGAAACGCACACACAGAGAAACACACACACAGAAACACACAGAGAAATGCAAAGAGAAACAAACAGAGAAACACACAGTGAAATACACACAGAGAAACACACACAGAGAGAAACACGGACACACAGAAACTCACACAGAAACACACATGCACACACAGAGAAACACACATACACACACACACAAAATACACACACAGAGAAACACACACACATGAAGACACAAAGAGAAACACACACACACACACAGAAGCACGCACAGAAGCACACACACAGAACCACACACACACTGAAAAACACACACAGAGAAAGGCACACACAGAAACACTGACAGAAACACAGACACAGAAACACACACAGACACACATACACACACACTAAGAATCACACACACACAGAAACAGACACACACAGAAACACACACACACAGAGAAAAAAACACAGAGAAACACACACACAGAAACAGACACAGAGATGCACACACATAAAAACATAAACACATAAACACGCACACACTCACAGAAACGCACACACACACAGAAACACACACACAGAAACAGACCCAGAGAAGCACGCACCGAAACACACACAAACACAGACAGAAACACACACACACAGAAATACGCATCCACACAGAAACTCACACACAGTGAAACACACACAGAGAAAAATACACACAGAGAAACACACACACAGAGAAACACACACGCAAGATCACACAGAGCGAAGCACACACAGAAACACACACACACAGAAACACTCACACACAGGAACACAAACAGAGAAACACACACACAGACACACACACAGAAACACACACACACAGAAACAGACACACACCTAAACACACACACACACAGAAACAGACACACAGAGAAACACAAACGGAAACACACGCAATAGAACCACACACACAGAAACACAGAACCAGAAACACACACACACAGAAACGCACACACACAGAGAAAGACACACACAGATATACACACACACAGAAAAACACACACAGAGAAACACACACGCAGAGAAACACACACAGAGAAACACACACGGAGAAACGCACAGAGAAATACAAAGTGAAGCACACAGAGAAAGACACAGTGAAAAACACTCAGAGAAACACACACAGAGAAACACACACACACACACAGAAACACACAGAGAAATACAAAGAGAAACACACAGAGAAACACACAGTGAAACACACACAGTGAAACATACACAGAGAAACACACACACACACACACAGAAGCACAGACGCACAGAAACACAGAGAAACAGACACATACAGAAACACACACAGACACACAGACACAGAAACACACACAGACACAGATACACACAAACACAGAAAAACACGCACACAGAAATACACACACAGAGAAACACACACACATAAAGACACAAAGAGAAACACACGCGCACAAAGAAACACGCACAGTAGCACACACACAGGAACACTCACAAACAAAGAAACACACACGCAAAAACACACACAGAGAAAAATACACACAGAGAAACACACGCACAGAAACACAGACAGAAACACAGACACAGAAACACACACAGAAACAGATAGACACACACACAGAAACACACAGTGAAACACACACAGTGAAACACACAAAGAGAAACACACACACACACACACAGAAGCACAGACGCACAGAAACACAGAGAAACAGACACATACAGAAACACGCACAGAAACACAGACACAGAAACACACACAGACACAGATACACACAAACACAGAAAAACACGCACACAGAAATACACACACAGAGAAACACATACACATAAAGACACAAAGAGAAACACACACACACACAAAGAAACACGCACAGTAGCACACACACACACAGAAACACACAGAGAGAAAGACACACAGAGAAAAACACACACAGAGAAACACACACACACAGAAACACACCCGCATAAACACATACAGAAACACACACACGCACACAGAAAGAAGCACACACCCACAGAAACACAAACCGTGAAACACACACAGAGAAACACGCACATACAGAAACACACACAGAAACACACACGCACACACAGAGAAACACACACACACACACACACAGAAACACACACAGATAAACACACACACAGAATCACACACAGAGAAGCACACACAGAAACACGCATGCACAGTAACACGCGCAAACAGAAATACACACACAGAGAAACACACACACAGAAAAACACACAGAGAAACACGCACAGAAGCACACACACACACAGAAGCACACACACAGAAACACTCACACATACAGAAACACACACACAGAGAAACACACACAGAGAAAAACACACACAGAGAAACACACACACAGAGAAACACACACACAGAAACACACAGAGAGAAACACTCAAGCAGACGCAGAAACACACACACACTCGCCGAAACACGCACACAGACAGAAACGCACTCACACAGAAACTCACACACACAGAAACAGACACACAGAGAAACACACACAGCAGCACACACAGAGAAACACACACGCAGAAACACACACAGAAACCCACACACAGAAACACACACAGAAACACACACACAGAGAAACACACACGCAGAGAAACACACACACAGAAACACACACAGAAAAAGCATACAGAGAAACATACACACAGAGAAACACACACACAGAAACATACACTGAAACACACACAAACACACACAGAAACACACTCAGTAAAACACGGAGAGAAACATACAGAGAAGCACAGATAGAAACACACATTGAAACATTCAGTGCAACACACACAGAAACGTAGACACACAGATAAACACACAGAGAAACACACACACAGAAGCACACTCAGAGAAACACACACAGAAACACACAAATACAGAAACACACACACAGAAATACACACACAGAGAAACACACACACAGAAAAACACACAGAGAAACACGCACAGAAGCACACACACACACAGAAACACACACACAGAGAAAAACAAACAGAGAAAAACACACACAGAGAAACACACACACACAGAAACACACACACAGAAACACACAGAGAGAAACACACACAGAGAACAACACACAGAGAAACACGCACAGAAGCACACACACACACAGAAACACACACACACAGAAAAACAAACAGAGAAAAACACACACAGAGAAACACACACACACAGAAACACACACACAGAAACACACAGAGAGAAACACACACAGAGAAAAACACACACAGAGAAACACACACACACAGAAACACACACGCAGAAACACATACAGAAACACACACACGCACACAGAAAGAAGCACACACCCACAGAAACACAAACCGAGAAACACACACACAGAGAAACACGCACACACAGAAACACACACAGAAACACACACGCACACACAGAGAAACACACACACACAGAAACACATACGGAAACAGACACAGAGAAACACTCAAGCAGACGCAGAAACACACACACACTCGCCGAAACACACACACAGACAGAAACGCACACACACAGAAACACACACACACAGAAACAGACACACAGAGAAACACACACAGCAGCACACACAGAGAAACACACACACAGAAACACACACACAGAAACACACACACACACACACAGAAGCACACACGTACAGAAATTCAGAGAAACACACACACACACACACACACACACACAGAAACGCACACACAGAAACACAGACACAGAAACACACACAGACACAGATACACACACAGAAACACACACATACAGGAACACACGCACACAGAGAAACACACACAGAGAAACACTGACAAAGAAAAACAGACACAGAAACATACAAATACACAGATGCAGACACACACAGACACACACACACAGAAGCACACACACACACAGAAACACACACAGAGAAACAGACACACAGAAACACACTCAGAGAAACACACACAGAAACACACACGTACAGAAGCACACACACAGAAATACACACACAGAGAAACACACACAGAAAAACACACAGAGAAACGCGCACAGAAGCGCACACACACACACAGAAGCACACACAGAGAAACACACATAGAGAAAGACACACAGAGAAAAACACACACACAGAAACACACACACAGAAACACATACACAGAAACACACATAGAGAAACACACACATAGAAAAAAACACACAGAGAAACACACACACACAGAAACACACTCGCAGAAACACACACAGAAACACACACACACACAAAGAAGCACGCACCCACAGAAACACAAACCGAGAAACACACACACAGAGAAACACGCACACACAGAGAACACACACATACTCACATACAGAAACACACACACACTGAAACACGCAGAGAAACTCACGCAGAAACACACACAGAAACCCACACACAGAAACACACACAGAAACACACACACAGAGAAACACACACGCAGAGAAACACACACACAGAAACACACACAGAAAAAGCATACAGAGAAACATACACACAGAGAAACACACACACAGAAACATACACTGAAACACACACAAACACACACAGAAACACACTCAGAGAAACACGGAGAGAAACATACAGAGAAGCACAGATAGAAACACACACTGAAACATTCAGTGCAACACACACAGAAACGTAGACACACAGATAAACACACAGAGAAACACACACACAGAAGCACACTCAGAGAAACACACACAGAAACTCACAAATACAGAAACACACACACAGAAATAAACACACAGAGAAACACACACACAGAAAAACACACAGAGAAACACGCACAGAAGCACACACACACACAGAAACACACACACAGAGAAAAACAAACAGAGAAAAACACAAACAGAGAAACACACACACAGAGAAACACACACACAGAAACACACAGAGAGAAACACACACAGAGAAAAACGCACACAGAGAAACACACACACACAGAAACACACACGCAGAAACACATACAGAAACACACACACGCACACAGAAAGAAGCACACACCCACAGAAACACAAACCGAGAAACACACACACAGAGAAACACGCACACACAGAAACACACACAGAAACACACACGCACACACAGAGAAACACACACACACAGAAACACACACGGAAACAGACACAGAGAAACACTCAAGCAGACGCAGAAACACACACACACTCGCCGAAACACACACACAGACAGAAACGCACACACACAGAAACACACACACACAGAAACAGACACACAGAGAAACACACACAGCAGAACACACAGAGAAACACACACACAGAAACACACACACAGAAACACACACACACACACAGAAGCACACACGTACAGAAATTCAGAGAAACACACACACACACACACACACACACAGAAACGCACACACAGAAACACAGACACAGAAACACACACAGACACAGATACACACACAGAAACACACACATACAGGAACACACGCACACAGAGAAACACACACAGAGAAACACTGACAAAGAAAAACAGACACAGAAACATACAAATACACAGATGCAGACACACACAGACACACACACACAGAAGCACACACACACACAGAAACACACACAGAGAAACAGACACACAGAAACACACTCAGAGAAACACACACAGAAACACACACGTACAGAAGCACACACACAGAAATACACACACAGAGAAACACACACAGAAAAACACACAGAGAAACACGCACAGAAGCGCACACACACACACAGAAGCACACACACAGAAACACACATAGAGAAAGACACACAGAGAAAAACACACACACAGAAACACACACACGGAAACACACACACAGAAACACACACAGAGAAACACACACATAGAACAAAATACACAGAGAAACACACACACACAGAAACACACTCGCAGAAACACACACAGAAACACACACACACACAAAGAAGCACGCACCCACAGAAACACAAACCGAGAAACACACACACAGAGAAACACGCACACACAGAGAACACACACACACAGAAACAAACACACAGAAACACTCACCGAATCACACACGGAAACACACACAGAGAAACACACAAACAGACGTCAGAAACACGCACACAGTCGCCGAAACACACTCACAGAATGAAACGCACACACACAGAAACACACACACACTGAAACAGACACACAGAGAAACACACACGGCAGCACACACAGAGAAACACACACACAGAAACAAATACACAGAAACACACACACACAGAAACACGCACACAGGGAAACACGCACACAGGGAAACACACACACAGAGAAACACACACAGTGAAAAGCACACACAGAGAAACACACACGCTGAGAAACACACACACAGAGAAACACACACAGAGAAACACACAGAGAAATGCAAAGAGAAACAAACAGAGAAACACACAGTGAACTACACACAGAGAAACACACACAGAGAAACACACACACTCACATACAGAAACACACACACACTGAAACACGCAGAGAAACTCACACAGAAACACACACAGAAACCCACACACAGAAACACACACACAGACAGAGAAACACACACACACACAGATGCACACGCACACAGAAACACACACAGAGAAACACGCACACACAGAAACACACACACAGACACACACACAGAAACACACACGCAGAGAAACACACACACAGAAACACAAACAGAAAAAACATACAGAGAAACATACACACAGAGAAACACACATACAGAAACATACACTGAGAAACACGGAGAGAAACATACAGAGAAACACAGAGGGAAACACACATTGAAACATTCAGTGCAACACACACACAGAAACATACAGACACACAGATACACACAGAGAACCACACAATGAAACACACAGTGAAAAACTCAGAGAAACACACACAGAGAAACATACACACACACACACACACACACATAAACACACACACACAGAAACACAGATAAACACACACACAGAAACACACGGAGGAACACACAGAGACACACACAGTTAAACACACACACAGACACACGCACCGAAACACACATACACTGAAAAACACAGCGAAACAAACAGAAAAACACAGAAAGAAACACACAGAGAAACACACACACATTGAAACACACACACAGCGAAACACACACACAGAAACTCACACACAGACACACAGGTAAACACAGAGAAACACACAGTGTAACACACAGTGAAACACACACAGATAAATACACACACATAAACACACAGAGAAACACATAGAGGAACACACAGAGAAACAGACAGTGAAACGCACACACAGAAACACACACACAGAAACACACACACAGTAAGACACAGAGAAACACACAGAGAAGCACAGACAGAAACACACACACAGACACAGAATCACACTCACACGGAGAAACACACACACACAGAAACACACACAGTGAAACACACAGACAGAGAAACACACACACAGAGACACACACAGAAACACATACACACACAGAAACACATACACACACAGAAACACACACACACAGAAACACACACACAGTGGAACACACACACACACAGAAACACACACACACAGAAACACACACACAGAAACATACACAGAAACATACAAACGCATACATACACACAAAGAAACACACACACAGAAACACAGACACAGAAACACGGGCACAGAAACACACACAGACAAAGATACACACACACAGAAACACACAACACCGAAACACACACACATACAGAGAAACACACACACAGAAGCACACACAGAGAAACAGACACAGAGAAAGACACACTGAAACACACACACACAGAAACATACACACACAGAGGAACACACATACACAGAAACACACACACAGAATCCCACACAGAGAAACACACACAGAGAAATACACACAGATAAACACGCACAGAAACACACACACACACAGAGAAACACACACACACACATTGAAACACACACAGAGAAACACACACAGCGAAAAACACATACACATACAAACACACACGCAGAGAAACAGGCAACCAGAGAAAATCTCACAGAAACACACACAGAGAAAAACACACACATAAACACACACACACGCACAGAAACACTCACCCACAGAAACACAAGCAGAGAAACACACACATAGAAACACATTCACAGAAACACACAAGGACACAGAAACATGCACACAGACAGAAACACACGCACACAGAAACACACACACAGAAACAGACAAACAGAGAAACACTCACGGAAACACACAGAGAAAAACACGCACATAAACACACACACAGCCACAGAAACACACACTCACACAGAAACAGACACACAGAGAATAACACACGGAAACACACACAGTGAAACACACACAGAGAAACACACACACAGAAACACACACACAGAAACACACACAGAGAAACACACACATAGAAAAAAACACACAGAGAAACACACACACACAGAAACACACTCGCAGAAACACACACAGAAACACACACACACACACACACAAAGAAGCACGCACCCACAGAAACACAAACCGAGAAACACACACACAGAGAAACACGCACACACAGAGAACACACGCACACAGAAACAAACACACAGAAACACTCACCGAATCACACACGGAAACACACACAGAGAAACACACAAACAGACGTCAGAAACACGCACACAGTCGCCGAAACACACACACAGACAGAAACGCACACACACTGAAGCAGACACACAGAGAAACACACACGGCAGCACACACAGAGAAACACACACACAGAAACAAATACACAGAAACACACACACACAGAAACACGCACGCAGGGAAACACACACACACAGAAACACACACAGTGAAAAGCACACACAGTGAAACACACACGCAGAGAAACACACACACACAGAAACACACACAGAGAAACACACAGAGAAATGCAAAGAGAAACAAACAGAGAAACATACAGTGAACTACACACAGAGAAACACACACAGAGAAACACACACACTCACATACAGAAACACACACACACTGAAACACGCAGAGAAACTCACACAGAAACACACACAGAAACCCACACACAGAAACAGACACACAGACAGAGAAACACACACACACAGAAACACACGCACACAGAAACACACACAGAGAAACACGCACACACAGAAACACACACACAGACACGCACACAGAAACACACAGGCAGAGAAACACACACACAGAAACACACACAGAAAAAACATACAGAGAAACATACACACAGAGAAACACACATACAGAAACATACACTGAAACACACACACACACACACAAACACACACAGAGAAACACGGAGAGAAACATACAGAGAAACACAGATGGAAACACACATTGAAACATTCAGTGCAACACACACACAGAAACATACAGACACACAGATACACGCAGAGAACCACACAATGAAACACACAGTGAAAAACTCAGAGAAACACACACAGAGAAACATACACACACACACACACATAAACACACACACACAGAAACAGAGATAAACACACACACAGAAACACACGGAGGAACACACAGAGACACACACAGTTAAACACACACACAGACACACGCACCGAAACACACATACACTGAAAAACACAGCGAAACAAACAGAAAAACACAGAAAGAAACACACAGAGAAACACACACACATTGAAACACACACACAGAGAAACACACACACAGAAACTCACACACAGACACACAGGTAAACACAGAGAAACACACAGTGTAACACACAGTGAAACACACACAGAGAAATACACACACATAAACACACAGAGAAACAGATAGAGGAACACACAGAGAAACACACAGAGAAGCACAGACAGAAACACACACACAGACACAGAATCACACTCACACGGAGAAACACACACACACAGAAACACACACAGTGAAACACACAGACAGAGAAACACACACACAGAGACACACACAGAAACACTAACACACACAGAAACACATACACACACAGAAACACACACACACAGAAACACACACACAGTGAAACACACACAGAAACATACAAACGCATACATACACACAAAGAAACACACACACAGAAACACAGACACAGAAACACGGGCACAGAAACACACACAGACAAAGATACACACACACAGAAACACACAACACCGAAACACACACACATACAGAGAAACACACATACAGAAGCACACACAGAGAAACAGACACAGAGAAAGACACACTGAAACACACACACACAGAAACATACACACACAGAGGAACACACATACACAGAAACACACACACAGAATCCCACACAGAGAAACACACACAGAGAAATACACACAGATAAACACGCACAGAAACACACACACACACACAGAGAAACACACACACACACATTGAAACACACACAGAGAAACACACACAGCGAAAAACACATACACATACAAACACACACGCAGAGAAACAGGCAACCAGAGAAAATCTCACAGAAACACACACAGAGAAAAACACACACATAAGCACACACACACGCACAGAAACACTCACCCACAGAAACACAAGCAGAGAAACACACACATAGAAACACATTCACAGAAACACACAAGGACACAGAAACATGCACACAGACAGAAACACACGCACACAGAAACACACACACAGAAACAGACAAACAGAGAAACACTCACGGAAACACACAGAGAAAAACACGCACATAAACACACACACAGCCACAGAAACACACACACACACAGAAACAGACACACAGAGAATAACACACGGAAACACACACAGAGAAACACACACAGAGAAACACACACAGAGAAACACACACACAGAAACACACACAGAGAAACACACACATAGAAAAAAACACACAGAGAAACACACACACACAGAAACACACTCGCAGAAACACACACAGAAACACACACACACACACAAAGAAGCACGCACCCACAGAAACACAAACCGAGAAACACACACACAGAGAAACACGCACACACAGAGAACACACACACACAGAAACAAACACACAGAAACACTCACCGAATCACACACGGAAACACACACAGAGAAACACACAAACAGACGTCAGAAACACGCACACAGTCGCCGAAACACACACACAGACAGAAACGCACACACACTGAAGCAGACACACAGAGAAACACACACGGCAGCACACACAGAGAAACACACACACAGAAACAAATACACAGAAACACACACACACAGAAACACGCACGCAGGGAAACACACACACACAGAAACACACACAGTGAAAAGCACACACAGTGAAACACACACGCAGAGAAACACACACACACAGAAACACACACAGAGAAACACACAGAGAAATGCAAAGAGAAACAAACAGAGAAACATACAGTGAACTACACACAGAGAAACACACACAGAGAAACACACACACTCACATACAGAAACACACACACACTGAAACACGCAGAGAAACTCACACAGAAACACACACAGAAACCCACACACAGAAACACACACACAGACAGAGAAACACACACACACAGAAACACACACACAGACACACACACAGAAACACACAGGCAGAGAAACACACACACAGAAACACACACTGAAAAAACATACAGAGAAACATACACACAGAGAAACACACATACAGAAACATACACTGAAACACACACACACACAGAAACACACTCAGAGAAACACGGAGAGAAACATACAGAGAAACACAGAGAGAAACACACACTGAAACATTCAGTGCAACACACACACAGAAACATACAGACACACAGATACACACAGAGAACCACACAATGAAACACACAGTGAAAAACACAGAGAAACACACATAGAGAAACATCGACACACACACACACACACACACACACACACATAAACACACACACACAGAAACACAGATAAACACACACACAGAAACACACGGAGGAACACACAGAGACACACACAGTTAAACACACACACAGACACACGCACCGAAACACACATACACTGAAAAACACAGCGAAACACACAGAAAAACACAGAAAGAAACACACAGAGAAACACACACACATTGAAACACACACACAGAGAAACACACACACAGAAACTCACACACAGACACACAGGTAAACACAGAGAAAGACACAGTGTAACACACAGTGAAACACACACAGAGAAACACACACACATAAACACACAGAGAAACACATGTAGGAACACACAGAGAATCAGACAGTGAAACGCACACACAGAAACACACACACAGAAACACACACACAGTAAGACACAGAGAAACATACAGAGAAGCACAGACAGAAACACACACACAGACACAGAATCACACTCACACGGAGAAACACACACACACAGAAACACACACAGTGAAACACACAGACAGAGAAACACACACACAGAGCCACACACAGAAACACATACACACACAGAAACACATACACACACAGAAACACACACACACAGAAACACACACACAGTGAAACACACACACACAGAGAAACACACACACAGACACAGAATCACACTCACACGGAGAAACACACACACACAGAAACACACACAGTGAAACACACAGACAGAGAAACACACACACAGAGCCACACACAGAAACACACACACAGACAGAGAAACACACACACACAGAAACACACGCACACAGAAACACACACAGAGAAACACGCACACACAGAAACACACACACAGACACACACACAGAAACACACACGCAGAGAAACACACACACAGAAACACACACAGAAAAAACATACAGAGAAACATACACACAGAGAAACACACATACAGAAACATACACTGAAACACACACACACACAGAAACACACTCAGAGAAACACGGAGAGAAACATACAGAGAAACACCGAGAGAAACACACATTGAAACATTCAGTGCAACACACACACAGAAACATACAGACACACAGATACACACAGAGAACCACACAATGAAACACACAGTGAAAAACACAGAGAAACACACACAGAGAAACATCCACACACACACACACACACATAAACACACACACACAGAAACACAGATAAACACACACACAGAACACACGGAGGAACACACAGAGACACACCCAGTTAAACACACACACAGACACACGCACCGAAACACACATACACTGAAAAACACAGCGAAACACACAGAAAAACACAGAAAGAAACACACAGAGAAACACACACACATTGAAACACACACACAGAGAAACACACACACAGAAACTCACACACAGACACACAGGTAAACACAGAGAAACACACAGTGTAACACACAGTGAAACACACACAGAGAAACACACACACATAAACACACAGAGAAACACATAGAGGAACACACAGAGAAACAGACAGTGAAACGCACACACAGAAACACACACACGGAAACACACACACAGTAAGACACAGAGAAACATACAGAGAAGCACAGACAGAAACACACACACAGACACAGAATCACACTCACACGGAGAAACACACACACACAGAAACACACACAGTGAAACACACAGACAGAGAAACACACACACAGAGCCACACACAGAAACACATACACACACAGAAACACATACACACACAGAAACACACACACACAGAAACACACACACAGTGAAACACACACACACACAGAAACACACACACACAGAAACACACACACAGAAACATACACAGAAACATACAAACCCATACATACACGCAAAGAAACACACACACAGAAACACAGACACAGAAACACGGGCACAGAAACACACACATACAAAGATACACACACACAGAAGCACACAACACCGAAGCACACACACATACAGAGAAACACACACACAGAAGCACACACAGAGAAACAGACACAGAGAAAGACACACTGAAACACACACACACAGAAACATACACACACAGAGGAACACACATACACAGAAACACACACACAGAATCCCACACAGAGAAACACACACACAGAAACACACACACACACAGAGAAACACACACACACACATTGAAACACACACAGAGAAACACACACAGCGAAAAACACATACACATACAAACACGCACGCAGAGAAACAGGCAACCAGAGAAAATCTCACGGAAACACACACAGAGAAAAACACACACATAAACACACACACACGAAACAGAAACACTCACCCACAGGAACACAAGCAGAGAAACACACACATAGAAACACATTCACAGAAACACACAAGGACACAGAAACATGCACACACACAGAAACACACGCACACAGAAACACAGACACAGAAACAGACAAACAGAGAAACACTCACGGAAACACACAGAGAAAAACACGCACATAAACACACACACAGCCACAGAAACACACACACACACAGAAACACACACACACAGAAATAGACACACAGGGAATAACACACGGAAACACACACAGAGAAACACACACAGAGAAACACACACAGAGAAACACACACGGAAACACACACAGAGAAACACACACAGAGAAACACGCACAGAGAATCACATAGAAACACACACACATACAGAAACACACACACAGAAACGCACACACCCACAGAAGTACACACACAGAGAAACACACACTGAGAAAAACACTCACAGAGATACACACACGCAGAGGCACACACACAGAGAAACAAACACAGGGAAACAAACACAGAGAAGTACACACACACACACAGAAACAGAGACACAGAAACT
Source organism: Heterodontus francisci (assembly GCF_036365525.1). Lineage (NCBI taxonomy): Eukaryota > Metazoa > Chordata > Chondrichthyes > Heterodontiformes > Heterodontidae > Heterodontus > Heterodontus francisci. The sequence goes on from NC_090391.1 coordinate 58,502,704, forward strand.
GAGAGAAACACACACACACACAGATACACACAGAGAAACAGACGGAGAAACACACATTGAAACCTACACACACAGAAACAAACAGACAGAAACGCACACACACAGAAACACACACACACTGAAACAGACACACAGAGAAACACACACGGCAGCACACACAGAGAAACACACACACAGAAACAAATACACAGAAACACACACACACAGAAACACGCACACAGGGAAACACACACACAGAGAAACACACACAGTGAAAAGCACACACAGAGAAACACACACGCAGAGAAACACACACACAGAGAAATACACACAGAGAAACACACAGAGAAATGCAAAGAGAAACAAACAGAGAAACACACAGTGAACTACACACAGAGAAACACACACAGAGAAACACACACACTCACATACAGAAACACACACACACTGAAACAAGCAGAGAAACTCACACAGAAACACACACAGAAACCCACACACAGAAACACACACACAGACAGAGAAACACACACACACAGAAACACACGCACACAGAAACACACACAGAGAAACACGCACACACAGAAACACACACACAGACACACACACAGAAACACACACGCAGAGAAACACACACACAGAAACACACACAGAAAAAACATACAGAGAAACATACACACAGAGAAACACACATGCCGAAACATACACTGAAACACACACACACACACAGAAACACACTCAGAGAAACACGGAGAGAAACATACAGAGAAACACAGAGGGAAACACACATTGAAACATTCAGTGCAACACACACACAGAAACATACAGACACACAGATACACACAGAGAACCACACAATGAAACACACAGTGAAAAACACAGAGAAACACACACAGAGAAACATCCACACACACACACACACACACATAAACACACACACACAGAAACACAGATAAACACACACACAGAAACACACGGAGGAACACACAGAGACACACACAGTTAAACACACACAGAGACACACGCACCGAAACACACATACACTGAAAAACACAGCGAAACACACAGAAAAACACAGAAAGAAACACACAGAGAAACACACACACATTGAAACACACACACAGAGAAACACTCACACAGAAACTCACACACAGACACACAGGTAAACACAGAGAAACACACAGTGTAACACACAGTGAAACACACACAGAGAAATACACACACATAAACACACAGAGAAACACATAGAGGAACACACAGAGAAACAGACAGTGAAACGCACACACAGAAACACACACACAGAAACACACACACAGTAAGACACAGAGAAACACACAGAGAAGCACAGACAGAAACACACACACAGACACAGAATCACACTCACACGGAGAAACACACACACACAGAACCACACACAGTGAAACACACAGACAGAGAAACACACACACAGAGCCACACACAGACACACAGGTAAACACAGAGAAACACACAGTGTAACACACAGTGAAACACACACAGAGAAATACACACACATAAACACACAGAGAAACACATAGAGGAACACACAGAGAAACAGACAGTGAAACGCACACACAGAAACACACACACAGAAACACACACACAGTAAGACACAGAGAAACACACAGAGAAGCACAGACAGAAACACACACACAGACACAGAATCACACTCACACGGAGAAACACACACACAGAAACACACACAGTGAAACACACAGACAGAGAAACACACACACAGAGCCACACACAGAAACACATACACACACAGAAACACACACACACAGAAACACACACACAGAAACATACACAGAAACATACAAACGCATACATACACGCAAAGAAACACACACACAGAAACACAGACACAGAAACACGGGCACAGAAACACACACAGACAAAGATACACACACACAGAAACACACAACACAGAAACACACACACATACAGAGAAACACACACACAGAAGCACACACAGAGAAACAGACACAGAGAAAGACACACTGAAACACACACACACAGAAACATACACACACAGGGGAACACACATACACAGAAACACACACACAGAATCCCACACAGAGAAACACACACACAGAAATACACACAGATAAACACGCACAGAAACACACACACACAGAGAAACACGCACACACACATTGAAACACACACAGAGAAACACACACAGCGAAAAACACATACACACACAAACACGCACGCAGAGAAACAGGCAACCAGAGAAAATCTCACGGAAACACAACAGAGAAAAACACACACATAAACACACACACATGCACAGAAACACTCACCCACAGAACCACAAGCAGAGAAACAAACACATAGAAACACACACACAGAAACACACACAGAGAAACACACACATAGAAAAAAACACACAGAGAAACACACACACACAGAAACACACTCTCAGAAACACACACAGAAACACACACACACACAAAGAAGAACGCACCCACCCACAGAAACACAAACCGAGAAACACACACAGAGAAACACGCACACACAGAGAACACACACACGCACAGAAACAAACACACAGAAACACTCACCGAATCACACACGGAAACACACACAGAGAAACACACAAACAGACGTCAGAAACACGCACACAGTCGCCGAAACACACACACAGACAGAAACGCACACACACAGAAACACACACACACTGAAACAGACACACAGAGAAACACACACGGCAGCACACACAGAGAAACACACACACAGAAACAAATACACAGAAACACACACACACAGAAACACGCACACAGGGAAACACACACACACAGAAACACACACAGTGAAAAGCACACACCGAGAAACACACACGCAGAGAAACACACACACAGAGAAACACACACAGAGAAACACACAGAGAAATGCAAAGAGAAACAAACAGAGAAACACACACAGAGAAACACACACACTCACATACAGAAACACACACACACTGAAACACGCAGAGAAACTCACACAGAAACACACACAGAAACCCACACACAGAAACACACACACAGACAGAGAAACACACACACACAGAAACACACGCACACAGAAACACACACAGAGAAACACACACGCACAGAAACGCACACACAGACACACACACAGAAACACACACGCAGAGAAACACACACACAGAAACACACACAGAAAAACATACAGAGAAACATACACACAGAGAAACACACATACAGAAACATACACTGAAACACACACACACACACAGAAACACACTCAGAGAAACACGGAGAGAAACATACAGAGAAACACAGATAGAAACACACATTGAAACATTCAGTGCAACACACACACAGAAACATACAGACACACAGATACACACAGAGAACCACACAATGAAACACACAGTGAAAAACACAGAGAAACACACACAGAGAAACATCCACACACACACACACACACATAAACACACACACACAGAAACACAGATAAACACACACACAGAAACACACGGAGGAACACACAGAGACACACACAGTTAAACACACACACAGACACACGCACCGAAACACACATACACTGAAAAACACAGCGAAACACACAGAAAAACACAGAATGAAACACACAGAGAAACACACACACATTGAAACACACACACAGAGAAACACACACACAGAAACTCACACACAGACACACAGGTAAACACAGAGAAACACACAGTGTAACACACAGTGAAACACACACAGAGAAATACACACACATAAACACACAGAGAAACACATAGAGGAACACACAGAGAAACAGACAGTGAAACGCACACACAGAAACACACACACAGAAACACACACACAGTAAGACACAGAGAAACACACAGAGAAGCACAGACAGAAACACACACACAGACACAGAATCACACTCACACGGAGAAACACACACACAGAAACACACACAGTGAAACACACAGACAGAGAAACACACACACAGAGACACACACAGAAACACATACACACACAGAAACACACACACACAGAAACACACACACAGTGAAACACACACACACAGAAACACACACACACAGAAACACACACACAGAAACATACACAGAAACATACAAACGCATACATACACACAAAGAAACACACACACAGAAACACAGACACAGAAACACGGGCACAGAAACACACACAGACAAAGATACACACACACAGAAACACACAACACCGAAACACACACACATACAGAGAAACACACACACAGAAGCACACACAGAGAAACAGACACAGATAAAGACACACTGAAACACACACACACAGAAACATACACACACAGAGGAACACACAGACACAGAAACACACACACAGAATCCCACACAGAGAAACACACACACAGACACACGCACCGAAACACACATACACTGAAAAACACAGCGAAACACACAGAAAAACACAGAAAGAAACACACAGAGAAACACACACACATTGAAACACACACACAGAGAAACACACACACAGAAACTCACACACAGACACACAGGTAAACACAGAGAAACACACAGTGTAACACACAGTGAAACACACACAGAGAAATACACACACATAAACACACAGAGAAACACATAGAGGAACACACAGAGAAACAGACAGTGAAACGCACACACAGAAACACACACACAGAAACACACACACAGTAAGACACAGAGAAACACACAGAGAAGCACAGACAGAAACACACACACAGACACAGAATCACACTCACACGGAGAAACACACACACACAGAACCACACACAGTGAAACACACAGACAGAGAAACACACACACAGAGCCACACACAGACACACAGGTAAACACAGAGAAACACACAGTGTAACACACAGTGAAACACACACAGAGAAATACACACACATAAACACACAGAGAAACACATGGAGGAACACACAGAGAAACAGACAGTGAAACGCACACACAGAAACACACACACAGAAACACACACACAGTAAGACACAGAGAAACACACAGAGAAGCACAGACAGAAACACACACACAGACACAGAATCACACTCACACGGAGAAACACACACACACAGAACCACACACAGTGAAACACACAGACAGAGAAACACACACACAGAGACACACACAGAAACACATACACACACAGAAACACACACACACAGAAACACACACACAGAAACATACACAGAAACATACAAACGCATACATACACGCAAAGAAACACACACACAGAAACACAGACACAGAAACACGGGCACAGAAACACACACAGACAAAGATACACACACACAGAAACACACAACACAGAAACACACACACATACAGAGAAACACACACACAGAAGCACACACAGAGAAACAGACACAGAGAAAGACACACTGAAACACACACACACAGAAACATACACACACAGGGGAACACACATACACAGAAACACACACACAGAATCCCACACAGAGAAACACACACACAGAAATACACACAGATAAACACGCACAGAAACACACACACACAGAGAAACACACACACACACATTGAAACACACACAGAGAAACACACACAGCGAAAAACACATACACACACAAACACGCACGCAGAGAAACAGGCAACCAGAGAAAATCTCACGGAAACACAACAGAGAAAAACACACACATAAACACACACACATGCACAGAAACACTCACCCACAGAACCACAAGCAGAGAAACAAACACATAGAAACACACACACAGAAACACACACAGAGAAACACACACATAGAAAAAAACACACAGAGAAACACACACACACAGAAACACACTCTCAGAAACACACACAGAAACACACACACACACACAAAGAAGAACGCACCCACCCACAGAAACACAAACCGAGAAACACACACACAGAGAAACACGCACACACAGAGAACACACACACGCACAGAAACAAACACACAGAAACACTCACCGAATCACACACGGAAACACACACAGAGAAACACACAAACAGACGTCAGAAACACGCACACAGTCGCCGAAACACACACGCAGACAGAAACGCACACACACAGAAACACACACACACTGAAACAGACACACAGAGAAACACACACGGCAGCACACACAGAGAAACACACACACAGAAACAAATACACAGAAACACACACACACAGAAACACGCACACAGGGAAACACACACACACAGAAACACACACAGTGAAAAGCACACACCGAGAAACACACACGCAGAGAAACACACACACAGAGAAACACACACAGAGAAACACACAGAGAAATGCAAAGAGAAACAAACAGAGAAACACACACAGAGAAACACACACACTCACATACAGAAACACACACACACTGAAACACGCAGAGAAACTCACACAGAAACACACACACAGAAACACACACACAGACAGAGAAACACACACACACAGAAACGCACACACAGACACACACACAGAAACACACACGCAGAGAAACACACACACAGAAACACACACAGAAAAAACATACAGAGAAACATACACACAGAGAAACACACATACAGAAACATACACTGAAACACACACACACACACAGAAACACACTCAGAGAAACACGGAGAGAAACATACAGAGAAACACAGATAGAAACACACATTGAAACATTCAGTGCAACACACACACAGAAACATACAGGCACACAGATACACACAGAGAACCACACAATGAAACACACAGTGAAAAACACAGAGAAACACACACAGAGAAACATCCACACACACACACACACACACACACACACATAAACACACACACACAGAAACACAGATAAACACACACACAGAAACACACGGAGGAACACACAGAGACACACACAGTTAAACACACACACAGACACACGCACCGAAACACACATACACTGAAAAACACAGCGAAACACACAGAAAAACACAGAATGAAACACACAGAGAAACACACACACATTGAAACACACACACAGAGAAACACACACACAGAAACTCACACACAGACACACAGGTAAACACAGAGAAACACACAGTGTAACACACAGTGAAACACACACAGAGAAATACACACACATAAACACACAGAGAAACACATAGAGGAACACACAGAGAAACAGACAGTGAAACGCACACACAGAAACACACACACAGAAACACACACACAGTAAGACACAGAGAAACACACAGAGAAGCACAGACAGAAACACACACACAGACACAGAATCACACTCACACGGAGAAACACACACACAGAAACACACACAGTGAAACACACAGACAGAGAAACACACACACAGAGACACACACAGAAACACATACACACACAGAAACACACACACAGAAACACACACACAGTGAAACACACACACACACAGAAACACACACACACAGAAACACACACACAGAAACATACACAGAAACATACAAACGCATACATACACACAAAGAAACACACACACAGAAACACAGACACAGAAACACGGGCACAGAAACACACACAGACAAAGATACACACACACAGTAACACACAACACCGAAACACACACACATACAGAGAAACACACACACAGAAGCACACACAGAGAAACAGACACAGAGAAAGACACACTGAAACACACAGACACAGAAACATACACACACAGAGGAACACACAGACACAGAAACACACACACAGAATCCCACACAGAGAAACACACACACAGAAATACACACAGATAAACACGCACAGAAACACACACACACACAGAGAAACACACACACACACACATTGAAACACACACAGAGAAACACACACAGCGAAAAACACATACACACACAAACACACACGTAGAGAAACAGGCAACCAGAGAAAATCTCACGGAAACACACACAGAGAAAAACACACACATAAACACACACACACGCACAGAAACACTCACCCACAGAAACACAAGCAGAGAAACACACACATAGAAACACATTCACAGAAACACACAAGGACACAGAAACATGCACACACACAGAAACACACGCACACAGAAACACACACAGAGAAACAGACAAACAGAGAAACACTCACGGAAACACACAGAGAAAAACACGCACATAAACACACACACAGCCACAGAAACACACACACACACAGAAACACACACACACAGAAATAGACACACAGAGAATAACACACGGAAACACACACAGAGAAACACACACAGAGAAACACACACAGAGAAACACACACGGAAACACACACAGAGAAACACACACAGAGAAACACGCACAGAGAATCACATAGAAACACACACACATACAGAAACACACACACAGAAACGCACACACCCACGGAAGTACACACACAGAGAAACACACACTGAGAAAAACACTCACAGAGATACACACACGCAGAGGCACACACACAGAGAAACACACACAGGGAAACAAACACAGTGAAGTACACACACACACACAGAAACAGAGACACAGAAACTGAGAGAAACACACACACACAGAGATACACACAGAGAATCAGACGGAAAAACACACATTGAAACCCACACACACAGAAACAAACAGACAGAAACACACACACAGACACAGAAACACACACACACATAACACACGCACACAGAAACACACAGACAGCGAAACACATACACAGAGAAATACACACACAGAAATGCACACAGCAACACACACACTGAAACACACACGCACACACACACAGAAACACACACACAGAGAAACACACACACACACAGAAACACACACACAGTGAAACAAGCAGACAGAGAAACACACACACAGAAACACACACACGCAGAGAAACAGACGCACACAGAAACATGCACACAGCGAAACACACACACAGAGAAATACACACACAGAAATACACACAGCAACACACACACAGACACACAGAAACACACACACGCACACAGAAACACACACACAGAGAAACACACACAGAGAAACTGATACACTGAGAAACACGCACACAGACGAACACACACACAGAAACACACACAGAATCACACACACAGGCACACAGAAACACAGACACACAGAAACACACACACAGAGAAACACACTCAGAGAAACACAAAGACAAACACACATAGAAACACAGACAGAAACACACACAGAGACACAGAATCACACACAGACACAGAAACACACACACACAGAAACACACACACAGTGAAAACACACACAGAGAAACACACACGCACACAAAAACACACACACAGGGAAAGACACTCAGAGAAACACAAAGAGAAACACACATAGAAACACAGACAGAAACACACACACAGCCACAGAATCACACACACACACAGAATCACACACAGAAACACACACACAGTGAAACACACACACAGAGAAACACACACACAGTGAAACAAACAGACAGAGAAACACACACACAGAACACACACAGAAACACATACACACAGAGAAACACACGCACACAAAAACATACACACATCGAAACAGACACAGAGAGAAATACACACACAGAAATACACACAGCTACACACACAGAGACACACAAACACACACACACACACACACAGAAACACACACACAGAGAAACACACTCAGAGAAACACAAAGACAAACACACATAGAAACACAGACAGAAGCACACACACACACAGAAACACACACACAGTGAAACCCACACAGAGAAACACACTCACAGAAACACACACACACAGAAACACACTCAGAGAAACACAAAGAGAAACACACATAGAAACACAGACAGAAACACACACACAGACACAGAATCACGCACACACAGAAACACACGCACAGAGAAATACACACACAGTGAAACACACACACAGAGAAACACACACACACTCAGAAACAAACACACAGTGAAACAAACAGACAGAGAAACACACACACAGAACACACACAGAAACACACACACACAGAGAAACACACGCACAGAGAGAAACACACACAGAGAAACACACACAGAGAAACACACAGAGAAATACAAAGAGAAACACACAGATAAACACATAGTGAAATACACACAGAGAAACACACACACACAGAAATACGGAGAAACACACACACACTCACACACACAGAAACACACACAGAAACACACAGAGAAACGCAGAGTGAAACACACACGCACAGGAACACACACAGAAAAACACACACAGAAACACACAGAGAAACACACACACAGAAACACACACACAGACACAGAAACACAAACACAGAAACACACACACAGAAACACACACAGAAACACACATAGAAACACACACGCACAGAAACACACCCCACAGAAACACAAGCAGAGAAACACACACACAGAAACACACAGACACAGAAACATATACACACACAGGAACACACACACACACAGAAACACACACACAGAAACAGACACACAGAGGAGCACACACGGAAACACACACAGAGAAACACACGCACAGAAACACACACAGAAACACACACACATACAGAAACACATACACTCAGAAACGCACTCACACAGAGAAACACACACACAGAAACAAACAGAGAGAAAAACACACACAGAGAAACACACACACAGAGAAACACACACAGAGATATATGTCTTAATGTCAAAGGTTTCAAGGGTTATGTGGAGAAAGTGGGAACAGGGGACTGAATTAGACCATCGGTCATGACCTTTATTGAATGGCAGAGCAGACCCGATGTGCCGAATGGCCTGCTCCTGCTCCTATTTTCTGTGTCTCTCTGAGAGAGACAAACAGAGAGAGGGAGGGATGGAGAGAGAAAGAGAAACAGAGGAGGAAGGAGAGATAGAGATGCAGAGAGGTGACCCTGAGATTCTCTCTCACACACACACACAAGCGTGCAGACACACACACACACACACTCACGGAGACACACACACAGACACACACGCATAGACACACATACAACACTCACAACCACAGACAGACACAGACTTTATAATCCACACTGATGACAGTAAAAATGGCCAACAGAACCTCAGTAATAATCCCCTGTGCCTGCCCAGTCCTGAGAGAGTAAGAGAGAGAGATAGGGAGTGAAAGAGAGAGACAGTGGAAGAGGGGAGACAAAACAGCTTGTAGGAGAAATTTACATTTATTTGTGTTTCACAGATTTTATTTAAAGTTGAAAGGGACTGGACACTGAAAAAGCTGTCAGTGCGCAACAACAACCCTGAGAGACTTTAGAAGTGAGGGAAGGGGAGATACTTTACAGTCTACACTGATGACAGCAAAAATCCCCAAACACAAACACAGTAACAATCCCCATTATCTGCCCAGTCCTGTATTGCGGGTTTCGTGTGAAGATTTTAGGGGTGAGTGTTGGATCACTGTTTGATATTTTCAAACTGTAGGGAAAGAATTAAAGGTTTAACATTAACTAAGAAATGGCTGAAAGCATTACTGTGCTGGGATGAACATATCAATGGACTGGAAGAGTCAGTAAGGTCCTGTCCTGGGATTAACATATCAATGGACTGGAAGAGTCAGGAAGGTCCTGTCTTGGGATTAACATATCAATGGACAGGTCCACGAGGCAGGAGATTGAATGACAACCCAACCTGTCAGAGGCTCAAGGGGTGGAGTTTGCAAACAGCTCACTCAGGATAGAACTGGGTAGAAACATCCCAGTTCCAATCACAAAATCCACCTTTCACTCTCTGTGGAGAGAGTAGACACATTCCCCAGACGGTTCAGTGTGTGTGTGTGTGTGTGTGTGTGTGTGTGTGTGTGTGTGTGTGTGTGTGTGTGTGTGTGTGTGTGTGTGTGTGTGTGTGCGCGCACGCTCTCTCTGTCTCAATCTGGTTTATAAAACTGTGATTTGGTTGTATTTGAATATTGCTGATTGACTGTATAACTGAGACTGGAACGCCTGGGCTCTTGCTGTGCTATTTTGTTTAAAAATGTCCTCGCTTTGTATTTTAATCCAATTTTTCTCCTTCATTCCCCTGAGGAATTTTCATTCTGAAAACTGCATCGTGAAAGTGAAAAGAGGGAAAGTCTGGGATGAGGAATCCTTGGTGAGAAGCTTCCTCAAGAGGGGACGGACTGAGGCCTTGTCCACAGGCTGCACCAAAAGGGCCCACATGAGTTGTGTCTGTTTATTAGCCCGCGGTTTAATTTCCTCTCTGGGGCCCTGGTTGAAATAGTTCCTGTCGGATTGGGGCCCTGGAGTTTTAAACATGTTGAAAGCCTAAGGTTAAAGGAGCAACATCAGGAGGGATTCCCATTTGCCACTTGCTCCTTCCAACCCTGTCTGTGAGGTATGCTGCTGTTTTGGGCAATGCTATGAAGCTAACAGTTAACTAAAATGCACGGGGCCCATTTTAATTCATTTTACTGTCGTTCTGAGGTTGACATTCTCTCTGTCTCCACATTCTTTCCCCGTGTTTCTATCTCCCGCCCCCCCTCCCCATGCTTTCTCGTCTCTGTCTCTGTTTCACACTCAGCTTCTCCATTTAAACCTTGAATAAATTGAAAAACATGCCACACACAGCAATGCGATTTGTCGTTATTTGAAATGGTGAGACGGAATCAGCAGCTTGTTCCCAGTTTAAAGGGGGAGTTTCACCCTTTCTGGGGACTGAAATCTGGATATTGTCGCATTGCTGCTTGTGGGATCTTGCTGTGCATCTAGTGCCCTGTAGCATTACTTACATGACAACAATGAGGACACAATAAAATTCAGCTTCCTGAGGGTCTGAGTGTGGATTTCTCTATGTTTTTACAATAATTTTACAATAATTACAAGAGCTGAACGTGAAGCTGTCTAAAGACTTGTTAGAAGTTTAAAGATGGAGTTTAGCATTTTTTGAGGACTGTGATGGGACATCTGGCTGTGATCACATTGTGGGATCCTGCTGTGCATACATTCCCTGCATCAATTTCTGCATTACAACACTGAGGCAGAAACAGATGGAGAGAAAAAGAGGGAGAGTGGGAAACAGCTGGAGGTGGCAGGTTAAACGCAGAGAGAGAGAGAGAGACAGGCGGAGTGTGCGTGAGAGCGGGAAGGCAGAGAAAGATGGAAGAAAACAGAGAGAGAGAGAGAGAAATCCACACTCAAAACCTCGGTAAACTGAATTTTGAAGTGTCACCATTGCTGGGATCTTGTTCTGCACAGCTTGCCTGCAGAATTCCCTGTATTGTAACAGTGACTGCATTTTAGAAGTAAATTCATTGTGTGTAAAGCTCTCCTGAAGGCCTGTAATTAAAGTCCTGAGCTTGAAGCCGGTATAATTCCCGAATAATGCTGGTGTTTGGAACAGTGACGTGAATTTCTCTCTTTCTCTCCATCTGTCTCTCTGAATGAAAGTAACAGGAGGGAGATAGTCGCAGGAGAGTGAGAGAAACATGGAGGGAATGAGAGGGGGCGGAGGGGTAGCCGACTGTTATCGGAGTACTGCTTGTGGTGTCTTGCTGTGCACCAATGGTCCACAGCATTTCCAACATTGCCAACCACTTTAAAAATTAATTAATTGGGTGTCAAATACTTCTGTGAATCAGCAATGAAATGGCTTAAATGTGCAGGTTTGTAAAGGCTTGTTCTCATCCACGAATATTGCTGGAGTTTTTGGCTGTGCTTTGAATTTGACAGTGAATGACACACCTGGGGGCCATTTGAATTCAGATTTTCAGGGATGGGAATGTGGATTTCTCTCTCGATCCTTCTATGGCAGAGGGGATGGGGGTCACCAGTGTTTGTGTGTTTTGACGTTGAGGCAGAAACAGATGTTTCTTTACAGATGTAATGACAAAAAGTCAGCAATAGAAAAAAGACAGAAAGTCATAAATAGAGAAAAATCAGAAATAGAGAAAAGACAGAAAGTCATAAATAGAAAAAAATCTGAAATACAGAAAAGACAGAAATAGAGAAAAGACAGAAAGTCAGAAATAGAGAAAAGACAGAAATCGAGAAAAGACAGAAAATCAGAAATAGAGAAAAGACAGGAAGTCAGAAATAGAGAAAAGACAGAGAGTCAGAAATGCAGAAAAGACAGTCAGAGAAATAGAGAAAAGATAAAGTCAGAAATAGAGTACAGACAGAAAGGCAGAGAAGGAGAGAAAAAGCAGAAAGAGACAGAGAAAAAGAGGAGCGAAAAAGTGGAGGAAAAGAACTGAGACACAATGAAATTGCAGGCAGCTAAGGGATAGACAGAACCCAGTGAGAAAGGCACACAGAGAATCAGAGAGATTGAGAGAGAGAAGGACAGAGAAATCCATTGAGACAGAAAGACACATAATGACACCGAGAGAAACAGAGAGAGAGAAACACAAAGTGAGAGAGTGAGAGATGGAGAAACAGAGAGGGAGAGAGAGAAACAGAGAGAGAGAAACACAGAGAGGGAGCGAAACATAGAGGGAATGAAATGGATAGAGAGAAACAGAGAGAATGAAGTAGAGAGGTAGAGAAACAGAGAGAGACGCACAGAGAGAGAGAAGCACCAAGTGAGGGAGAGCGAGATCGTGAAATTGAGAGTGAGAGAGAACCAGAGAGAGAGAAAAACACAGAGTGAACCAGAGAGAGAGAAAAAACAGAGAGAGAGAGAAACACGGAGAGAGAAACACGGAGAGACAGAAACACACTGAGAGAGAAACATAACGAGAGAGATTGAGAGAGAGAGATTGAGGAACTGAGAGAGAGAAACAGAGGGAGAGAAACAGAGATAGAGAGAGAAACAGAGACAGAGAGAGAGAAAAACAGAGAGCAATAGACACAGAGGGATTGAGAGAGATTGAGAAAGAGATCAAGAGAGTGAGAGTGAGTCAAAAGGAGGGACAAAGGCAGAGAGAGACAATAAAGATATGATACTCACTATCTGACGTGGTCTGCGCTCCATCGTTGAACACTAACACCTTCCCTCCATCAGCTCATCCATGGGGAAAAGTTCCTGGTGAGGGAGATTGGGGTGGGAATTGGAGAAAAGGGTGAGGACTGGGACAGAGAGGGGGATTCAGACTGGACTCTCACACACACACTGTAATCAGCTTGCAATTCACCTGGGCACAGAGGCACAGAGACTGAGGCACAGAAACTCACGTTCACAAACCAGCTGCATGGAAAGAAATTATGGAGGCTGATGTTGTCGAAATATATCCCAGAACCTGTCACTCAAAACGGACAGTCCACCCAAAATACAGCTCATGCAACCAGCTCTCAGCTTCCTCCATCTGGACACTCCCTCCCAGGTATGGGACAGTCCAAGGTGAGTCTCTGTGTAAACCCTGAGACACTTTAGAAGCAGGGGGACTGGGAGACAGGCTGTGTGGAGACTCTGGAGTAACGTTATAGACAGAAAGGGTAGATGCAGGTAAGATGTTTCTCCTGGTTGGGGAGTCTACAACCAGGGGACACAATTTCAAAATAAGGGGGAATCCACTTGGGACAGAGATGAGGAGAAATTTCATTACTCAGAGGGTTGTGAATCTTTGGAATTCTCTATCCCAGAAGGCTGTGGAAGCTCAGTCATTCAGTATGTTTAAAGCAGAGATTGACAGATTTCTAAAGGCCAGTGACATAAAGGGATATGAGGATAATGTGGGAAAAAGGCATTGAAGTGGATGATCAGCCATGATTGTATTGAATGGCGGAACAGGCTCGATGGGCTGAATGGCCTACTCCTGTTCCTATGTTCCCTAGCTGCTGAAATGGTTTCTTCCAAACTACCCCATCAGTTTCCCTTACTATCTCAACATCTTTGATCTAATCACCTTGATCCTCCTAAACTACAGGGACTAAATCCCTAGTTTGTGCAATATCACCTCGTAATTTAACCCTTGGAGTCCAGTTACCATTCTGGTAAATCTACACTGCACTCAAAAGGACATGGAACCCCCAAGTCTCTTTGGACCTCCAGTGTTTCTATCTTTTCACCATTTATAAAGGACTGTGTTCCAGTCTTTTTTGCTGACATTCAAAGCAATCTACCACAGTTTTGCCCATTTATTTAAGATATTAATATCTCTTTGTAATTTGATGCTTCCGGCTATACTGCTTACAATCCTGCCTATTTTTGCGTCATTGGCAAACTTGGGTATGTGGCATTCTACCCCATCATCTTAAATAGTTAATAAATACAGAAAAATTGAGACTCACACGGGCTTTGCCCTCGTAGACAAGAGTGAATCATTCCATCCGAGAGGTTTTTTAATGCCAGATTTATGTTTCTTTTCGAAAAAACAGAATTCAAATTCACTACAGCCCAAATGTAGGATTTGAACTCATGCTTTTTCAACCATCAGCTCAGGCCTTCAAATTGAAACACATAAAAAGAGTTTCATTTTCCTACTGCTGTTGTCTGACTGTCTCAGGTTTTGTATATTGTTACCTTCTCCTCTTCTTCCATGTGTCTGAAGTCTCTGAAGTTTGTCAGACATTGGTAAACTACTTCATGTAGTGTTCTGTAAATACCTTCAATTCTGTGTATCTGCAAAGGACACAATTCAAATTCTCACCTTATTGCATCAACCGAAACCTGCAGGTCCATTCAAACACCCCTATTTCCTGTCTCTGCAAAGATACATCACACTTCCAAAATGCAGGAATGTCTGAATGGAAATAGCTTTTGGCACATTTCCCAACACGTTTGCTAACACTTTTCAGGTTGAAGCTAAATTCAACTTACAGAATGCAAGTCCCAAATTGAATCTTCAAGATATAAAAAGTGACACAAATGAAATCCCAGATCTCTCTGCCCCTGCACCCATTTTAACATTGTACCATTTCGTTTATATCGCTTTTTCTCAGCCTTCCTTCCAAAATGCATCATTTTGCATTCCTCAGCATTGAAGTTAATGCCTTGTATCTGACCATTTCACCAGACTGCCTCTATCCTCCTGAAGTCTACTACTATACCCTTCCCTGTTTATTACATTGCAGATGGCACAATGTTGAAGTTATGCCCTGTAAACCCAAGTCTAGGTCATCAATATGTATCAAAAAGATCAGTGCTTCTAATCCAAAGCCCTGGGGAATATTCGTGTACCTCAATAGACACTGTATACAGTGAGTACAAAAGCAGGGATGTTATGTTATAAAGCTCTAATTAGGCAAAAACCGGAGAATTGTGTCCAGTTCTGGTCACCACACTTTAGGGAGTAGGAGAGTGTCCTTGAGAGGGTGCAGAGGAGATTTGCCAGAATGGTTCCAGGGATGAGCGATTTTAGCTAGAAAGTTAGGTTGGAAAAGCTTGATTTTGTCTCCTTACAACAAAGCAGAATGAGGGGAGATTGAATAGAAGTGTGTAAGATTATGTCAGGCAAAGATACCGCCCTCCAGTCTGAAGCAAGCATTCACCACTACTCTCTGTGTTCTGTCCCTTAGCCAATGTTATATCCAGTCTGTCGCTGACCCGTTCATTCCATAAGCATTCATTTTGCTAACTAGTCAATTATGAGGCATCATTATGACGTGCCCATGAGGAAATTGGTCCCAAAGCATAAAAAACGCACGCACGCAGAAAAAACACATAGACAGGCAATGAGCATCTGCAACAAGGGAGAATCCAACCACCTCCCCTTCGCATTCAAAGCATTATCCCATCGCTGAATTCCCCAGCATCAACATCCTGGGGAAACATTGACCAGGAACTGAACTGAAGAAATCACATCAATACAGTGGCAACAGTGACTTACCTCCTGACTCCCCAAAGCCTTTCCACCACCTGCAAGACACAGGTCAGGTGTGTGATGGTATCTCCGCACTTGCCTGGATGAGTGCAGCACCGATAATACTCCAGTAGCTCGACACCATCCAGGACAAAGCAGCCCACTTGATTGGCACTCCATCCATCACTTTAAACTATGGTCAGATCACCCCTTAACCTTCTAAATTCCAGTGATACAGAGTAAAGCTCCATCGACACTGTCCCATCAAATGCTGCCAAGCTATTAGTTAGCTATTGAGTAAATCTCTGTCCTCGCTGTTCCATCAAACACTCCCACTCTATCTGTCTCTGTCTCTGTGTGTCTCTCTCTCTCTCTCTCTCTCTCTCTCTCTGCCTCTCTCTCTCTCTTTCTCTCTCGCTATCTGTCTCTCTCTCTCTCTGTCCCTCTGCCTCTCCCTCTTCTCTCTGTCTCTCTCTCCCTCTGCCCCTCCCTCTCTCCCTCTCTCGCAGTCTCCGTCACTCTCTGACTTTCTCATTGTCTTTCCCCATCGCTGTCTCCCTCTCTCTGCCTCTTCATCTCTCTGCCTCTCTCTCTCTGTCTCACTGCCTCTCCCTCTCTCCCCCTCTCTCCCCTCTCTCTCTCTGTCTCTCTGCCTCTCGCTCTCTCTCTGTCTCTCTTTCTCTCTCTCTGTCTCTCTCCCCCTCCCTCTATCTCTCTCAATCTCTGTCTCTCTGCCTCTCCCTCTCTCTCTGTCTTTCTCCCTCTCCGAATTTCTCATTGTCTTTCCCCATCACTCTCTCTGTCTCTCTCTCCCTCTCTGTCTCTCTCCCTCTCTCTGTTTCTCTCTCTCTCTGTCTCTCTGCCTCTCCCTCTCTCTCTGTCTCTCTCACTGCCTCTCACTCTACCTCTTCCTGTCTCTCCCCCTCTCTCTGTTGTTCTCGCTCTGTTTTTCTCCCTCTTTGTGTCTCTCTGCCTGTCTCTCCTCTCTCATTCTGTCCATGACTCTGTGTCTCGCTCACATCATTTATCTCTCTCTCTCTGTCTCTCTGCCTCTCCCTCTCTCTGTGTCACTCTCTCTCTGTCCATCTCCCTCTCTCTCTGTCTGTCTCTCTCTCTCTGACTTTCTCATTGTCTTTACCCATCATTGTCTCTGTCTCCCTCTCTCTCTGCTGATGCCTCTCCCTCTCTCTCTCTCTCTCTCTGTATCTGTCTCTCTCTGCCTATCTCTCTGTCTCTGTCTGTCTCCCTCGCTCTCTCTGTCTCTCCCTCTCCCTTTCTGTCTCTTCCTCTCTCTCTCTCCTTTAGCCACTGTCTGCCCCTATCCATCTCTCCCTGTCATCTAGGGGCTTGTGCCAAAGTTGGGAGAGCTGTCCTACAGACTGTTCAAGGAACAGCCGGACATAGTCATAATCATGGAATCATACCTTACAGAGAATGTCCCAGACACTATAATCACGATCCCTGGGTATGCCCTGTCCGAAGGGCAGGACAGACCCAGCAGCGGTGGTGGCACAGTGGTATACAGTAGGGAGGGAGTTGCCCTGGGAGTCCTCAACATCGACTCAGGACCCCATGAAGTTTCATGGCGTCAGGTCAAACATGGGTAAGGTAAGCTCCTGCTGATTACCACCTACCGCCCTCCCTCAGCTGATGACTCAGTACTCCACCATGTTGAACACCACTTGGAGGAAGCACTGAGCGTGGCAAGGGCACAGAATGTACTCTGGGTGGCGGACTTCAATGTCCATCACCAAGAGTGGTTCGGAGCACCAATACTGACCGAGGTGGCTGAATCCTAAAGGACATAGCTGCGAGACTGGGTCTGCGGAAGGTGGTGGGGGAACCAACACGAGGGAAAAACATACTTGACCTCGTCCTCACCAATCTGCCTGCTGCAGATGCTTCTGTCGATGACTGTATTGGTAGGAATAACCAGCGCCCAGTCCTTGTGGAGACGAAGTCCAGCCTTCACATTGAGGGTACCGTCCATCGTGTTGTGTGGCACTATCACCGTGCTAAATGGGATAGATTTCGAACAGATCTAGCAATGCAAAACTGGGCATCCATGAGGCGCTGTGAGCCAACAGCAGCATCAGAATTGTACTCAATCACAATCTGTAACTTCATGGACCGGCATAACCCCCACTCTACCATTACCATCTAGCCAGGAGACCAACCCTGGTTCAATGAAGAGTGCAGGAGGGCATGCCAGGAGCAGCACCAGAAATACCTCACAATGAGGTGTCAATCTGGTGAAGCTACAACACAGGACTATCTGCGTGCCAACTGCGTAAGCAGAATGAAATAGACATAGCTAAGCGATCCCATAAGCAACGGATCAGATCTAAGCTCTGCAGTCCTGCCACATCCAGCCATGAATGGTGGTGGACAATTAAACAACTAACTGGAGGAGGTGGCTCAACAAATATCCCCATCCTCAATGATGGGGGAGCCCAGCACATCAGTGCGAAAGATAATGCTGAAGCATTTGCAACAATCTTCAGCCAGAAGTGCCGAGTTGATGAAGCATCTTGGCCTCCTCCTGAAGTCCCCAGCATCACAGATGCCAGACTTCAGCCAATTCGATTCAATCTGTGTGATATCAAGAAACGACTGAAGGCACTGGATACTGCAAAAGTTATGGGCCCTGACAATATTCCGGCAATAGTACTGAAAACCTGTGCTCCAGAATTTGCCACGCCCCTAGCCAAGCTGTTCCAGTACAGCTACAACACTGGCATCTACCCTGCAATGTGGAAAATTGCCCAGGTGTGTCCTGTACACAAAAAGCAGGAAAAATCCAACCCGACCAATTACCGCCCCATCAGCCTACTCTCTATCAGCAGTAATGTGATGGAAGGTATCATCAACAGTGCCATCAAGCAGCACTTGCTTAGCAATAACCTGATCAGTGACGCTCAGTTTGGGTTCCGCCAGGGCCAGTCAGCTCCTGACCTCATTACAGCCTTGGTTCAAACGTGGACAAAAGAGCTGAACTCAAGAGGTGAGGTGAGAGTGACTGCCCTTGACATCAAGGCAGCATTTGACTGAGTATGGCATCGAGGAGCCCTAGCAAAACTGAGGTCAATGGGAATCAGGGGGTCAACCCTCCGCTGGCTGGAGTCATACCTAGCGCAAAGGAAGATGGTTGTGGTTGTTGGAGGTCAATCATCTGAGATCCAGAACATCACTGCAGGAGTTCCTCAGGGTAGTGTCCTAGGTCCAACCACCTTCAGCTGCTTCATCAATGACCTTCCTTCAATCATAAGGTCAGAAGTGGGGAAGTTCGCAAATGATTGCACAACGTTCAGCACCATTAGTGACTCCTCAAATACTGAAGCAGTCCATGTAGAAATGCAACCAGACCTGGACAACATCCAGGCTTGGGCTGATAAGTGGCAAGTAGCATTCGCGCCAAACAATTGCCAGGCAATGACCATTTCCAACAAGAGAGAACCTAACCATCTCCCCTTGACATTCAACGGCATTACCATCCAGGGAGAAAACTCTCTGCTGGTTGGAATCATACTGAGCACAAAGGAAGATTGTTGTGGTTGTTGGAGGTAAATCACATCAGTCCCAGGACATCACTGCAGGAAAATATCGACAAGATAGACGAAAACTTTCTGTCTGTTATAAAAAGTGAAATGGTCGAACAATGTTGTTATGGGAGAGGCCTGGCGTCCATCTGATTCCATTCGGATGGAATGATGGATATCAATGTAAATGAAGACATATATTTGTCTGGGTTGGAGATGGAAGACGAAGCATTCACTTCAGTCTTGTTACTAGCTATCAGCAGCTGTGTACAATTTCTAATTGCTCTGGTTTGATGTGGGTAATATTCATGTTTGAAAGGATCGGGTGAATCTGATTACACTCTCCCCGAGATGTAGTGGGATTGAGTGACTGGAGTAAAGGTCAGTAATAGTGCAATGCACTTTACACGACTGAGTAGCATACTCTGTTGTGTTAAGTTTAATAAAGCATACGTGTGTTGCACTGTGACAATTGTTGGCAGTATTTTTAACAATAGGAATTGTTTTCTTTGCAGGAATTCCCACTGTACTTTCCTTTATTGGCCGATGTATAGAATATATTAGCAGGGAGGTTATGCTCGAACGATGGAAACACTAGTTAGACAACAGCTAGAGTACTGCATACAGTTCTGTTCAGCAGATTACAGGAAGGATGTGATTGCAGGAGAGAGGATACAGAGGATGATGTCAGGAATGGAGAATTTGAGATATGAGGAAAGATTGGACAGGCTGGAGTTGTTTTCTTTGGAACAGAGGAGGCTTATGGGGAGATTTAATGGAGGTGTGTAAAATTATGAGGAGCCCAGATAGAGTGGATAGGAAGGACCAATGGTGAACAACCCAAGCTCTCCAATCTATTTATACATCTGAAAGGACTGAAGTAAAGACAGAGAGAGATAGAGAGAAAGAGAGGGACAGAGAGAGAGAGACAGAGAGACAGAGCGAGATCGAGACGGGGGAGGGAGAGAGAGAGAGACTCGGTGACAAAGAGGTAGGGCGAGAGAGAGTTAGAGAGAGGGAGGGGGAGAGAGAAGGAGTGGGAGGGAGAGAGGGAGGGCGAGTGAGGGGTCGGGAGGGAGAGACAGGAAGAGAGAATGGTAGGGGGGAGAGAGAGAGTGGGAGAAAGAGAGAAAGGGGGAGAGAAAGGGGGAGAGGGGCCCTCAACTTCATCTACATTTCTCCCTCTCTCCTGATGTTTCTCTCTCCATACCTATCTCTAATATGTTTCTGCACACAGCAGTAAAGGATTAAATCAAATAAATATATCTTCCATTCTCCCTTTCAGATCATCTCAACAATCTCTCTATCTCCATCCTTGTCCCTCTCTACAGCCCTCTCTCTTCCTGTATATCTAACCCTGTCTCCCTCTGTCGCCCTCTTAGTGTCAGAGTTGCAGGCCGGAGGGACAGAGAGAGAGAAACAGAGAGCAACACCAGCTTCACCAATGTATTGATGTAACTGAAGACCCTCATCCCTGGAACCAGGCGTGTGAATCTATTCTGCACCCTCTCTAATGCCTCCACATCCTTCCTCAAGTGCGGTGTGCAGA
This sequence comes from Heterodontus francisci, assembly GCF_036365525.1. Lineage (NCBI taxonomy): Eukaryota > Metazoa > Chordata > Chondrichthyes > Heterodontiformes > Heterodontidae > Heterodontus > Heterodontus francisci. Next base: position 58,525,390 of record NC_090391.1, read on the forward strand.
ATCGGATACAATACTCCAGTTGATTCCAAACCAGTGTTTTGCACAGTTCTGTCATAACCTCCATGCTTTTGTACTCTATGTCTCCATTCAGAAAGAATAGGACAGCTTATGCCTTTTAACCACTTACTCAACTTGTCCTGCCACCTTCAGTGATGGGTGTACAAATGCCCCCCAGATCTGTCTGTTCCTGCACCTCTTTTTGGAATTGCAACCTTTACTTGATATCGTCTCTCCTCCTTTTTCCTACCCGTGAAGGCGGAAGATGCAGACATGGTTCTTATTGAACACATTCAACTGTCTTCACAAAAGAGGGTCAACGCAGACATTGTAGTCAATGAGGAGGGGTTTGAAATATTGAATGGGACAAACAGTGAGAGAGGAAATATTCAGGGGTTTAGCATATTTGAAAGCTGATAATTCAGACTGTTAAGAGGTGCAAGGGAGAAAATAGCTGAGGCTCTGTCCATCATTTTCCAATCCTCTTTGGTTACAGTCGTGCTGCCAGAGGACTGGAGGACTGCGCATGTTGAACTGTTGATTAACAAGGGATAAAGTAATAGTCTGAGTAACTACAGGCCACCCAGCTTAATCACAGTGGAGGGAAAATTATTGGGTACAAGGGATTGTTTGATTCCTCTCTAGTACTGTGTGTCTCAGAGTCTCCGTGTCTGCGTCTCTGTCACGTTTTAAGCAATACCCTTACATTGGTGAGGAGTCGGTCACTGAAATAAATGTCCCAGTGCTGTGGTAACATAAAATGGCCACCGAGAACTAGCCTAAAATGGCTGGCTGATGCGTGTGGATTTCCACAGATGTTTCTAAAAGGGGAGAGAGAGACAGACAGAAAGAGAAACAAAGAGAGAGAAACAGACCGAGACGCAGAGTGTGACACCAGGATATTTGTCGTTGGACAGAGGAAGATGAGGAGGCCATTTTGCCCATCAACCCTCTTCTGTCATTCAATCAGCTCATGGCTAATGTGGGATCTAACTCCATGTACCTATCTTTGCCCCTTAACACCTTTGGTTAATAAAAATCTATCAAACTCAGATATAAAAGTTAGCAAGTGTCTCAGCATCAATTGCCATTTGTGGAAGAAAGTTCCAAACTGATACCACACCTGGTGTGTTGAAGTGTTTCTTCATTTTACACGTAGAAACGTTTTTAGACTACGTTTAGATTTTTAGACTGTGTCCCCAAGTTCCTGACTCCGCAGCCAGTGGGAATAGTTACTCTTTGTCCACCCTATTAGTTCCCTTATTATCTTGAACATATTCATCAAATCACCCGATAACCTACGAAATTCTAGGGGTACACAGCAAAAGCTCCAGCTACACTGTCTCATTAAACATTTCCAAGCCAAGCACAGTGTTGGATTTGACACAGAGTACATTTCCCTCTAATCTGTCCCACCACACACTCCAAGGGCAGAAACATCATGGGGTGGATACAGAGTGAATCTCACTCTGCACTGTCCGAAACAGACACAGAGAGAGTCAGAAAGAGAGAAACAGTGAGACAAAGTACAAAGAACCAAGAACAGTACAGCACAGGAACAAGCCATTCGGCCATCCAAGCCTGCGCCGATCTTGATGCCTGCCTAAACTAACACCTTCTGCACTTTCAGGGCCCATATCCCTCTATTCCCTTCTTATTCATGTATTTGTGAAGATGTCTCTTAAACCTCGCTATCGGATCTGCTTCCACCACCTCCCCTGGCAGCAAGTTCCATGCACTCACCACCCTCTTTGTAAAAAACCTGCCTCGCACATCTCCTCTAAACTTTGCCCCTCGCACCTTAAACCTATGCCCCCTAGTAACTGACTCTTCTGAAGCTTCTGACTATCCACTCTGTCCATGCCGCTCCTAACTTTGTAAACCTCGATCATGTCACCCCTCCACCTCCGTCGTTCCAGTGAAAACAATCCGAGGTTTTCCAACCTCTCCTCATAGGTAATGTCCTCCAGATCAGGCGACATCCTGGTAAACCTCCTCTGTACCCTATCCAAAGCCTCCACGTCCTTCTGGTAGTGTGGCGACCAGAATTGCACACAATATTCTAAGTGTGGCCGAACTAAGGTTCTGTACAGCTGCAACATGACTTGCCAATTTTTATACTCTATGCCCCGACCGATGAAGGCCAGCATGCCGTATGCCTTCTTGACTACCTTATCCACCTGCGTTGCCACTTTCAGTGACCTGTGGACCTGTACGCCCAGATCTCTTTTCCTGTCAATACTCCTAAGGGTTCTGCCATTTACTGTATACCTCCCACCTGCATTAGACCTTCCAAAATGCATTACCTCACATTTGTCCGGATTAAACTCCATCTGCCATTTCTCCGCCTATGTCTCCAACCGATCTATATCTTGCTGTATCCTCTGACAATCCTCATCATTATCCGCAACTCCACCAACCTTTGTGTCGTCCGCAAGACTTACGAATCAGACCAGCGACGTTTTCCTCCAAATCATTTATATATATTATGAACAGCAAAGGTCCCAGCACTGATCCCTGCGGAACACCACTGGTCACATCCCTCCATTCATAAAAGCACCCATCCACTGATACGCTCTGTCTTCTGTGACCGAGCCAGTTCTGTATCCATCTGGCCAGCTCATCTCTGATCCTGTGTGACTTCACCTTTTGTACCAGTCTGCCATGCGAGACCCTGTCAAAGGCTTTACTAAAGTTCAATTAGGTAACATCCACTGCCCTTCCTTCATCAATCATCTTCGTCACTTCCTCAAAAAACTCAATCAAATTACTAAGACACGAACTCCCCTTCACAAAACCATGCTGTCTGACATGGAGACATAGACTGACAGGGTGACTGACAAAGAAAGAAGGATATTTTAAAAGGGGATATTGGAAGAGGAGGATGCAATTTAACCCCACAACTCCGTTCCAGCATTCAATGAGATCATGGCTGATCTGTGATCTAACCCTCTCTCCCACTGTCTCTCTCCCAGTGTCAGTGATAGCAGGAGGGAGAGACAGAGAAAGAATGTTGAAGGAACTGTACTCTGTTCCTAAGCTGTGCTGAACCTACTCTGGGAATGTTTGATCGGCTGTATTAAACGGCCATGTACAGTCCTGTATCAGGCTGTGAAGAAGCAGAGCATGTTCAGTACACAAGGGGTCCATGGGAATGATTCACTCCTGTCTACGACTGGGAAGAGAGACTGACCTTAATATAAAGGCAGAATTTGACTGAGTGTGGCATCGAGGAGCCCGAGTAAAATTGAAGTCAGTTGGAAGCAGAGAGAAAACTCTCCACTGGTTGGACTCATACCGAGCACAAAGGAAGGTGGTTGTGGTTGTTGGATGTCAATCATCTCAGTCCCAGGACATCACTGCAGATGTTTATCAGCGTACTGTCCGAGGCCCAACCATCTTCAGCTGATATCCCATCAGAAAATGCTGGATATACTGAGCAAGGCAAGCAGCATCTGTTGACAGTGGAAAAGAGTTAGTGATTCAGCTCGATGGATTCCAGATTTCCAGCACCCACAGTATTTTGCCTCAGATAATGGAGCAATCCATAGCCACATGCACCAAGACTTGGACAACAATCAGGCTCGGGCCAACCAGCGACAAGTAACATTCACGTCACACAAGTGCCAGGCAATGACTATCTGCAACAAGAGAGAATCCAAACGCCTCCACTTTAGCGTAGAGAAAGTGCCCCCTCCACGTTATACCTTGAGAAGGATATCCCTCCACTATATATTTAGAGAGGGAGCTCCCTCCACTTTATACAGAGAGACAGAGCTCCTTCCACTTTATATGTAGAGTGGGAGCTCCCTCCACTTTATACATGGAGAGGGAGCTCCCTCCAATTTATACACAGAGAGGGAGCTCCCTCCACTTTACATACCGAGAGGGAGCTCCCTCCACTTCAGACGTAGAGAGGGAGCTCCCTTCCTTTTACGCACAGAGCGGGAGCTCTCTCCACTTTATTGGTAGAGAGGGGGCTCCCTCCATTTTATTAGAATTAGACTTAGAACACTACAGCGCAGTACAGGCCCTTCGGCCCTCGATGTTGCGCCGACCTGTGAAACCATCTGACCGACACTATTCCATTTTCATCCATATGTCTATCCAATGACCACTTAAATGCCCTTAAAGCTGGCGAGTCTACCACTGTTGTAGGCAGGGCGTTCCATGCCCCTACTACACTCTGAGTAAAGAAACTACCTCAAACATCTGTCCGATATCTATCACCCCTCAACTTAAAGCTATGTCCCCTCGTGTTTGCCATCACCATCCGAGGAAAAAGACTCAAACTATCCACCCTATCTAATCCTCTGCTTATCTTATATGTCTCTATTAAGTCACCTCTCCTCCTCGTGCCTCCGAAACTCGATCCCCCTACTAATAATTTTGTGGAGCTGCTTTAGTTTGAGGAGCTGGATTAGATTGAGGGTCGGCCTTAGATTGAGGGTCTGCCTTAGTTTGAGGGGCTGCCTTGGTATGAGGGGCTGCCTTCGTTTGATTGGCTGCCTTAGTTTGAGGGAATGCATTAGTTTGAGGGTCTGCCTTAGTTTGAGGGGCTGCTTTAGATTGAGGAGCTGCATTAGATTGAGGGGCTGCATAAGTTTGAGGGGCAGCCTTAGTTTGAGAGGCTGGCTTAATTTGAGGGTCTGCCTTTGTTTGAGGGTCTGCCTTTGTTTGAGGGGCTGCCTTCGTTTGAGCGGCTGCATTAGGTTGAGGTACTGCTTTAGTTTGAGGTACTGCATTAGTTTGAGGGTCTGCCTTAGTTTGATAGGCTGCCTTTGTTTGAGGCGCTGCCTGATTATGAGGGGATGCATTAGTTTAAGGATCTGCATTAGTTTGAGGGTCTGCATTAGTTTGAGGGTCTGCCTTAGTTAGATGGGCTGCCTTTGTTTGAGCGGCTGCATTAGTTTGAGGTACTGCATTAGTTTGAGAGTCTGCATTAGTTTAAGGGGAAGCATTAGATTGAGGGGCTGCATAATTTTGTTGGGCTGCTTTAGTTTGAGGAGCTGGATTAGTTTGAGGCGCTGCTTTAGCTTGAGGCGCTGCTTTAGTTTGAGGGGATGCATTAGTTTGAGGGGATGCATTCGATTGAGATTCTGCATTATTTTGAGGAGCTGCATTAGTTTGAGTGAAGTCATTAGTTTGACTGAAGTTATATATTTGAGAGGCTGCATTAATTTGAGGGGCTGCTTTAATTTGAGAAGCTGCATTAGCTTTAGAGGCTGCCTTCGTTTTAGGGGCGGCATAACTTTAGGCACTGCATACGTTTGAGGGGCTGCATTAGTTTGAGGGGTGCCTTAGTTTGAGGGGCTGCATAAGTTTGAGAGGCTGCCTCAGTTTGAAGGGGTGCCTTAGTTTGAGGGGTTGCCTTCGTTTGAGGGGATGCATTATTTTGAGGGGCTGCATTATTTTGAGGGGCTGCCTTAGTTTGAGGGGCTGCCTTAGATTGAGGCCTGCTTTAGTTTAAGGGACTGCCTTAATTTGAGGGGCTGCATTAGTTTGAGGTACTGCATTAGTTTGAGGGGCTGCATTAGTTTGAGGGGCTGCCTTTGTTTGAGGGCATGCCTTAGTTTGAGGCCCTGAATTAGGTTGAGGGGCTGTCTTAGGTTGCAGATGCATTATTTCGAGGGGTTGCATTAGTTTGAGGGGCTGCCTGAGTATGAGGGGCTGGCTTAGTTTGAGGCGCTGCTTTAGCTTGAGGCGCTGCTTTAGTTTGAGAGGATGCATTAGTTTGAGGGGATGCATTCGATTGAGATTCTGCATTATGTTGAGGAGCTGCATTAGTTTGAGTGAAGTCATTAGTTTGACTGAAGTTATATATGTGAGAGGCTGCATTAATTTGAGGCGCTGCATTAGTTTGAGGGTCTGCCTTAGTTCGATGGGCTGCCTTAGTTTGAGGGGCTGCCTTTGTTTGAGGCTCTGCCTTACTATGAGGGGATGCATTAGTTTGAGTGGATGCATGAGTTTGAGAGGCTGTAATAGTTTGAGGATCTCCCTCAGTTTGAGAGTCTGCATTAGTTTAAGGGGAAGCATTAGCTTGAGGGGCTGCATTATTTTGTGGGGCTACTTTAGTTTGAGGAGCTGGATTAGATTGAGGGTCGGCCTGACATTGAGGGTCTGCCTTACTATGAGGGGATGCATTAGATTGAGTGGATGCAATAGTTTTTGGGGCTGCATAAGTTTGAGGCGCTGAGTTAGTTTGAGGGTCTGCCTTAGTTTGAGGATCTGAATAAGTTTGACGATGTGCATTACTTTGAGGAGCTGCATTACTTTGAGGAGCTGCATTAGTTTGAGTGAAGTCATTAGCTTAATTGAAGTTATTTATTCGAAGAGCTACATTATTTTGAGGGGCTGAATTAATTTGAGGGGCTGCTTTAATTTGAGGGGCTGCCTTATTGTGAGTGGCTGCCTTTGTTTGAGGGGCTGCCTTACTTTGAGGGGCTGCCTTACTTTGAGGCGCTGCCTGACTATGAGGGTCTGCATTAGTTTGAGGGTCTGCCTTAGTTTGAGGTCTGCATAACTTTGAGGGGCTGCATAACTTTGAGGGGCTGATAACTTTGAGAGGATGCATAAGTTTGATGGGCTGCATCGGATTGAGGGGCTGCCTTAGTTTGAAGGGCTGTCTTAGATTGAGGGTCAGTCTTATTTTGAGGGGTGCATTAGTTTGAGGTACTGCATTAGTTTGATGGTCTGCATAAGTTTGAGTGTCAGCCTTCGTATGAGGGGGCTGCATATGTTTGAGGGTCAGCCTTAGTTTGAGGGCTGCATATCTTTGAGGGGCTGCATAACTTTGAGGGGCTGGTAACTTTGAGAGGCTGCATAAGTTTGATGGGCTGCATAGGATTGAGGGGCTGCAATAGTTTGAGGATCTCCCTAAGTTTGAGAGACTGCATTAGTTTAAGGTGAAGCATTAGCTTGAGGGGCTGCATTATTTTGTGGGGCTGCTTTAGAGTGAGGAGGTGGATTAGATTGAGGGTCGGCCTTAGATTGAGGGTCTGCCTTAGTTTGAGTGGCTGCCTTAGTATGAGGGGCTGCCTTAGTTTGATTGGCTGCCTTAGTTTGAGGGAATGAATTAGTTTGAGGGTCTGCCTTAGTTTGAGGGGCTGCCTTAGTTTGAGGAGCTGCATTAGATTGAGGGTCTGCATAAGTTTGAAGGGCTGCCTTAGTTTGAGAGGATGGCTTAGTTTGAGGGTCTGCCTTTGTTTGAGAGTCTGCCTTTGTTTGAGGGGCTGCCTTTGTTTGAGTGGCTGCATTAGTTTGAGGTACTGCATTAGTTTGAGGTACTGCATTAGTTTGAAGCTCTGCATTAGTTTGAGGGTCTGCCTTAGTTAGATGGGCTGCCTTAGTTTGAGGGGCTGCCTTTGTTTGAGGCTCTGCCTTACTATGAGGGGATGCATTAGTTTGAGTGGCTGCATTAGTTTGAGGTACTGCATAAGTTTGAGGGGCTGCATTAGTTTGAGAGGCTGGCTTAGTTTGAGGGTTTGCCTTTGTTTGAGGGTCTGCCTTTGTTTGAGGGGCTGCCTTTGTTTGAGCGGCTACATTAGTTTGAGGTCCTGCATTAGTTTGAGGTACTGCATTAGTTTGAGGTTCTGCATTAGTTTGAGGGTCTGCCTTAGTTTGATAGGCTGCCTTTGTTTGAGGCGCTGCCTGACTATGAGGGGATGCATTAGTTTGAGGGTCTGCATTAGTTTGAGGGTCTGCGTTAGTTTGAGGGTCTGCCTTAGTTAGATGGGCTGCCTTAGTTTGAGGGGCTGCCTTTGTTTGAGGCTCTGCCTTACTATGAGGGGATGCATTAGTTTGTGTGGATGCATTAGTTTGAGAGGCTGTAATAGTTTGAGGATCTCCCTCAGTTTGAGAGTCTGCATTAGTTTAAGGGGAAGCATTCGCGTGAGGGGCTGCATAATTTTGTGGGGCTGCTTTAGTTTGAGGAGCTGGATTAGATTGTGGGTCGGCCTTAGATTGAGGGTCTGCCTTAGTTTGAGTGGCTGCCTTAGTATGAGGGGCTGCCTTAGTTTGATTGACTGCCTTAGTTTGAGGGAATGCATTAGTTTGAGGGGATGCCTTAGTTTGAGGGGCTGCCTCAGATTGAGGAGCTGCATTGGATTGAGGGTCTGCATAAGATTGAGGGGCTGCCTCAGTTTGAGAGGCTGGCTTAGTTTGAGGGTCTGCCTTTGTTTGAGGGTCTGCCTTTGTTTGAGGGGCTGCCTTCGTTTGAGGGTCTGCATTTGTTTGAGCGTCTGCATTAGTTTGAGGGGCTGCCTTAGTTTGAGGTGCTGCATTAGTTTGCGGGGCTGTCTTTGTGTGAGTGGCTGCTTTAGTTTGAGGGGCTGCCTTAGTTTGAGGGGCTGCCTTAGATTGAGGGTCTGCATTAGTTTGAGGCTCTGCCTTAGTTTGAGTGGCTGCCTGAGTATGAGGGGCTGGCTTAGTTTGAGGCGCTGCTTTAGCTTGAGGCGGTGCTTTAGTTTGAGGGGCTGCATTATGTTGAGGGGCTACCTTAGTTTGAGGGGCTGCCTTAGATTGAGGGCCTGCTTTAGTTTAAGGGACTGCCTTAATTTGAGGGGCTGCATTAGTTTGAGGTACTGCATTATTTTGAGGTGCTGCATTAGTTTGAGGGGCTGCATTTGTTTGAGGGCATGCCTTAGTTTGAGGCCCTGAATTAGTTTGAGGGGCTGTCTTAGGTTGCAGATGCATTTTTTCGAGGGGTTGCATTAGTTTGAGGGGCTGCATTAATTTGAGTGAAGTCAGTAGTTTGAATGAAGTTATTTATTTGAGGGGCTGCATTAGTTTAAGGGGCTGCATTACTTTGAGGAGCTGCATTAGTTTGAGTGAAGTTATTAATTTGAAGGGCTGCATTAATTTGAGGAGCTGCAATACATTAAGGTGCTGCATTAGTTTGAGGGGCTGCCTTAGTTTGAGAGACTGCGTTAGTTTGAGGGGTTGCATTAGTTTGAGGGGCTGCATAAGTTTGAGGGTCAGACTTAGTTTGAGGGGCTGCAAATGTTTGAGGGGCTGCATAAGTGTGAGGGGCTGCCTTAGATTGAGGGGCTGCCTTAGATTGAGGGTCTGCATTAGTTAGCGGGGCTGCCTTTATTTGAGAGGCTGCCTTAGTTTGAGGGGCTGCCTTAGTTTGAGGGGATGCCTTAGATAGAGGGTCTACCCCAGTTTGAGGTGCTGACTTAGATTGAGGGCCTGCCTCAATTTGAGGTGCTGCCTCAGATTGAGGAGCTGCCTCAGTTTGAGGCTCTGCCTTAGTTTGAGGCTCTGCCTTAGCTTGAGGGGCTGCTTTAATTTGAGGTACTGCATTAGATTAAGTGTCTGCATTAGTTTGAGAGGCTGCCTTCGGTTGAGGGGCTGCATAAGTTCAGGCGCTGCATACGTTTGAGGGGCTGCATTAGTTTGAGGGGTGCCTTCGTTTGAGGTGCTGCATAAGTTTGAGAGCCTGCCTTAGTTTGAAGGGTTGCCTTAGTTTGAGGCTCTGCCTTACTATGAGGGGATGCATTAGTTTGAGTGGCTGCATTAGTTTGAGGTACTGCATAAGTTTGAGGGGCTGCATTAGTTTGAGAGGCTGGCTTAGTTTGAGGGTTTGCCTTTGTTTGAGGGTCTGCCTTTGTTTGAGGGGCTGCCTTTGTTTGAGCGGCTACATTAGTTTGAGGTCCTGCATTAGTTTGAGGTACTGCATTAGTTTGAGGTTCTGCATTAGTTTGAGGGTCTGCCTTAGTTTGATAGGCTGCCTTTGTTTGAGGCGCTGCCTGACTATGAGGGGATGCATTAGTTTGAGGGTCTGCATTAGTTTGAGGGTCTGCGTTAGTTTGAGGGTCTGCCTTAGTTAGATGGGCTGCCTTAGTTTGAGGGGCTGCCTTTGTTTGAGGCTCTGCCTTACTATGAGGGGATGCATTAGTTTGTGTGGATGCATTAGTTTGAGAGGCTGTAATAGTTTGAGGATCTCCCTCAGTTTGAGAGTCTGCATTAGTTTAAGGGGAAGCATTCGCGTGAGGGGCTGCATAATTTTGTGGGGCTGCTTTAGTTTGAGGAGCTGGATTAGATTGTGGGTCGGCCTTAGATTGAGGGTCTGCCTTAGTTTGAGTGGCTGCCTTAGTATGAGGGGCTGCCTTAGTTTGATTGACTGCCTTAGTTTGAGGGAATGCATTAGTTTGAGGGGATGCCTTAGTTTGAGGGGCTGCCTCAGATTGAGGAGCTGCATTGGATTGAGGGTCTGCATAAGATTGAGGGGCTGCCTCAGTTTGAGAGGCTGGCTTAGTTTGAGGGTCTGCCTTTGTTTGAGGGTCTGCCTTTGTTTGAGGGGCTGCCTTCGTTTGAGGGTCTGCATTTGTTTGAGCGTCTGCATTAGTTTGAGGGGCTGCCTTAGTTTGAGGTGCTGCATTAGTTTGCGGGGCTGTCTTTGTGTGAGTGGCTGCTTTAGTTTGAGGGGCTGCCTTAGTTTGAGGGGCTGCCTTAGATTGAGGGTCTGCATTAGTTTGAGGCTCTGCCTTAGTTTGAGTGGCTGCCTGAGTATGAGGGGCTGGCTTAGTTTGAGGCGCTGCTTTAGCTTGAGGCGGTGCTTTAGTTTGAGGGGCTGCATTATGTTGAGGGGCTACCTTAGTTTGAGGGGCTGCCTTAGATTGAGGGCCTGCTTTAGTTTAAGGGACTGCCTTAATTTGAGGGGCTGCATTAGTTTGAGGTACTGCATTATTTTGAGGTGCTGCATTAGTTTGAGGGGCTGCATTTGTTTGAGGGCATGCCTTAGTTTGAGGCCCTGAATTAGTTTGAGGGGCTGTCTTAGGTTGCAGATGCATTTTTTCGAGGGGTTGCATTAGTTTGAGGGGCTGCATTAATTTGAGTGAAGTCAGTAGTTTGAATGAAGTTATTTATTTGAGGGGCTGCATTAGTTTAAGGGGCTGCATTACTTTGAGGAGCTGCATTAGTTTGAGTGAAGTTATTAATTTGAAGGGCTGCATTAATTTGAGGAGCTGCAATACATTAAGGTGCTGCATTAGTTTGAGGGGCTGCCTTAGTTTGAGAGACTGCGTTAGTTTGAGGGGTTGCATTAGTTTGAGGGGCTGCATAAGTTTGAGGGTCAGACTTAGTTTGAGGGGCTGCAAATGTTTGAGGGGCTGCATAAGTGTGAGGGGCTGCCTTAGATTGAGGGGCTGCCTTAGATTGAGGGTCTGCATTAGTTAGCGGGGCTGCCTTTATTTGAGAGGCTGCCTTAGTTTGAGGGGCTGCCTTAGTTTGAGGGGATGCCTTAGATAGAGGGTCTACCCCAGTTTGAGGTGCTGCCTTAGATTGAGGGCCTGCCTCAATTTGAGGTGCTGCCTCAGATTGAGGAGCTGCCTCAGTTTGAGGCTCTGCCTTAGTTTGAGGCTCTGCCTTAGCTTGAGGGGCTGCTTTAATTTGAGGTACTGCATTAGATTAAGTGTCTGCATTAGTTTGAGAGGCTGCCTTCGGTTGAGGGGCTGCATAAGTTCAGGCGCTGCATACGTTTGAGGGGCTGCATTAGTTTGAGGGGTGCCTTCGTTTGAGGTGCTGCATAAGTTTGAGAGCCTGCCTTAGTTTGAAGGGTTGCCTTAGTTTGAGGGGCTGCCTTCGTTTGAGGGGATGCATTATTTTGCGGGGCTGCATTATTTTGAGGGGATGCCTTTGTTTGAGGGGATGCCTTAGTTTGAGGCCCTGAATTGGTTTGAGGGTCTGCCTTAGTTTGAGGGGCTGCCTTAGATTGAGGGGCTGCTTTAGTTTAAGGGACTGCCTTAATTTGAGGGGCTGCATTAGTTTGAGGTACTGCATTAGTTTGAGGAGCTGCATTAGTTTGAGTGAAGTCATTAGTGTGACTGAAGTTATTTATTTGAGGGGCTGCATTAGTTTGAGGGTTTGCATTACTTCGAGGAGCTGCATTAGTTTGAGTGAAGTCATAAGTTTGAATGAAGTTATTAATTTGAGGAGCTGCATTAATTTGAGGAGCTGCATTAGATTAAGGGGCTGCATTAGTTTGAGGGGCTGCATTAGTTTGAGTGAAATCAGTGGTTTGACTGAAGTTATTTATTTTAGGGGCTGCATTAGTTTGAGGGGCTGTATTACTTTGAGGAGCTGCATTAGTTTGAGTGAAGTCATTAGTTTGACTGAAGTTATTTACTTGAGGGGCTGCATTAGTTTGGGGGTGGCTGCATTACTTTGAGGAGCTGCATTAGTTTGAGTGAAGTCATTAGTTTGAGTGAAGTTATTTATTTGAGGGGATGCTTTAATTTGAGGGGCTGCATAAGTTTGAGGGTCAGCCTTAGTTTGAGGGTCTGCATTAGTTTGAGAGGCTGCATTAGTTTGAGGGGCTGCATAAGTTTGAGGTACTGCATAAGTTTGAGAGGCTGCCTTAGTTTGAGGGTGTGCATTAGTTTGAGGGTCAGCCTTAGTATGAGGGTCTGCATTACTTTGAGGAGCTGCATTAGTTCGAGGGGCAGCCTTAGTTTAAGGGGCTGCCTCAGTTTGAGGGGCTGCATAAGTTTGAGGGGCTGCCTTAGTTTAATGGGCTGCCTTTGTTTGAGGGGCTGCATTACTTTGAGGGGATGCATTAGTTTGAGGGGCTGCATAAGTTTGAGGGTCAGCCTGAGATTGAGGCTCTGCATTAGTTTGAGAGGCTGCCTTAGTTAGAGGGGCTTCCTTAGATTGAGAGGCTGCCATAGTTTGAGGGGCTGCATAGTTTTGAGGGGCTGCCTTCGATTGAGGTGCTGGATAAGTTTGAGGGGCCGCCTCAGATTGCGGGGCTGCCTCAGTTTGAGGGTCTGCCTTAGTTTGAGGGGCTGCATTGGTTTGAGATACTGCATTAGTTTGAGGGTCTGCAGTAGTTTGAGGGTCTGCATTCATTTGAGGTTCTCCAATAGTTTAAGTTACTGCATTAGTTTGAGGGTCAGCAGTAGTTTGAGGGTCTGCATTAGTTTGAGGGTCTGCATTAGTTTGAGGGTCTGCTTTAGTATGAGGGTCTGCTTTAGTCTGAGGGTCTGCTTTAGTCTGAGGGCCTGCCTTAGATTGAGGGGCTGCATTAGTTTGAGGGGCTGCATCAGTTTGAAGGTCTGCAAAAGTTTGAGGGGCTGCATTAGTTTGAAGGTCTGCATTAGTTTTAGGGGCTGCCTTAGATTGAGGGTCTTCCCTGGTTTGAGGTGCTGCCTTAGACTGAGGGTCTGCCTTTGATTGAGGGTCTGCCTTTGATTGAGGGTCTGTCTTCGATTGAGGGGCTGTCTTCGATTGAGGGGCTGCAGAGGTTTGAGGGGCTGCAGAGGTTTGAGGGGCTGCATTAGTTTGAGGGGCTGACTTAGAATGAGGGTCTTCCTTGGTTTGAGGTGCTTGCTTAGATTGAGGCATTGTCTTAGATTGAGGGGCTGCCTTAGATTGAGGGGCTGCCTTAGATTGCGGGGCTGCCTTAATTTGAAGTGTTGCAGAGGTTTGAGAGGGTGCATTAGTTTGATGGGCTGCCTTTGTTTGAGGGGCTGCCTTTGTTTGAGGGGCTGCCTTACTATGAGGGTCTGCCTTAGTATGAGGGGCTGCCTTACTACGAGGGGATGCATTAGTTTGAGGAGATGCATTAGTTTGAGGGGCTTCATAAGTTTGAGGGTCAGCCTTAGTGAGAGGGTCTGCATTAGTTTGAGAGTCTGTATTAGTTTGAGGGTGCCTTAGTTTGAGCTTCTGCATTAGTTTGAGGGGAAGCATTAGTTTGAGGGGCTGACTTAGAATGAGGGTCTTCCTTGGTTAGAGGTGCTTCCTTAGATTGAGGGATTGTCTTAGATTGAGGGGCTGGCTTAGATTGAGGGGCTGCCTAAGATTGCGGGGCTGCCTTAATTTGAGGTGTTGCAGAGTTTGAGAGGGTGCCTTAGTTTGAGGGGCTGCATTAGTTTGAGGGTTGCCTTAGTTTAATGGGCTGCCTTTGTTTGAGGGGCTGCCTTACGATGAGGGTCTGCCTTAGTATGAAGGGCTGCCTTACTACGAGGGGATGCATTAGTTTGAGGAGATGCATTAGTTTGAGGGGCTTCATAAGTTTGAGCGTCAGCCTTAGTTAGAGGGTCTGCATTAGTTTGAGAGTCTGTATTAGTTTGAGGGTGCCTTAGTTTGAGCATTGGTTTGAGGGGAAGCATTAGTTTGAGGGGCTACATCAGTTTGAGGGGCTGCATTAGTTTGAGGGGCTGCATTAGTTTGAGGGGCTGCATTATTTTCAGGGGCTGCTTTAGTTTGAGGAGATGGATTAGATTGAGGGTCTCCCTTAGATTGAAGGGCTGCCTTAGATTGAGGGGCTGCCTTAGTTTGAGCGGCTGCCTTAGAATGTGGGTCTTCCGTAGTTTGTAGGGCTGCCTTAGATTGAGGAGCTGCATTAGATTGAGAGTTGGCCTTAGTTTGAGGGTCTGCATAAGTTTGAGGGGTTGCCTTAGTTTGAAGGGCTGCCTCAGTTTGAGGGGCTGTCTCAGTTTGAGGGGCTGCCTTAGTTTGAGGGGCTCCATTAGTTTGAGGGTCTGCCTTAGAGTGAGGGGCTCCCTTAGTTTGAGGAGCTGCCTTAGTTTGAGGGGCTGCCTTACTTTGAGGGGCTGTCTTAGTTTGAGGGGCTGCATTAGTTTGAGGGGCTGCATTATTTTCAGGGGCTGCTTTAGTTTGAGGAGCTGGATTAGATTGAGGGTCTCCCTTAGATTGAGGGTCTGCCTTAGATTGAGGGGCTGCATTAGATTGAGTGTTGACCTTAGTTTGAGGGCCTGCATAAGTTTGAGGGGCTGCCTTAGTTTGAAGTGCTGCCTCAGTTTGAGGGGTTGTCTCAGTTTGAGGGGCTGCCTTAGTTTGAGAGGCTCCATTAGTTTGAGGATCTGCCTTAGAGTGAGGGGCTTCCTTAGTTTGAGGAGCTGCCTTAGTTTGAGGGGCTGCCTTACTTTGAGGGGCTGTCTTAGTTTGAGGGGCTGCATAAGTTTGAGGGGCTGCATTAGTTTGAGAGTCTGCCTCAGTTTGAGGGGCTGCATATGTTTGAGGGACTGCAATAGTTTGAGAGGCTGTCGGAGATTGTGGGGCTGCCTTAGTTTGAGTGTCTGCCTTAGTTTGAGTGGCTGCATATGTTTGAGGGGACGCATTAGTATGAGGGGCCGAATAACGGGGTGGCACAGTGGCGCAGTGGTTAGCACCGCAGCCTCACAACTCCATCGACCCGGGTTCAATTCTGCGTACTGCCTGTGTGGAGTTTGCAAGTTCTCCCGATGTCTGCGTGGGTTTCCTCCTGGTGCTCCGGTTTCCTCGCGCATGCCAAAGACTTGCATGTTGATAGGTTAATTGGCCATAATAAATTGCCTTAGTACAGGTAGATGGCAGGGAAATATAGGGACAGGTGGGGATATGGGATGAGTGTAGGATTAGTATAAATGGGTGGTTGATGCTTGGCACAGACACGGTGGGCCGAAGGGCCTGTTTCAGTGCTGTATCACTAAACTAAATATTGAGTTGCTGCATTAGTTTGATGATCTGCATTGCTTTGAGGGGCTGCATTGCTTTGAGCAGCTGGATTAGTTTGAGGGGCTCCATTAGTTTGAGGGTCTGCCTCAGAGTGAGGGGCTGCATTAGTTTGAGAGGCTGCCTCAGTTTCAGGGGCTGCATATGTTTGAGGGACTGCAATAGGAATAGGGAGAGAGTGGAGTTGAACACGTGGCTGCAGGGATGGTGCAGGAGGGAGGGTTTTGTTTTCCTGGATAATTGGGGCTCTTTCTGGGGTAGGTGGGACCTCTGCAAACAGGATGGTCTTCACCTGAACCAGAGGGGTACCAATATCATGGGGCGGGGGGGGGGAGATTTGCTAGTGCTCTTCGGGGGGGTGGGGTTAAACTAATTCAGCAGGGGAATAGGAACCTAAAATATACTGCCAGTGTACAGGATGTTGAGAGTAGTGAGGTCAGGGATAAGGTTACAAGGACGCAAGAGGGCACTGGCAAGCAAGAACCTGGTTTGAAGTGTGTCCACTTCAACGCCAGGAGCATCCGGAATAAGGTGGGTGAGCTTGCAGCATGGGTTGGTACCTGGGATCTCGATGTAGTGGCCATTTCGGAGACATGGGTAGAGCAGGGGCAGGAATGGATGTTGCAGGTTGCGGGATTTAGATGTTTCAGTAAGAACAGAGAAGATGGTAAAAGGGGGGGGGTGTGGCATTGTTAATCAAGGAGAGTATCACAGCGACAGAAAGGACGTTTGAGGACTCTTCCACAAAGGTAGTATGGGCCGAGGTTAGAAACAGGAGAGGTGAGGTCACCCTGTTGGGAGTCTTTTATAGACCTCCAAATAGTTCCAGAGATGTAGAGGAAAGGATAACGAAGATGATTCTCGACAGGGGCGAGAGTAACAGGGTAGTTGTTATGGGGGACTTTAACTTTCCAAATATCGACTGGAAATCCTTCGAGTACTTTAGATGGGTCAGTTTTTGTCCAGTGTGTGCGGAGGGTTTTCTGACACAGTATGTAGACAGGCCAACCAGGGGCGATGCCACATTGGATTTGCTACTGGGTAATGAACCCGGCCAGGTGATAGATTTAGATGTAGGTGAGCACTTTGGTGATAGTGACCACAATTCGGTTAGGTTTACCTTAGCGATGGGCAGGGACAGGTATATACCGCAGCGCAAAAATTATAGATGCGGGAAAGGAAATTATGATGCGATTAGGCAAGATTTAGGATGCATAGGATGGGGAAGGAAACTGCAGGGGATGGGAACAATCGAAATGTGGAGCTTATTGAAAGAGCAGCTACTGCGTGTCCTTGATAATTATGTTCCTGTTAGGCAGGGAGGAAGTTGTCGAGCGAGGGAGCCTTGGTTTACTAAAGAAGTTGAAGCACTTGTCAAGAGAAAGAAGAAGGCTTTTGTTAGGATGAGAAGTGAAGGCTCAGTTAGGGCGCTTGAGAGTTGCAAGCTAGCCAGGAAGGATCTAAAGGGAGAGCTAAGAAGAGCAAGGAGAGGACACAAGAAGTCATTGGCGGATAGGATCAGGGAAAACCCTCAGGCTTTCTACAGGTATATCAGGAATAAAAGAATGACTGGAGTTAGATTGGGGCCAATCAAGGATAGTAGTGGGAAGTTGTGTGTGGAATCAGAGGAGGTAGGGGAAGTGTTAAATGAATATTTTGCGTCAGTATTTACAGTAGAGAAAGAAAATGTTGTCGAGGAGAATACTGAGATTCAGGCTACTAGGCTGGATGGGATTGAGGTTCACAAGGAGGATGTGTTATCAATTTTGGAAAGTGTGAAAATAGATAAGTCCCCTGGGCCAGATGGGATATATCCTCGGATTCTCTGGGAAGCTGGGGAGGAGATTGCAGAGCCTTTGTCCTTGATCTTTATGTCGTCATTGTCGACAGGAATAGTGCCGGAAGACTGGAGGATAGCAAATGTTGTCCCCTTGTTCAAGAAGGGGAGTAGAGACAGCCCTGGCAATTATAGACCTGTGAGCCTTACTTCGGTTGTGGGTAAAATGTTGGAAAAGGTTATAAGAGACAGGATTTATAATCATCTTGAAAAGAATAAGTTCATTTGCGATAGTCAGCACGGTTTTGTGAAGGGTAGGTCGTGCCTCACAAACCTTATTGAGTTTTTTGAGAAGGTGACCAAACAGGTGGATGAGGGTAAAGCAGTGGATGTGGTGTATATGGATTTCAGTAAGGCGTTTGATAAGGTTCCCTATGGTAGGCTAATGCAGAAAATACGGAAGTATGGGGTTGAAGGTGATTTCGAGCTATGGATCAGAAATTGGCTTGCTGAAAGAAGACAGAGGGTGGTGGTTGATGGCAAATGTTCATCCTGGAGTTTAGTTACTAGTGGTGTACCGCAAGGATCTGTTTTGGGGCCACTGCTGTTTGTCATTTTTATAAATGAACTGGAAGAGGGTGTAGAAGGGTGGGTTAGTAAATTTGCGGATGACACGAAGGTCGGTGGAGTTGTGGATAGTGCCGAAGGATGTTGTAGGGTACAGAGGGACATAGATAGGCTGCAGAGCTGGGCTGAGAGATGGCAACTGGAGTTTAATGCGGAAAAGTGCGAGGTGATTCACTTTGGAAGGAGTAACAGGAATGCAGAGTACTGGGCTAATGGGAAGATTCTTGGTACTGTAGATGAACAGAGAGATCTTGGTGTCCAGGTGCATAAATCCCTGAAGGTTGCTACCCAGGTTAATAGGGCTGTTAAGAAGACATATGGTGTGTTAGCTTTTATTAGTCGGGGGATCGAATTTCGGAGCCACGAGGTCATGCTGCAGCTGTACAAAACTCTGGTGAGACCGCACCTGGAGTATTGCGTGCAGTTCTGGTCACTGCATTATAGGAAGGATGTGGAAGCTATGGAAAGGGTGCAGAGGAGATTTACTAGGATGTTGCCAGGTATGGAGGGAAGGTCTTTCGAGGAAAGGCTGAGGGACTTGAGGTTGTTTTCGTTGGAGAGAAGGAGGAGGAGAGGTGACTTAATAGAGACATATAAGATAATCAGAGGGTTGGATATGGTGGATAGTGAGAGTCTTTTTCCTCGGATGGTGAAGGCAAACACGAGGGGACATCGCTTTAAGTTGGGGGGGGGATAAATATAGGACAGATGTCAGAGGTAGTTTCTTTACTCAGAGACTAGTAGGGGCGTGGAACGCCCTGCCTGCAACAGTAGTAGACTCGCCAACTTTAAGGGCATTTAAGTGGTCATTGGATAGACATATGGATGAAAATGGAATAGTGTAAGTCAGATGGTTTCACAGGTCGGCGCAACATCGAGGGCCGAAGGGCCTGTACTGCGCTGTAATGTTCTAATTCTAATTCTAATAGTTTGAGACGCTGTCTTAGATAGAGGGGCTGCCTTAGTTTGAGTGTCTGTCTTAGTTTGAGCGGCTGCATATGTTTGAGGGGACGCATTAGTTTGAGGGGCCGAATAACGGGGCGGCACAGTGGCACAGTGGTTAGCACCGCAGCCTCACAGCTCCAGCGACCCGGGTTCAATTCTGGGTACTGCCTGTGTGGAGTTTGCAAGTTCTCCCTGTGTCTGCGTGGGTTTCCTCCTGGTGCTCCGGTTTCCTCCCACATGCCAAAGTGTTGCAGGTTGATCGGTTAATTGACCATTATAAATTGCCCCTAGTGTAGGTAGATGGTAGGGAAATATAGGGACAGGTGGGGATATAGGATTATTATAAATGGGTGGTTGATGGTTGACACAGACACGGTGGGCCGAAGGGCCTGTTTCAGTGCTGCATCACCAAACTAAAGTTTGAGCGGCTGCCTTAGTTTGAGGGTCTGCATAAGTTTGCTGATCTGCATTAGTTTGAATGAAGTCATTTGTTTGACTGAAGTTATTTATTTGAGGGGCTGCATTAGGTTTAGCGGCTGCCTTAGTTTGATGGGCTGCCTTTGTTTGAGGGGCTGCCTTTGTTTGAGGGGCTGCCTTACTATGAGGGTCTGCCTCAGTTTGAGGGTTTGCCTTACTACGAGGGGATGCATTAGTTTGAGGAGATGCATTAGTTTGAGGGGCTGCATTTGTTTGAGGGTCAGCCGCAGTTCGAGGGTCTGCATTAGTTTGAGAGGCTGTATTAGTTTGAGGGTGCCTTAGTTTGAGCTTCTGCGTTAGTTTGAGGGGAAGCATTAGTTTGAGGGGCTGCATCAGTTTGAGGGGCTGCATTGGTTTGATGATCTGCATAACAAAGAACAAAGATAATTACAGCACAGGAACAGGCCCTTCGGCCCTCCAAGCCTACGCCGATCCAAATCCTCTATCTAAACCTGTCGCCTATTTTCTAAGGGTCTGTATCTCTTTACTTCCTGCCCATTCATGTATCTGACTGGATACATCTTAAAGACGCTGTCGTGCCCGCATGTACCACCTCCGCTGGCAATGCGTTCCAGGCACCCACCGCCCTCTGCGTAAAGAACTTTCCACGCATATCCCCCCTAAACTTTTCCCCTTTCACTTTGAACTCGTGTCCCCTTGTAATTGAATCCCCCACTATGGGAAAAAGCTTCTTGCCATCCACTCTGTCTATACCTCTCATGATTTGATACACCTCAATCAGGTCCCCCCTCAACCTTCGTCTTTCTAATGAAAATGATCCTAATCTACTCAACCTCTCTTCATAGCTAGCGCCCTCCATACCAGGCAACATCCTGATGAACCTCCTCTGCACCCTCTCCAAAGCATCTACATCCTTTTGGTAATGTGGCGACCAGAACTGCACGCAGTATTCCAAATGTGGCCGAACCAAAGTCCTATACAACTGTAACATGACCTGCCAACCCTTGTACTCAATACCCCGTCCGATGAAGGAAAACATGCCGTATGCCTTCTTGACCACTCTATTGATCTGCGTTGCCACCTTCAGGGAACAATGGACCTGAACACCCAAATGTCTCTGTCCATCAATTTTCCCCAGGACTTTTCCATTTACTGTATTGTTCACTCTTGAATTCGATCTTCCAAAATGCATCACCTCGCATTTGCCCTGATTGAACTCTATCTGCCATTTCTCTGCCCAACTCTCCAGTCTATCTATATTCTGCTGTGTTCTCTGACAGTCCCCTTCACTATCTGCTACTCCATCAGTCTTAGTGTCGTCTGCAAATTTGCTAATCAGACCACCTATGCTTTCCTCCAAATCATTTATGTATATCACAAAAAACAGTGGTCCCAGCACGGATCCCTGTGGAACACCACTGGTCACACGTCTCCATTTTGAGAAACTCCCTTCCACTGCTACTCTCTGTCTCCTGTTGCCAGCCAGTTCTTTATCCATCTAGCTAGTACACCTTGGACCCCATGCGCCTTCAATTTCTCCATCAGCCTACCATCGGGAAGCTTATCAAACGCCTTACTGAAGTCCATGTATACGACATCGACAGCCCTTCCCTCATCAATCATAAGTTTGATGATCTGCATTAGTTAGAGTTGCTGCATTAGTTTGAGGGGCTGCATTACTTTGAGGAGCTGCATTAGTTTGAGTGAAGTCATTAGTTTGACTGAAGTTATTTATTTGAGGGGCTGCATTACTTTGAGGAGCTGCATTAGTTTGAGTGAAGTAATTCGTTTGACTGAAGTTCTTTATTTGAGGGGCTGCATTTGTTTGAGGTGCTGCATTAGTTTGAGTGAAGTCATTCGTTTTTTGAAGTTATTTATTTGAGGGGCTGCATTAGTTTGAGGGGCTGCATTAGTTTGAGGGGGTTCAGTGCTTTGGGCAGCTGCATTAGTTTGAGTGAAGTCATTAGTTTGACTGAAGTTGTTTATTTGAATGGATGCATTAGTTTGAGGGGCTGCATAAGTTTGAGGGTCAGCCTTAGTTTAAGGGTCTGCATTAGTTGAAGGGTCTGCCTTAGTTTGAGGGGCTGCATAAGTTTGAGAGGCTGTCTTAGTTTGGGAGGCTGCCTTAGTTTGAGAGGCTGCCTTAGTTTGAGGGTCTGCATTAGTTTGAGGGTCTGCCTTAGTTTGAGGCGCTGCATTAGTTTGAGTGCTGCATTAGTTGAAGGGTCTGCCTTAGTTTGAGGGGCTGCATAAGTTTCATGGGCTGCCTTAGTTTGAGGGTCTGCCTTAGTTTAAGGGTCTGCATTAGTTGAAGGGTCTGCCTTAGTTTGAGGGGCTGCATAAGTTTGAGAGGCTGCCTCAGTTTGAGAGGCTGCCTTAGTTTGAGAGGCTGCCTTAGTTTGAGGGTCTGTATTCGTTTGAGGGTCTGCCTTAGTTTGAGGCGCTGCATTTGTTGGAGTTGCTGCATTAGTTTGAGGTGCTGCATAAGTTTGAGGCTTCCTTTGCTTGAGGGTCTGCCTTAGTTTGAGGGGCTGCATTAGTTCGAGGTACTGCATAAGTTTGAGAATCTGCCTTACTTTGAGGGTCTGCATCAATTTGAGTGTCTGCATTAATTTGAGGTATTGCCTAAGTTTGAGAGGCTGCCTTACTTTGAGGGTCTGCATCAATTTGAGGGTCTGCATTAATTTGAGCCGCTGCATTAATTTGAGGGTCTGCATGCTCCATGTCGGGCTGCTGCAGCCGGAGGATTGGGCCCGGCGGAATGCTCCATGTCGGGCTGATGCCAGTGCGATCTTGTGTCACTGCCAAAGAGCCTGATGTCAGGAGTGCAAGAAAATCCCGGTTAATATGTCAGGAAGCGTTATAAAGGATTACTGAACATTCTAAAGAGTTAGGAAATATTGTGAATGTTTTAAAGGGACATAAAGGATGGTAAATGGATATCAATCTTTATGTCAGATTCTGAAGCATTAGAAACGGTTTTGTTTCGCAGGCTTTAAAGGATTATGAAGAATTGTAAAGGGTTATAAACTATTTTAGAGCAATATAAATGACGATAAAAGATAAGATAGGTTCATCAAGTATTATAAAAGATGATAAATTACTGTAATGGGATATAAAGGGTTATCTAGGTATCTAAATATTGGTGTAGGATTCTACATTGTTATGTAGTTGTTTAAAGAGGTCAGGAGTATTACAAATATCTGTAAAGTAGATGGACCATTGTAAAGTATTGTAAATGATTCTACATTACCAAGTGCAACAAAGGAATATCCAGATGTATAAAGGATAATAACGCATTGCAAAGTTATAAATTATTGCAACGTGTTATAAAAATGTAAAGATTTATAAACGAAAATAAAACACTAGAATGTTATCAATTGTCCTGAAATATTCAGGCTGAGCTCAAACCAGATTCTCTCGTTCAGTTGTTGATCTGGTTGTGATGGAAACGGAAGTGGACGTGGCTGCTGCGAATGCTGAAGGTGGTGGGCGGGGCCGCTGTTATAATGAGGGTGGTGGGCGGGGCCGCTGCTGATGCTGAAGGTGGTGGGTGGGGCCGCTGTTGATGCGGAGGGTGGTGGGCGGGTCCGCTGCTGATGATGAGGGTGGTGGGCAGCGCCGCTGTTGTGATGAGGGTGGTGGGCGGAGCCGCTGCTGATGATGAGGGTGGTGGGCGGGGCCGCTGTTGATGATGAGGGTGGTGGGCGAGGCCGCTGTTGATGCGATGGGTGGTGGGTGGGGCCGCTGCTGATGATGAGGGTTGTGGGCAGCGCCGCTGTTATGATGAGGGTGGTGGGCGGTGCCGCTGCTGATGATGAGGGTGGTGGGCGTGGACGCCGTTCTGATGAGGGTGGTGGGCGGAGCCGCTGCTGATGATGAGGGTGGTGGGCGGGGCCGCTGTTGATGCGGGTGGTGGTGGGCGGGGCCGATGCTGATGATGAGGGTGGTGGGCGGGTCCGCTGCCGATGATGAGGGTGGTGGGCGGGGCCGCTGTTGATGATGAGAGTGGAGAACGGGACGGTTGCTGATGATGAGGGTGGTGGGGGGGGCGCTGCTGATGCTAATTGAGGTGGGCGGGGCCGCTGTTGATGCTGATGGTGGTGGGCGGGGCCGTTGCTGATGTTGAGTGCGGTGGGCGGGACCGTTGCTGATGCTGAGGTTGTTGGGCTCGGCCGCTGCTGATGCTGACGGTGAAGAAAGAACAAGCACAAAGAACAGTACAGCACAGGAACAGGCCATTCGGCCCTCCAAGGCTGTGCCGATCTTGATGCCTGCCTGAACTAAAACCTTCTGCACCTCCGGGGCCCATATCCCTCTCTTCCCTTCCTATTCACGCATTTGTCAAGATGCCCCTGAAACGTCGATATTGTACCTGCTTCCACCACCTCCGCTGGTAGCAAGTTCCAGGCACTCACCGCCCTCTGTGTAAAGAAATTGCCTCGCACATCCCCTCTAAACTTTACCCTTCACTCTTAAACGTATGTGCCCTAGTAACTGACTATTCCACCCTGGGAAAAAGCTTCTGACTATCCACTCTGTCCATTCCGCTCATAACTTTGTAAACCTCTGTCATGTCGCCCCTCTATCTCCGTCGTTCCAGTGAAAACAATCCGAGTTTTTCCAACCTCTCCTCATAGCTAATCCGCTCTGGACCAGGCAACATCCTGGTAACCCCCCTCTGTACATCTCTCCAAATCCTCGACGTCCTTCTGGTAGTGTGGTGACCAGAATTGCACGCAATAATCTAATTGTGGCCCAACTAATGTTCTATGCAGCTGCAGCATGAATTACCAATTTTTATACTCTATGCCCCGACCGATGAAGGCAAGTATGCCGTATGCCTTCTTGACTACCTTATCCACCTGCATTGCCACTTTCAGTGACCTGTTAACCTGTACGCCCAGATCTATCTGCCTTTCAATACCCCGAAGGGTTCTGCCACTTACTGTATACTTCCCACCTGCATTAGACCTTCCAAAATGCATTACCTCACATTTGTCTGGATTAAACTCCATCTGCCATCTCTCTGCCTAAATCTCCAACCGATCTATATCCTGCTGTATCCTCTGACAATCCTCATCGCTGTCCACAACTCCACCAACCTTTGTGTTGTCCGCAAACTTACTAATCAGACCAGCTACATTTTCCTCCAAATCATTTATATATAATACAAACAGCAAAGGTCCCAGCACTGTTCCCTGCGGAACACCACTAGTCACATCCCTCCATTCAGATAAACACCCTTCCACTGTCACCCTCTGCCTTCTGAGCCAGTTCTGTATCCATCTTGCCAGCTCACCTCTGATCCCATGTGACTTCACCTTTTGTACCAGTCTGCCATGAGGGACCTTGTCAAAGGCTTTACTAAAGTCCATGCAGACAACATCCACTTCCCTTCCTTCATCAATCATCTTCGTCACTTCCTCAGAAAACTCAATCAAATTAGTAAGACACGACCTCCCCTTCACAAAACCATGCTGTCTCTCGCAAATAAGTTCTTTTTTTTCCAAATGGGAGCAAATCCTGTCCCGAAGAATCCTCTCTAATAGTTTCCCTGCCACTGACGTAAGGCTCACGTAAGGTGGTTCGCGGCGCCGCTCCTCATGCTGAGGGTGGAGTGCGGTGCCGCTGCTGACTCTGCTGAGGGTGCTGGGCGGGGCCGCTCCTCATGCTGAGGGTGGGGGGGGTGGTGCCGTTGCTCATGCTGAGGGTGGAGTGCAGCGCCGCTGCTGACTCTGCTGAGGGTGCTGTGCGGGGCCGCTGCTGATGCTGAGGGTGGTGGGCAGGGCCGTTGCTGTTGGTGAGGGCGGTGGGCGGGGCCGTTGCTGTTGGTGAGGGTGGTGGGCAGGGCCCGTTTCTGTTGCTGAGGGTGGTGGGCAGGGCCGTTGCTGATGGTGAGAGCGGTGGGCAGGGCCGTTGCTGTTGGTGAGGGTGGTGGGCAGGGCCGTTGCTGATGGTGAGGGTGGTGGGCAGGGCCGTTGCTGTTGGTGAGGGTGGTGGGCAGGGCCGTTGCTGATGGTGAGGGTGGTGGGCAGGGCCGTTGCTGTTTGTGAGGGTGGTGGGCAGGTCTGTTGAAGATGGTGAGGGTGGTGGGCAGGGCCGTTGCTGATGGTGAGGGTGGTGGGCAGGGCCGCTGCTTATGCTGAGGGTGGAGGATTTGGCCGTTGCCGATGCTGAGGGTGGTGGGTGGGGCTGCTGCCGATACTGAGGTTGGTGGGTGGGGCCGCTGCTTATGCTGAGGTTGGAGGGTGGGGCTGCTGCCGATGCTGAGCGTGCTGTGCGGGGCTGCCGCTTCTACTGAGGGTGGTGGGTGGGGCCGCTGCCGATGCTGAGGGTGGTGGGTGGGGCCGCTGTATATGCTGAGGGTGGTGGGTGGGGCTGCTGCCAATGCTGAGGGCGGTGGGCGGGGCCGCTGCTGATGCTGATCGTGGTGGGCGTGGCCGCCAGTGGTCAGACACCGCGATCTTTCCATTGTGGTGTCACCATGGGAACAGGCTCCAACCCCATATCCGATAACCACGGTGAACCGCACTCGCCCCCTCTGCCCGTCCCCATGTGAATGAGGCCCGACACTCACCTCCCTACCAAAATAGCGAACACTCAACTTTGCGAATGGGCTCAGGCCCCACCAGCAGCAGTCACCGTAGCGATAGGCCCCGCCCCTCTTGTTCACCACAGTGATAGGCCCATGCTGCTTTGTCACCACAGTGATAGGCCCCGCCCCGCTTTGTCACCATTGCGATAGGCCTCGCCCCTCTTGTTCACCACAGTGATAGGCCCGTCCTGCTTTGTCACAAGAGTGATAGGCCCCGCGCTGCTTTGTCACCATAGCAACAAGCCAGGCCCCAAACCCTGTGGCATCAGATCTACAGGTTCGGCCACCGCCTTTCGCCATCACGACAGGCCCAGCCGGACTCTCCCATCACTACAGCGACTGCCCACTCCCCCCCCCCACCTCCCCCCCCTGGCTGCTGGAAATGGTCAATCAGTTTCTCTCATCATCGAATGAATTGAACAATTGCAGTAAAGGGATATTTCAGCACATTCTTCAACTGCTCTCTGAACCGAGTTTGGGCCACGGCATAAATCGTAGTGTTTGTGCAGCAACTCAGGAGCTGCAGCATGAATCCCAATTCCTGCAGGAAAACATGTGGATAAGCAAAGGTAGCGTCCAAAAACCACATCCGGAACCTTATTGAATACACCATTAATGCTGCCCATAACAGGATGAAATGCAACGAGATAATTAACAGTAAAATGATGGATTTCCTTCGACTCTCCATCTCTGGATCTCTGCGACTCTTCCCACTGCTGTGATCTCGGAGTCTCCTGCGACCTCTGCTGCTCACTGAAATGTGTCTGACGGTGAGAGCATTGAGCAGCAGGATCAGCACAAATGGGAGCCCCGGAGTTAGAATGTGGTGGAGCAACTCGATTGTTCCCCAGACCCGAGAGAGCAGAACATCCGGTGTTGCATCACAAAACCAGGGTATGTTAAGCAGACTATATGGACCTGTTAACATAAAATACCAGATGATGTTCTTTAAACAGCTCAGAACAGTCACTGCTCCAAGTACCACAGACGCCATTTTCTCACTGCAATATCTACTTCTCAGCTTCTGGCAACAAATGGCCACAAATCGATCAAAGGTGAAAGTGACGGTGAACCAGACAGAACAGTCTGTGGCTGCATAAAGCAGGACGGCGTGGAAATTACACACGTAGATGGACCGCAGGAACTGAAACTGTTCCCAATAAACAATCGGAATGTGCCTCAATATCAGGTCCAGGATAATGACCAGTAGATCCGCCGCTGACATGGCCACCAGGTAACAACTGACACATTTGGAGAGACCGCACTTCCCCCGAGACAGGATCCCAATCGTCAGCAAGTTAACTGTGAGGAAGGGAAATAAACAGAGAAACTATACATCAGGCTGGAGCAAAGTTAGCAGTTCGATTGAGGACTTATTGAATTTAACAAATGTGTTCCTGTATCCAGTGATGTATTAAAATGATTGAGAGTGAAAGAACAAACGGGATGGTCTACGAATTGGTGGAAGGCAGAAGAGATTAAATAACAAAAGGATGATACCGAAATTGTTAAACACAATCCTCCCTCTCCCTCCTTTCGCTGTTTAGTTTAAAAATTGTTCCATATCTAATCTGTCCCAGTTCTGATTAAGGGTCACTTAAATGAAATATTTTCTCGGTTTCTCTCTCCAGAGATGCTGCCAGACCTGCTGAATATTTCCAGCATTTTCTGTTTTTATTTCAGATTTGCAGCAGCTGCAGCACTTTGCTCTTGGATAAAAAGTTAAATGTTGGACTGACTGAGATATTCCCTCACTTGTGACAGGAAACACGGAATTCAATTATTTCAAAGCAATAATAGGTATGAAGTGCTGTTCCTCAGGTTTCAGTCCTTGGACCACTGCTGTTTTTCAGACTGGAGTGCGGGATATAGTACTGTTTCCCAGGACTCAATACTGGTACCACTGCTGTTTTTCAGACTGGAGTGCTGGATATAGTACTGTTTCCCAGGACTCAATACTGGTACCACTGCTGTTTTTTCAGATTGGAGAGAGGTATAAAGTGCTGTTCCCCAGGTTTCAGTACCTGGCCCACTCCTGTTTTTGACTGGAGTGTGGTATGTTGTGCTGTTCCCCAGGGTTCAGTACGAGGAACACTGCTGTATTTTTCCAGAATGGAGGGAGTTATACATTGTTGTTCCCAAGGGTTCAGTACTAGGATCAGTGCCGTTTTTTTCAGATTAGAGGGAAGTATACAGTGCTGTTCCTCAGGGTTCAGTACTAGGATCACTGCTGTTTTTCTGTCTGGGGTGTGGTATACAGTGCTAACACACATTGTTCAGTACAAGAAACCCGTTGTTTTTTATTCAGACTGGAGGGAGGTATACATTGTTGCTCCCCAGAGTTCAGAGTTTGGAACACAGCTGTTTTTTTCAGACTGGAGTCAGGGACACAGTGCTGTTCCCCAGGGTTTAGTACTAGGATCAATATCGTTTTTCGGACAGGAGTGAGGAATACAGTGCTCTTCCCCAGGGTTCAGTATTAGGCCCACTGCAGTTTTTCAGTTTGTGGGAGATATAGTACTGTTCCCCAGGGTTCAGTACGAGAATCACTGCTGTCCTTTTCAGACTTGAGGGCGGTATACAGTGCTGTTCCCCATGTTTCAGTACTAGGATGACTGTTCTTTTTGAGGAGAGTGAGGTATACAGTGCTGTTCCCCAGGGTTCAGTACCAGGATCACTATTGGTTTTCGGACTGGTGGGAGGTATCCAGTGCTGTTCCCCAGGGATCAGCACTAAGAAAGGAAAGAAAGAACAAAGAACAAAGAAACATTACAGCACAGGAACAGGCCCTTCGGCCCTCCAAGCCTGCGCCGATCCAGAGCCTCTATCTAAACATGACGCCTATTTTCCAAAGGGTCTGTATCTCTTTACTTCCTGCCCATTCATGTATCTGTCTAGATACATCTTAAAAGACGCGATCGTGCCCGCGTCTACCACCTCCACTGGCAACGTGTTCCAGGCACCCACCACCCTCTGCGTAAAGAACTTTCCACGCATATCCCCCCTAAACTTTTCCCCTTTCACTTTGAACTCGCGACCCCTAGCAATTGAAACCCCCACTCTGGGAAAAAGCTTCTTGCTATCCAACCTGTCTATACCTCTCATGATTTTGTACACCTCAATCAGGTCCCCCCTCAACCTCCGTCTTTCTAATGAAAATAATCCTAATATACTCAACCTCTCTTCATAGCTAGCGCCCTCCATACCAGGCAACATCCTGCTGAACCTCCTCTGCAACCTCTCCAAAGCATCCACATCCTTTTGGTAATGTGGCGACCAGAACTACACGCAGTATTCCAAATGTGGCCGAACCAAAGTACTATACAACTGTAACATGACCTGCCAACTCTTGTACTCAATACCCCGTCCGATGAAGGAAAGCATGTCGTATGCCTTCTTGACCACTCTATTGACCTGCGTTGCCACCTTCAGGGAACAATGGACCTGAACACCCAAATCTCACGGTACATCAATTTACCCCAGGAATTTTCCATTTACAGTATATTTCACTCTTGAATTGGATCTTTCAAAATGCAACACCTCGCATTTGCCCTGATTGAACTCCATCTGCCATTTCTCTGCCCAACTCTCCAGTCTATCTTTTTTCTGCTGTATTCTCTGACAGTCCCCTTCACTATCTGCTACTCCATCAATCTTAGTGTCGTCTGCGAACTTGCTAATCAGACCATCTATACTTTCCTCCAAATCAATTATGTATATCACAAACAACAGTGGTCCCAGCACGGATCCCTGCGGAACACCACTGCTCACACGTCACCATTTTGAGAAACTCCCTTCCACTGCTACTCTCTGTCTCCTGTTCCCCAGCTAGTTCTAGCTAGTACACCTTGGACCCCATGCGCCTTCACTTTCTCTGTCAGCCTACCATGGGGAGCCTTATCAAACGCCTTACTGAAGTCCATGTATACGACATCTACAGCCCTTCCCTCATCAAACCAACTTTGTCACTTCCTCAAAGAATTCTATTAAGTTGGTAAGACATGACCTTCCCTGCACAAAACCATGTTGCCTATCACTGATAAGTCCATTTTCTTCCAAATGGGAATTGATCCTATCCCTCAGTAACTTCTCCAGCAGCTTCCCTACCACTGACGTCAGGCTCACCTGTCTATAATTTCCTGGATTATCCCTGCTACCCTTCTTAAACAAGGGGACAACATTAGCAATTCTCCAGTCCTCCGGGACCTCACCCGTGTTTAAGGATGCTGCAAAGATATCTGTTAAGGCCCCAGCTATATCCTCTCTCACTTCCCACAGTAACCTGAGATAGATCCCATCTGGATCTGGGGACTTGTCCACCTTAATGCCTTTTAGAATACCCAACACCTCCTCCCTCCTTATGCCGACTTGACCTAGAGTAAGCAAACATCTGTTCCTAACCTCAACATCCTTCATGTCCCTCTCCTCGGTGAATACCGATGCAAAGTACTCGTTTAGAATCTCACCCATTTTCTCTGACTCCACGCATAACTTTCCACCTTTGTCCTTGAGTGGGCCAATCCTTTCTCTAGTTACCTTCTTGCTCCTTATATATGAATGAAAGGCTTTGGGATTTTCCTTAACCCTGTTTGTTAAAGATATTTCATGACCCCTTTTAGCCCTCTTAATTCCTCGTTTCAGATTGGTCCTACATTCCCGATATTCTTTCAAAGCTTCGTCTTTCTTCAGCCACCTAGTCCTTATGTATGCTTCCTTTTTCCTGTTAGCTAGTCTCACAATTTTACCTGTCATCCATGGTTCCCTAATCTTGCCATTTCTATCCCTCATTTTCGCAGGAACATGTCTCTCCTGCAGGCTAATCAACCTCTCTTTAAAAGCCTCCCACATATCACATGTGGATTTACCTTCAAACAGCTGCTCCCAATCTACATTCCCCAGCTCCTGCCGAATTTTGGTGTAGTTGGCCTTCCCCCAATTTAGCACTCTTCCTTTAGGACCACTCTCGTCTTTGTCCATGAGTATTTTAAAGCTTACAGAATTATGATCATTATTCCCAAAGTAGTACCCTTCTGAAGCTTCAACCACCTGGCAACGCTCATTCCCCAAGACCAGGTCCAGTATGGCCCGTTCCCGAGTTGGGCTATTTGCATACTGCTCTAGGAAACCCTCCTGGATGCTCCTGACAAATTCTGCTCCAGCTCGACCTCTAACACTAAGTGAATCCCAGTCAATGTTGTGAAAATTAAAATCTCCTATCACCACCACCCCGTTGCTCCTACATCTTTCCATAATCTGTTTACATATTTGTACCTCTATCTCACGCTCGCTGTTGGGAGGCCTGTCGTACAGCCCCAACATTGTTACATCACCCTTCCTATTTCTGAGTTCTGCCCATATTGCCTCACTGCTCGAGTCCTCCATCGTACCCTCCTTCAGCACAGCTGTGATATCGTCTTTGACCAGTAATGCAACTCCTCCACCCCTTTTACCTCCCTCTCTATCCCACCTGAAGTATCGATATCCTGGGATATTTAGTTGCCAATCATGCCCTTCCCTCAACCAAGTCTCAGTAATAGCAATAACATCATACTCCCAGGTACTAATCCAAGCCCTAAGTTCATCTGCCTTACCTACTACACTTCTTGCATTAAAACAAATGCACCTCAGATCACCACTCCCTTTGCGTTCATCATCTGCTCCCTGCCTACTCTTCCCCTTAGTCAGGCTGACTTCATTATCTAGGAGCGCTGCTGTTTTTTCTAGATTGGGGAAGGTATACAGTGCTGATGCCCAGGGTTAGATAATAGGACAGCTGCTGCTTTTCAGACTGGAGCGCGGTATACAATGTTGTTCCAGAGGGTTCTGTACCAGTATCACCGCAGATTTTCAGATCGGAAGGAGGTTTACTGTGCTGTTCCCCAGGGTTCAGTACTCGGAGCACTGCTGTTCTTTTCAGACTGGAGGGAGGTATGCAGTGCTGATCCCCATGGTTCAATAAATGGACCACTGCTGCTTTTCCGACTCCAGGGAGGTATACAGTGCTGTTCCCCAGGTTTCCATACTAGGATCACTACTGTTTTTCGGACCGGAGTGAAGTATACATTGCTGTTCCCCAGGGTTCAGTACGAGATTCAGTACTGTTTTTCATACCGGAGGGAGGTATACAGTGCTGTTCCCCACGGTTCAGTCATTGGACCACTGCTGATTTTCAGAGTGGAGGAGTATACAGTGCTGTTCCCCAGGGTTCAGTACTAGGATCATTGCTGTTTTTCAGAGTGGAGGGAGGTATACAGTGCTGTTCCCCAGGGTTCAGTACTAGGACCAGCGCTGTTTTTCAGACTAGAGGGAGGTATACAGTACTCTTCCCCAGGGTTCAATACAGTTGCAACGGCTGTTTGTCACACTGGAGGGTGGTGTAAAGTGCTGTTCCCCAGCGTTCAGTACGAAGACCAGCGCTGTTTTTTGCAGACTGGAGTGACGTATGCAGTGCTGTTCCCCAGGGTTCAGTACGAGGATCACTATTGTTTTTCGGACCGGAGGGAGGGATACAGTGCTGTTCCCCAGTGTTCAGTACTGGGATCACGACTGTTTTTCAGACTGGAGGGAGGTACACAGTGCTAATCCTCAGGGTTCAATAAAAGGATCACCGATGCTTTTCAGACTGGAAGCAGGTTTACACTGCTGTTCCCCAGGATTCAGTACTAGCATAACTACTGTTTTTCAGACTGGAGTGAGGTATGCAGTGCTGTTCCCCAAGGTTCAGTACGAGGATCACTACTGTTTTTCAGACTGGAATGAGGTTTACAGTGCTTTTCCCCAGGATTCAATACTAGAATCACTGCTGTTTTTCCGACTGGAGTGAAGTTTACAGTCCTGTTCCCCAAAATTCAGTACCAGGACCACTGCTGTTTTTCAGGCGGGAGGGACGTATACAGTGCTGATCCCAGGGTTCAGTACTCGGATCAATACTGTTTTTCAGACAGGAGTGAGGTTTACAGTCCTGTTCCCCAGAATTCGGTACAAGGATCACTGCTGTTTTTCAGACTGGAGGGAGGTATACAGTGCTGTTCCCAAGGTTTCAGTACTATGATCACTGTTGTCCTTTTCAGACTGGAACGAGGTTTCTGGTGCTGTTCCCCAGGGTTCAGCACTCAGAGCACTGCTGTTTTTTTTTCAGATTGTGGGAAGGTATACAGTGCTGATCCCCAGGTTTCAATAATAGGACCGCTGCTGCTTTTCAGACTGGAGACCGGTATACAGTGCTGTTCCAGAGTGTTCAGTACCAGGACCACCGCTGTTTTTCAGACTGGATGGAGGTTTACTGTGCTGTTCCCCATGGTTCAGTACTAGGATCACTGATGTTTCTGATATACATTAACGACTTAGACTTCAGATATCAGACCACAAGGTTGAAATTTGCAGATATCATGAAGAGTGGAAGTATAGTGACGGGCGATGAAGAAGGCAATAGAATTCAAGAGGACATAGACAGGGAGGTATACTGTGTCGAAGCAACAACAATATGCATTTAAATTGCACCTTTAATGTATTAGAAGATCCCAAGATGCGTCACAGGTGCATTATATTACAAAATTAAGACGCCAAGTCACACAAGGAGATTGGAGGTATGATGGAGAAAAGCTAGATTTAAGGAATGGCTGAAATGTGGAAACCGAGTTGGAGAGGTTTGGAGAAGATATTACAGATCTTAGGGCCCAGGCAACTGAAGGTATGGCCACCAATGGAGAAGAAACTAAAATTAGGGTTGGACTAGAGGCCACCATTAGATGAAAATAGATAACTTAGTGTATTGTGAGGCAGGAGGAGATTACAGAGATGGGAAAAGGACATGTCTAGGAGGCGGGATTCCCAGCACCGGGCCAGAGAGGAGGGGAGCCTCACTTTGGCGTTTTTGTGCCATCCAGCCTGCCCACCAGAGAGTCCTGTGTTGATTTTCTGACTTGGATCTTGTTCCTTTATCGACATTGTGCTCCGTGGCAGGGTGCATGGATGTATCGTGTGGCAGCAGCCTGCCAGGAAATGCCGGGT
The DNA here is from genome assembly GCF_036365525.1 of Heterodontus francisci. Classification (NCBI taxonomy): domain Eukaryota; kingdom Metazoa; phylum Chordata; class Chondrichthyes; order Heterodontiformes; family Heterodontidae; genus Heterodontus; species Heterodontus francisci. Next base: position 58,559,241 of record NC_090391.1, read on the forward strand.
TTACCAGGCCCGATATTCACAGTGGTGGGGAACCTTGGTGACAAACCCTCCACCGCTCTGTGACAGGACCCGACTTCACATATTTAAATAAATGGTTTGCCTGAGTTAAAATGAAAACTGTAGCGATATTACTGCAGTTCCAGATGTTCAGTGTGATGGGTGGAACTCACGTGCCTCAACTTTCCCGTCGAGGGAAAACCAGCGCCACCAAGGTGGTAAAGGTGAAACAGTGCGTTTATAAAGAAGTGCAGGCGGAGGGGAAAGTGTCAACTTGCATTGTTGCGGTCGGACAATATGCAATTTTGGTTTAGTTGAGCGGGCAACCGCTTTAAAATATAGTACCTACGCCTATCCATAAACAATTGACTCAAGTCGCAGCGCACAGAGGCTGTTCCTGATTTCGGGACTTCAGGATTCAGCCCGCTGTCTCAGTGACCTGAGTCTGGAATCCCTTTCCCTTTGACGATGGCATTCCTGCCTCCATGAGCTGCTGGCCAATCAGAGGGCCAGCAGCTCAGCAGAAATGGTAATGTCACCGGAAGTGGTGGTCACTTTCAGTACTGCAGAGGTCTTCGACGCTGTCACAGTGCTGGAAACTGGGACCAATGTGTGTGCGGTGGGATCATCCGGAAGGCTAGTCACTGTCTGTCCTGCAGAGGTCTTGGACACTGTCACAGTGCTGGAACCTGGGCCCAAGGTGAGTGCAGTGTGTTCACCAGGAGTGGTGGTCACTGTCAGTACTACAGAGGTCTTGAACGCAGTCACAGTGCGGGAACCTGGGACCAAGCTGAGTGCAGTGGGTTCACCGGGTGTGGTGGTCACTGTCATTACTGCAGAGATCTTGGACCCAGTCACAGTGCTGGAACCTGGGCCCAAGGTGAGTGCAGTGGGTTCACCGGGAGTGGTGGTCACTGTCAGTACTGCAGAGGTGTTGGACCCGGTCACAGTGCTGGAACCTGGGCCCAAGGTGTGTGCACATGCATCACCAGGAGGGGAGGTCACTGTCAGTACTGCAGAGGTCTTGGACCCGGTCACAGTGCTGGAACCAGGGACCAAGGCGAGTGCAGTGGGATCACTGGGAAGGCCAGTCACTGTCTGTACTGCAGCGGTCTTGGACCCAGTCACAGTGCTGGAACCTGGGCCCAAGGGGAGTGCAGTGGGATCACCGGGAAAGGTGGTCACTGTCAGTACTACAGAGGTCTTGAACGCAGTCACAGTGCTGGAACCTGGGCCCAAGGTGTGTGCACTGGCATCACCAGGAGGGGAGGTCATTGTCAGTACTGCAGAGGTCTTGGACCCCTCACAGCGGACACAGGGTGAGAGCAGTGGGGTCACCGGGAGGGGCTGTCAATGTCAGAACTGCTGAGGTTTTTGTGCCAGTCACAGCACTGTAACCTGGACCCAAGGTGAGTGCATTGGGGTCACCGGGAGGGGTGGTCATTGACTGTACTTCAGAGGTCTTGGACCCAGTCACAGTGCTGGAACCTTGGACCGCAGTGAGTGAGGCAGAGTTACAAGGAAGCATGGTCACTGTTAGTCCTGCTGAGGTCTTGGACCCCCTCACAGCGGACACAGGGTGAGTGCAGTGCGTTCACCTGGAGGAGTGATCACTGTCAGTACTGCAGAGGCCTTGGATGCAGTCACTGTGCTGGAATCTTGACTTAAGTTGTGTGCAGTGGGGTTACCAGGAGGGGTTGTCTCTCTCAGTACTGCAGAGGTCTCGACCCAGGCCCAGCGCTGCACCCTGGACTCCAGGTTAGTGAGGCAGTGTCACCAGGAGGTCTGGCCCCTGTCAGCACTGCAGAGATCATGGACCCAGGCCCTGAATTGAATGTGGACCCACGTGATTGAGACGGGGTCAACGGTACATGTCTGGAAGCTCCTGCTGAGGGGAACTGGTGTTCCTAAAGTCCAGGTGGAGGGGTGTCCTGGGAGGTTCATTGTTTCAGAGTCAGGGCCCTTCGTTGGCCACAGTTTGCCCATGGAGAGGGAAAGGCCCCAAGCCCGATGGAGGGGTCCACATTTTTCAAGATACCCTCCCCAATTAGCAGAGGTACCCCCTCCATAGGTTAGATCCAAGCGATGGCAGAAAGCTGCCCTTTAGTGGCCATTAAAGGTCCTCATTTGGCCGCTGTGCGGTAATGTCATCGTCGGCCAATCTCGTCCCCAGAAAGATCACTTGACGATGGGGTGACCATCGGCCCTCCACCACAATCACCCGTCGGTCCCGCCTCTGACCTCACTTAGGGGGTACCATAAAATCCAGTGGTGAAGCTATGGAGGAATTTAAAAATGGTGATGCAAATTTTAAAATCAAAGTGTTTCTTAATCGATGGCCAATGTAGGTCAGCAAGCACAGGAGTGATAGGTGAACGGGCGTTACTGTGAGTTAACACGGCAGCAGCAAAGTTTTGGATGGCCTGCAGTTTACAGGCTGTAGACTGTGGGACAGAGGGTGGTGGTTGATGGCAAATGTTCATCCTTGAGTTTAGTTACTACTGGTGTACCGCAAGGATCTGTTTTGGGGCCACTGCTGCTTGTCATTTTTATAACTGACCTGGAAGAGGGTGTAGAAGGGTGGGTTAGTAAATTTGCAGATGACACTAAGGTCGGTGGAGTTGTGGATAGTGCCGAAGGATGTTGTAGGGTACAGAGGGACATAGATAGGCTGCAGAGCTGGGCTGAGAGATGGCAAATGGAGTTTAATGCAGAAAAGTGTGAGGTGATTCACTTTGGAAGGAGTAACAGGAATGCAGAGTACTGGGCTAATGGGAAGATTCTTGGTAGTGTAGATGAACAGAGAGATCTGGGTGTCCAGGTGCATAAATCCCTGAAGGTTGCTACCCAGGTTAATAGGGCTGTTAAGAAGGCATATGGTGTATTAGCTTTTATTAGTAGGGGGATCGAGTTTCGGAGCCACGAGGTCATGCTGCAGCTGTACAAAACTCTGGTGAGACCGCACCTGGAGTATTGCGTGCAGTTCTGGTCACCGCATTATAAGAAGGATGTGGAAGCTATGGAAAGGGTGCAAAGGAGATTTACTAGGATGTTGCCTGGTATGGAGGGAAGGTCTTACGAGGAAAGGCTGAGGGACTTGAGGTTGTTTTCGTTGGAGAGAAGGAGGAGGAGAGGTGACTTAATAGAGACATATAAGATAATCAGAGGGTTAGATAGGGTGGATAGTGAGCGTCTTTTTCCTCGGATGCTGATGGCAAACACGAGGGGACATAGCTTCAAGTTGAGGGGTGTTAGATATAGGACAGATGTGAGAGGTAGTTTCTTTAGTCAGAGAGTACTAAGGGCGTGGAACGCCCTGCCTGCAGCAGTAGTAGATTCGCCAACTTTAAGGGCATTTAAGTGGTCATTGGATAGACATATGGATGAAAATGGAATAGTGTAGGTCAGATGGTTCCACAGGGCGGCGCAACATCGAGGGCCGAAGGGCCTGTACTGCGCTGTAATGTTCTAATTCTAAAAAAATCAGCAGGAGGACATTGGAATGGACAAGCCAAGAGGGAATTAAGGAATGAATGAGGGTTTTGAGCACAGGGGCGAAGTCAGGCGATGTCACAGAGGTAGGAACAGGCCATTTTAGTGAATGTGCATATTTAATGTCCTAAACTCATCTTGGGGTCAAATAAGAAACCAAGGTTACGAACAGTCACACACAGATGCCAGGAAGAGGGATGGAATCGGTAGCTAGAGAATGGAGTATGGAACAGCATCTGAAGACAACGGCTGGATTTCAAGGAGCCCTATATTTCCTTTTCCAGAGCGTGAATACGAGGTGGGGGCTGAAGATGTCCCCAGATGAGACCTCCCACAGACCTCGGCGTTAGCTGTTCCCAGACTGATTATCCAAGCTGTAGTAAGGCTCCCTGGCACCTCTCCATCTCTCAATGAAGGGATCACAATCAGCAGATGCAAACTAAAATACTTAATTGATTTACGTATACTTCTATCTCATCAGGGTGGCAGCTCTCAATCTCCGGCCCAGTGGCCTGTAGCCGAGCACCTTTAGATCCCCGTCTGAGAGGATGATGTGCCTCATTGGTCGGGCGGGGGGAGGAGGCAAATTGCTCAGAGTGAAATTGGGGGTACGGTGCCAAATTAGCGTCATGGATGTCGTATGACAATGAGAGGGGTTGTAGATGCAAGTTTGTGCATACTGGCGGATGATGGGGCTGGGGGAGGGGAGGCGGTGGGTGGCGGATGTGGGTGTTGGGCGGAAGGTTATATGGTTAACCGTTTTGGAGAAAAGCGGTAATTAATTTATTTAGTTGTCATTGGTGTTGGGAGAGGGACAAAGGAAATGAATTTATTTAATTTTTATCAACTCTGTATTTAAATATTTAAGTAAGCTGGTAGGGCTGGCAGCTTTTTAAAAAATGTCTTCAGCATCTGTGCACAGGCAGCTGGCGCCATTACTGGGGTGTGATGCAACATCTCTTGAATGAATAAAAGAAAATAAAAAAGAAAGGTGTTGCTGCTAATCCCGGGGTGGTATGGCACATCCCCAACCCCTGTCCCCTGTCCCCTCTCTTTACAGAGCTTCTCTTCTCTGCAGCTTCTGCACCATTTGTTGGTCATGTTACAGACTCAGAGGAACTGTAACTACAGTCCCCATACCTCGCCCAGAGTTGAGTCACCAGATCTCCTGCCCTCCCTGAATCTCTGCAGCAACATACAACACAACCTCCAGAAAACCATCCATAGCACCTCCCATAACGTTACATTAGCAGATGTCTTTCAAAATCCCTCACATGCAATTTGGATGACTGGTCCCTTTGAATAAAACTAGAGCGAGTTCCCGTGCTGCTGAAAACATGTTTGCCTGAAAGTGAGTAGCACAGGTGGTCAGACGACATGCACAGACCAGGTTTGAAAGACGTCTGCCAATGCTGCCAGAACGCCGAGTGCACCATGCAACAGCATGCACGAGAAGTCATAAGTGGCTGGCAGGGCATCCCCACAATATAAAAATATATAATCGTCATAGCCTTGGCACCGGTGGATCTACGGAGTCCAGAATTATGGTCAGCGAGAGATACGGAGGGAGAAAATAAATCACTTTTAAAAGTGAATAGGATAAATGTTTTGAGGGAAACATTTTGCAGGAATATGGGTAACAGAAGTGGGACTACTTGGAACAGTGGGGTCATGGAGGCATTTTAACCCAAGAATAAGAATTTTAATGCTGTGCTTTTATCAGATCAGCAACCAATGTAGGTCAGTGAGCACATGAGTGTTGGCTGAGTCGGATTTGGTGTAAGTTGGGATATGTGCAGCAGAGTTTCCGACTGGCTGTGGTTTATGAAGTTTTGTAACCGGGAGTCTTGTCAGGGCAGCATTAGAATAGTCGGGTCTGGATTTAACAAAACCATGGATGGTAGTTTAAGAAGCAGATTTGCTAAGGCAGGGAAAGATATGCCGGTGGTGACAGCTGGCAGGATTTGTGAAGGACAGGATACGGTATTGGAACTCAGCTCGGGGTCAAAGGCATAAGTGAGGTAATGAACAGTCTGTTTCAGTGTCAGGTATGACTGGGGCATGGCAGTCGTTGGAAAGAGAAGAGAATTTGTGATGGGGACTAAAACAATGACTTCCACCTTGCTAATACTTAAATAACAATAGCACGACGACATTGAATAGCTGGACACATAGGCTGAACAGGAACCCTGACAACAGCAAAGATGAGACAGGAAATTAAAAGGACATAAAGTCTGTAATAATTAGATTCGGTGAGAGAGACTTACCAGTGACACCAACAATAGCGAGGATGGGATGGTAAAATAATTGAATTATCTTCAGTGCCCAAAAAATCTGATCAGGTAATATTATCCAATCATAATGCGCAGTAAAAAAGGCAAACCAATCGGATAAACTCCTGTCCAATGTAGTAACATTCCAATCTATTATTCTCAGATTCTGACTCATTGTTGTAACATTCCAATCGATTCTTATTAAATTCTGACCCATTGTTGTTGCATTCCAATCTATGTTCTCAGATTCTGACCGATCCACTCCTCTCTCTGGAGTTGCTGATCCTTGTTTGTACCGATGGTGATGCTCCCGCTGACACTTTGGGATGACACATTGAAAGCAGTCCGTTATTGAAATGAGATGAAGATCCTCCAGTGACACAATTAGTGTTCATTGAGACTAACATTAATCACAGTCTCTGAACAAACAGGTTCAATTAACCCCTTTTAATCCAAAGCATTATGTACCGTTTATTCATTCATGGGATGTGGGCGTTACTGGCTATACCAGCATTTATTACCCATCCCTAATTTCCCTTGAGAAGGTGGTGGTTAACTGCCATCTTGAACCGCTGCTGTCCATGTGAGATACTTACACCGCAGTGCTCTTAGGAAGGGAGTTCCAGGATTTTGATCCTGCAACACTGAAGGAATGGTGATACAGTTCCAAGTCAGGATGGCGTGTGACTTGGAGGGGAACTTGCAGGTGGTGGTGTTCCCCTGCATCTGCTGCTCTTGTCCTTCCAGTTGGTAGAGGTCGGGGTTTGGAAGGTGCTGTCTAAGGAGCCTTGGTGTGTTGCTGCAGTGCATGTTGCAGATGGTACACATTGCTGCCACTGTGCATCTGTGATGGAGGGAGTGAATATTTGTGGATGGGGTGCCAATCAAGTGGGCTGCTTTGTCCTGTGTGGTGTCAAGCTTCTTGAGTGATGTTGGACCTGCACCCATCCAGGCAAGTGCAGAGTGTTCCCTCACACTCCGAACTTGTGCCTTGTAGATGGTGGACAGGCTTTGGGGAGTCAGGAGGTGAGTTACTCGCCTCGGTATTCCGAGCCTCTGACCTGCTTTTTTACCTGCGGAATTTATATGGCTACTCCAGTTCAGTTTCTGGTCAATGGTAGCCCCTGGGATGTTGATAGTTGGGGATTCCACGATGATAATGCCATCGAATGTCAAGGGGAGATGGTTAGTTTCTCTCTTGTTGGAGATGGTCACTGCCTGGCACTTGTGTGGCTCAATTGTTACTTGGCACTTATCAGCCCAAGCCTGGATAGTGTCCAAGTCTTACTGCATTTCTACACGGACTGTTTCAGTATCTAAGGAGTCACGAATGGTGCTGAACATTGTGCAATCATCAGCGAACATCCCGACTTCTGACGTTATGATTGAAGGAAGGTCATTGATGAAGCAGCTGAAGATGTTTGGGCCCAGGACAATACCCTGAGGAACTCCTGCTGTGATGTCCTGGAGCTCAGATGATTGACCTCCAACAACCACAACCATTTTTCTTTGTTTTAGGAATGACTCCAAACAGCAGAGACTTTTCCCCGTGATTTCCATTGACTCCAGTTTAGCTAGTGCTCCTTCATGGAATACTCAGTCAAATGGTGCCTGGATGTCAAGGGCAGGCACTCTCACCTCACCTCTTGAGTTCAGCTCTTTTGTCCATGTTTGAACCAAGGCTGTAATGAGATCACGTGCTGAGTGGCCTTGTCAGAACCCAAACTGTGTATCACTGAGTAGGTTATTGCGAAGGAAGTGCTGCTTGATGGCACTGTAGATGACACCTTCCATCACTTTGCTGATGATTGAGAGTAGACTGATGGGGCGGTAATTGGCCCGGTTGCACGTGTCCTTCTTTTTGTGTGCAGGACATACCTGGGAAATTTTCCACATTGCCGCGTAGATGCCAGTGTTGTAGCTACACTGGAATAGCTTGGCTAGAGTGCGACAAGTTCTGGAGCACAGGTCTTTAGTACCATTACTGGAAAATTGTCAGGACCCATAGCCTTTTGCAGTATCCAGTGCCTTCAGTCATTTCTTGATATCATGCGGAGTGAATCGAATTGGCTGAAGTCTGACATCTGTAATGCTGTAGGTGGTAATCAACTCGGCACTTCTTGCTGAAAGTTGTTGCAAATGCTTCTGCCTTATCTTTCGCACTGATGTTCTGGGCTCCCCCATCATTGCGGATGCGGATATTTGTGGAGCAACCTTCTCCAGTTAGTTGTTTAATTGTCCACCACCATTCACGGCTGAATCACGGCAGGACTGCAGAGCTTAGATCTGATCCTTTGGTTATGGGATCGCTTAGCTCTGACTATTGCAAGCTGCTTATGCAGTTTGGCACGCAAATCGTCCTGTGTTGTAGATTCACCCAGTTGACAACTCATTTTGAGGTATGTCTGGTGCGGCTCCTGGCATGCCCTTCTGCAATCTTCATTGAACCAGTGTTGTACTCCTGGCGTGATGGCAATGCTGGAGTGGGGGATATGCTAGTTTGCCATGAGGTTGCAGATCGTCGTTGAGTACAATTTAGCTGCTGATAATGGCCCACAGCTCCTCATGGATGCCCAGTTTTGCATTGCTGGATCTGTTCGAAATCTATCCCATTTAGCACGGTGATCGTGCCACAAACACGATGGGTGCTATCCTCAATGATAAGGTGGGACTTCGTCTCCATAAGGACTGTGCGGTGGTCACTCCTACCAATACAGTCATGAACAGAAGCATCTGCGGCAGGCAGATTGTTGATGACAAGGTCAAGTATGTTTTTCCTTTTGTTGGTTCCCTCACCACCTGCTGCAGAGCCAGTTTAGCAGCTATGTCCTTCAGGACTCGGCCAGCTCAGACAGTAGTGGTCCTGCACTTGGTGATAGACATTGAAGTCCCCCACACAGAGTACATTTTGTGCCCTTGCCACCCTCAGTGCCTCCTCCAAGTGGTGTTCAACATGCAGAAATACTGACCCATCAGCTGAGGGAGGGCGGTAGGTGTTAATCAGTAGGAGGTTACCTTGTCCATGTTTGACCTGATGCCATGAGAATTCATGGGGCCCAGAGTCGATGTTCAGGACTCCAAGAACAGCTTCCTCCCTACTGTTGACCACAGTCCCACCACCTCTGCTGGGTCTGACCTTTCGGTGTGACAAGGGATCCCCAGGGACAGTGATTGCAGTGTCTGGGACATTGTCTGTGAGGTATGATTCCGCGAGTATGACTATGTCAAGCTGTTGTTTGACTAGTCTGTGGGACAGCTCTCGCGACGTTGGCACAAGCCCCCAGATGTTAGTAAGGTGGACTTGGCAAGGTCGACAGGGCTGGGTTTGCCGTTGTCGTTTCCAGTGCCTAGGTCGATGCTGGGTGGGGCATCCCGATTTCATTCCCTTTTATTGTCTTCGTAGTGGTCAGGTACAACTGATTGGCTTGCTATACCTTTTCAGAGGGCATGTAAGATTTAACCACACGGCTGTGGGTCTGGAGTCACATGTAGACCAGACCAGGTAAGGACAGCAGATTGCCTTCCCTAAAGGACGTTAGTGAACCAGATGAGTTTTCACAACAATCGACAATGGTTTCATGGCCATCATTAGAATAGCTTTTAATTCCAGGTTTGTTAATTACAATCCAATTCCACCTTCTGCTGTCGTGGGATTCGAACCCATGTCTCCAGATCAACACACTGTGTCTCTGGGTTACTAGTGCAGTGATAATACCACTACTTATCCGCCTCATTCCACCTCACTACAGTACACCAATTACTCCAGATGGGATGTATGTGGGTTGCTTAGGAAAGGAAAGATACAAATAGCAAAAGCACTGGACAGAATCTGTCATTCTACCTTGGATAAAGGAATGGTTTTAGAGAGCTGGTTGGCTATACATGTTGCATGAAAAGAAGAGATGGAGTAAACCCGGTAGTTACAGGTCTGTTAGTTTAATCTCGGTGACACGTGCTGGAAAATTCAGATTCTATAATCTGCAGCAAAAATTGTGTGGCTTGGAAAATGACAAGCAGCATGGATGTAGTAATGTCAAATAATGTTAGGCAACCTTGATTCAGTTTTGTTGATGAAGCAATAGCGAAGTTTGATGCAGATAGCATGGTTGACTGGCTTTGAGAAGGTTGTGGTGAGCTGCCTCCTGGAACATCTGCTGTCCGTGGGGTGTAGGTCCTCTCACAGTATTGTTGGTCAGGGAATTCCAGGAATTAGACCTGGTGACAGTGAAGAATGGCAATATAGTTCCAAGTCAGGATGGTGTGTGACTTGGAAGAGAACTTGTAGTTGTTGGTGTCCCCATACATCTGCTGCCCTTTCCCTTCTATGTGGTAGAGATCGCAGGTGTGGAAACCGCGACCGAAGGAGTCTTGGTAATTTGCTGCATGCTTCTTCTAGATGGTAAACACTGCTGCCACTGTGCATCAGTGTTGAAGGGAGTAAATGTTGAAGGTGGTAAATGGGGTGCCAATCAAGCGGGCTTCTATGTCCTGGATGGTGTCAAATTTTTGAGTGCTGCTGCAACTGGACCCGTCCAAGCATGTGGAGAGTATTGCATCACACTCCTGGCTTGTGCCTTGTAGATGATGGACTTGCTTTGGGGAGTCAGGAGGTGAGTTAGTCGCCGCAGAATTCCCAGACTCTGTCCTCTTCTTTCAGTCGCAGTATTTACGTGGCTGCTCCATTTCTCTTTCTGGCCAATGGTTATCCCCAGGATGTTGATAGTGGGGGATTCAGCGTTGATCCTACCATTGAACATCAAGAGCAGATGGTTAGATTCTGTCTTGTTTGAAATAGTCATTTGTGGGGCAAATGTTACTTGCTGTATATCAACCAAAACATGGATGCTGCCCAGCTCTTGCTGCATCGGGACATGAGCTGCTTCAGTAACTGAGGAGTCACGAATGGTGCTGAACATACCACAATGACCAAGGAATATCCCCACTTCTGACCTTATAACGGAGGAATGCTCATTGATGAAGCAGCTGAAGATGGTTGTGTCTCAGACACTAGCCTGAGTAACTCCTGCAGTGATTTCCTGTGACTGAGATGACTGACCTCCAACAACCACAACTGCAACCAGCAGAGAGTTTTCTGCCTTTTTCCCATTGACTCCAGTTTTGCTCGGACTCCTTGATGCCAACTCGGTCAAATGCAGTCTTGATTTCGAGGTCAGTGACTCTCACCTCACCTTTGGAGTTCAGCACTTTTGTCCATGTTTGAACCAAGGCTGTAATGAGATCAGGAGCTGAGTGAGCCTGGTGGAACCCAAACTGAGTGTCACTGAGCAGTTTATTGCTGAGCAAGTGCCGCTTGATGGCACTCTCGATGACACCTTCCATCAATTTACTAATGATCGACAGTAGATTGATAGGGTGGTAATTGACCAGCATGGATTTGTCCTGTTTATTTCTGTGCACAGGACTATACCTGGGTAATTTTCCACAATGCCGAGTCGATGCCAGTGCACTGCAGCTGTACTGGAACAGCTTGGCTTGGGATGAAGCGAGTTCTGGAGCACAGGTCTTCAGTACATTTACTGGAATGTTGTCAGGGTCCATAGTCTTTGCAATATGCAATGCCTTCAGTCGTTTCTTGATGTCACACGGAGTGACTCGACTTGGGTGAAACTGGCATCTGTGTTGCTGGAGATTCCAGGAGGAGGCCGAAATGGATCATCCGCTCGGCATTTCTGACTGAAGATTGTTGCCAATTCTTGAGCCGTATCTTTTGAACTGATGCGCCGGGCTCCTCCATCTTTGAGGATGGGGTATTTGTGGCGCCAACTCCTCCTGTTAGTTGTTTGAAATTACATTCTCTCTGCCCAAGTCCATTTACATATGGCAAGAAAATATAAAGGTGAGGATATTTTCCTGCAGCAATACAAAACTCTGGTTAGATCACACTTGGAGGACTGTGTGTAGATCCTGGGCACCTTAGAAAATATTTATTGACCATCGCAGGAGTGCAACGCTAATTCCCCAGAATATTATGAGGGCATCAAGGGTTAAATTTTGCGGCCAGTCTACAGACATTAGGCTTGTAGCTCGTATTCTCTGGAATGTCAAAGGTGCAAAGGTGATGCCAACTGAATGAGGTTTTAGGGCTTTGAAAGTATTGAGACTGCAGATAGAAACTTTAATCGGCTGGGCTGAGAGTCAAAAATAAGGGGACATATTCGTATAATCACAGCGAGTCAACGAAGGAGAGGAAATCGGAAACAGTCCTTCACTCAAATTGTGCTTTGAATGTGGAACTGGCTCCCACAAAAACAGTAGAAACGAGCTCAAGAAATAATATAAATATACAGCTGATAGATTTTCACCAAACAAAGTAGTGGGGACAATGCAGCCAAGACAGGTGAATAGAGTTAGGATCCAAGTCAGCCATGATCTCAATGAATGGTGTAATGTATCCAGGAGTTGAATGGCCCTCTCCCGTTCCTATGTTCCTACCTGAACGTGATACCCAGTGCCAGTATCGAGCTCTCCCAGGGCAGGTGCAGAACAGAGCACATTCAACATTACCTTAACACTATATATCCACTTTATGCCCGCTTTTAGCATCGAGCTCCCTCAGGGCAGGTACAATGCAATGCTCCCTCAAAATAAGCTGAACGGTGTGACTCCACATTGCACAGAATGACAGCATCAAACAGAAGCAAGACAGTGAGAATACAAAGCTCGGCCTATGTAACCTAATGGCATACCCCCACATTTGCGACAGTTCAGATCACAGGGACTTCAAAAATCGCATCCTCACCGGGACAGCTTAGGGTCAGACAGTGAGCACGCTGCACCCCACGGGGACAACACAAATTGTCCCCTCCCTAGGACAGCTCAGGGACAGATACTGAACCCATTGAACCCCACAGGGATATCACAATCTGTACCCTCCCTGATGCAGCCCAGGGTCAAACACTGAAAACACTGCGCCCCACAAGGGCCTCACAACCTCTCCCCGACCTGGGAGAGCTCATTGTCAGATACGGAATACACTGCAGCCCACATGGACCTCACAATATGTCTATTCCCTGGGACAGCTCCTGGTCAGACACTGAACACAATGCACCACAAAGGGACATCACCAATTGTGCCATTGTTGGGAAAACTCAGGGTCAGACGGTAAGCACACTACACTCCACAGGGACGTTACAAAATGTCCCCTCCTTGACGCCTCAGGATAAGACACTAACACACTGCACCCCGCAGGGTTAAAACAAGCTGTCCCCTCCCTGGGGCTGTTCAGGGTCAGACACTGAACAAACTGCACCCCGCAGAGTTAAAACAAACTGTCCCCTTCCTGGAGCAGCTCAGGGACAGACACTGAACACATTGCACCCCACAGGGTTATCACAAAATGTCCCCTACGTGGGACGTCTCAGGGTAAGACACTGAACACAATGCACCCCATAAGCTTAACACAATGTGTCCCCTCTCTGGGATAGTTTATGGTTAGACCCTGAACACAGGGATCCCCACAGGGACATCACAGTCTGTCCCCTCCCTGAGACAGCTGAGGGTCAGACATTGAACACACTGCACCTCACAGGGATATCACAAACTGTTCCCTCCCTGGGGCAGATTAGGATGAGACACTGAACACATTGCAAACCACAGTGATATAACAAACTGTCGCCTCCCAGGGACAGCTCCAGGTAAGACACTGACCACACAGCACCCCACATGGACCTCACAATCTGACCTCTCACTGCAAGCCACGGGGAAATCACAAAATGTGCCCTCCCTGGGACATCTCAGGTTGTGATATTGAGCACAGTGCACCCCACAGGGACACCACCAACTGCCCACGTCCAGGGAAAGCTCATGATCTGATACTGAAGACACTGCAGCCCACAGGGAAATCACAAACTGTCCCCTCACTGGTACAGCTCAGGGTCAGACACTGAACACAGTGAACCTCACAGGAACATCAAAAACTGTCCCCTCCCAGGGGAAGCACAGGGTCAGTCACGAGACACACTGCACCCCACAGAAACAGTATAATCTGTCACCTTCCTTGGGCAGTTCAGTGCCCGAAACTGAACAAACTGCACCCCAGAGAGACATGACAAAATGTCCCCTCCCCGATACAGCTCAGGGTCAGACAATGAACACACTGCACCCCACAGGGATATCACAAACTGTCCTCTTCCTGGGACAGCTCAGGGTCTGATACTGAACACGCTGCACTCCACACGGAGATCACAAACTGTCCCCGTCCCTGGCACAGCTTACGATCAGACACTGAACACACTTCACCACACAGGAACACCCCATACAGAGCTTCTCTGCGACAGCTCAGGGCCAGACATTGAACGCCCTGCACCCCTCAGAGACATTACAAACTGTCCCCTCCATGGGAGATCTCAGAATCACACACTGAACACACTGCAAACCCACAGGGACTTCATAATATGTCCACTCCCTGGGACAGCTCAGGGACAGACACGGAAAATAGTGCACCCCACAGCGACATCGCCATCTTCCCCCTCCTCGGAGGCGCGCTCAGTGTCAGATACTGAACACACTGCACCTCATACTGACAACACAAAATGCCCCCTCCTTGGGTCTTCTCACGGTAAGGTACTGAAAATATGGCATCCCAAAGGAACATCACAAACTGTCCCTTTCCTGGGACAGCTCAGTGTCTGATACTGAAGACACTGTACCCCACAGGGGCATCACAAACTGGCCACTACCTGGGACAGCTCTGGCTGAGATACTGAAAACACTGTACCCACAGGGAAATCACAAACTGTCCCTTCCCTGGGATAGCTCAGAGTAGGACAGTTAACAGACTGTACCCCACAGGGACACCACAAACTGTCCCTTCCCTGGGATAGCTCAGAGTCAGACAGTTAACAGACTGCACCACACAGGGACACCACAAACCCCAACCTCCCTGGGACCGCTCAGGGTCAGATTTTGAACACAATGTGAATCACATGGCTATCACATAATGTCCCATCACAGGGCTGCTCAGGATCAGACACTGAACACATTACATCCCAGAGGGCCATCACAAATCTTCTCCTCCTTGGGGATAGCTCAGTGTCAGACACTGAACACACTGCACCCTCGCAAGACATCACAAAATGTCCCCTCCCTGGGAAAGCTCTTGGTCTGATACTGAACACACTGCACCCCACAGGAACATCACAATTCGTCCCCTCGCTGGGTCAGCTCAACGTCATATACTGAATTAATTTCACCCTACAGGGACATCACAAACTATACTCTCGCTGGGACAGCTCACGGCCAGTTGTTGAACACTTTACACTGCACAGGTACATCACAAATAGTCCTTTCCCTGGGACAGCTCAGGGTCAGACCGTCAACACACTGCACCCCACAGGGACATAACAAACTATCCCCTACCCAGGGCAGCTCAGGCACAGACAGTTTGCACATTGCACCTGACAGGGATATCACAAACGGTCCCCTAACTGGGATAGCTCCGTGTCATACACTGAACACATTTCACCCCACAGGAACATCACAAAATGTGCTTTTCCTGGACAGCTTCGGCCTTTTTAGCCGAACCGAACCCAACCAACCCCGACTACATGTGTCGGTTTCGGATCGGGTCTGGTCTATATTCTGTGTCATACATTCTGGGTTGTGTGGGGTCGGGCAGGATTGTATTGTTTAGCTTTGGCAGTCTTGGTGCCACTTGTCATGTCTGCTTATGTGAAAATCCTAATATAAATACTTGCTGTACATTAAAACTTATGTGTGACATTTTAAAACCATCTTGTCAATGTTATGATTAAAATAAATCATTTTAAATTGTGGGAGCACATGTTTTATTTTGCAGACTGGTTTTAAGCCTGGAAATTCTTATGAACTGCATTTCTAATGCAATTTTATTTAAAATGACTTTTGAGTATGTCATTCAATAACACAAATTAGGGGCTTACTTCTCTGCCCAAAGGAAACCCAGGGGTAGATTGGAAGATCCTTTAATATTTCAGTTATAGTGGCTGCCAAAATTGTATGACATTTACTGGGTAATTTGAGTAACAGTCATGTGAGTTAAAATTAGCCTCTAAAGGAATAGTAACGTCTCATGTTATACAGAAAACAAGATTAAATTATAATTGATGAACTGTTGTTTCAACATTGCAACTATAGACTTGGAGAAATAGCTATCATTACCTGCCCAGATGACCCTGGTTGTCAGCATATTGATGATTTGTCTTAACTTAAAAACAACATCAAGAATTAGATCTAGCCAGTTATTGAAAGAGGACAAAAACAATTAGTCTAACACGGAATTCCATGATAGATGGTTAATGTGAAAAGTGATGTTGTCGCTGCTGTGTAATTCACATTTGGAAAGCTGCCACATTATGATTGAAAGCGAGTGCCATTAACCACATCAATGGATCTTGTAGACAGAATCCACTAGGAATTATGAGATAAGGCAAAACACAGGATCCAATTTACATAATTCTCATTACTTAGTGGGTGAGAGACTAACTTATACCAAACTTATCTTAGTTTTGATAATCCACTGTTTCAAGTGCAAATATTAAAAATAAAAATGCATAGAGACAATATTTATTGGATCTAGTCTGGACCTTAATTGGCTTTGTGCACATTATTTTTTCATATATAGTGGGTGGGTGGGGGGTGGGGGTTGAATAATCAACACTGGCCATCCAACTATAAATTTTATTCTTCCAGGTAATAAATTAAAATACTCTGACATATTAATCTGCCATTACAGTCTATATTAGTCAACCTAATAGCTAGTGTTCCTTGAATGAGGTATTCCTCTGATTCCAAAGTCTCGTCCCAAAGGGCGGGTGCTCTGTTCCATGCGAGTGAATAGTGAGTTGGCTATCTGTCGAAATTTTCCATTCAAGTCAAAACCAATTTGAAGACATTAAACAGTGCAGCATTATTAATGCAATATTTCCCCATCAAATATAAATAATTTCAATCAAGATATAATGGCTGTAGAAGTAATGTTTGATTTTCAAAAGCAAGCCTTTGCTACATTATTGACCACTAGTTGTTTCACAGTGGCAGACAAGTAACATTTCAGAGAGAAAAACATCTATGAGCTTAACTAAAAAAAATGTATATAAACTTTGTAGATGGAGGAATAGACATGATATTCAGTGGTTGTTTTCCAAGAAAATGCAGAGCCTCTGGAATACATTGTCAGCTGGTGTGCTGGGTACTGACTTTCTCTGCAGCTTCAAGAGGGAGCTCCATCAGTTCCTGGCTGTAAGAAAGATTGTGTCATAAAGAAGGTACCTTTGTTTATAGGTCCAAGTGATCTCCTGGAAAGGTTTTGGTTGCCAGGGCAGCAGGGCATTGGAGAGGAGTTTGGTCCCCACATTGTCCCAGGGCTTTTATGTTTTTTGCCACTCCGAGTAGATTTAGATGCGAATTAGGGAAAGGGCAGAAACATTTAGCCATGATTGCCCAGAATAACGTGGGTGACTCACCCCGACACTTGTGGGCTTTTCTTGTCTTCCTTAGGCGCCCTAGCAGAGTTTGCGAACTCTCTGGCATAGTGTTACTGATGCAGATTTCCCAAATGCACTACGAATTGCCGTTCCCATGAGCTGGTGATATCTTGATGTGGGACAGTCTTGATGGGCCAGCTAGTCTTCCTGCATCATTTCCATACGTTTATAAGCGAGCAATCTCCCTCGATGTCTACTCAGAATTCACAGAGACCTGAATTTAACAAATGCTGTAAGTACTTCCTTCCTCAATATTGTAGATGAAGAAGTAGTAGCAGAGGATCTAAAACAGACACAAGTTAGTTATAATCACTGACAGCGCCATGTCTGGGTTTATAAACTGTCTGCTAATGGAAGAATAATGTGGGTGGCTCACCCCTACACTTATTGACTTATCTTATCTTCCTTAGGCGCCCGAGCAGAGTTTGGGAACTCTCTCACATAGTATTACTGATGCAGATTTCCCAAATGCACTACGAATTGCCTTTCCCATGAGCTGGTGATATTGTTTTCCTTTTCATCTACATTTTTCTGCCTGTTTCAAATATATGCTTGATATTTTCGGGTCAGGTTAGGCATGAAAAGAAATGAAGGGACTCGGATCCGGGTCGGGTTTGGGTTGGCTGTTGTTAGGTCGGGCCCGTGTCGTGTTTTAATGTCATCCTCGAGCCAGGCTTTATTCCGTGGATCACTATCTGCAGGGGGAGGGGGAAAGGTGTGTGGACATCAATTCAAAGCAACCAATCTTTAATCACTGTTGTCAAACTTCTCCTGTTACAAGCTGCTTCACAGTGCAGTATCAGCACCACATTGTCAGCTTTCTGTGTGGTCTCCAATTCTGACCGAAGATGACACAGAGGAGTGACCGGTACGACAGAACCATCTCTTTTTATGTGGACTCCCTGTCTGGCTGGTGACACAGTGCAGTGACTGGCATGACAGAGCCATGTATCAGTATGGACTACCTGTCTGGCTGGTGACACAGTGCAGTGACTGGCACGACAGAGCCATGTATCAGTGTGGAATCCCGGTCTGGCTGGTAACACAGTGCAGTGGGAGGGAAATATGGAAAATCTGTCAAAGAGGAGAAGGCTCTTGTCTTCCACCAATGTGGTAGGAAAGAGGAATGTTGATCCCAGGGTAAATGATACTTTCCTGTATCGAAAGGGGATCCCCACACCGAGCACGAATCCACACCTCCTTCAATTCAACTTGATCGTCCATTACCAATACCCGCTATTCAAAAACACAGGAGAGCTTTCAAGACTGAAACGAGTCCATAGAAAGTTGACGCGTTCATCGAAGCATTATCCAATCACTGTTTGGCCTCTGCAGAACAGAGTGCATTGTGAGTAGCCAATACCATATTAGAATCAATACTAAGTTAGAATAAGTACAAGTATCTGCCTATTTCATCCAGAAGGAATGTTTGGAACCCTCTGGATGAAAAGCGAGGAGGGGAAAGAACAGGTGTTGCATCATTTGACAATTGCATCAGATTTTTTTTTTGGAAGAGGAGTGATTCGGGAATTGATGGAGGAGTAAACTAGGGCGTCACAGAGTGAATGGTCCGTTTGGATTGTTGAAAGGGGAAGAAAGGGAATGATGCCTTTGGTGGTCACATGGCGCAAGAGGTGGCAGAAATTGCAGAAAATCGTTGAATGTGAAGGTGTTGCTGTGGAAAGTGAGGACAAGGCGAACTGGACCATGGTTCTGTTGGTGATGAGGAGGGATGAGGGCAGAATTGCAGCTAACAAGCCAGAAGAAGGGAACACTTCAGCTGAGTAAAAATAGAAGCCAATTCGGAAACGATGGTACGGAAGGTGGCATCATTGGAACTGATGCGACAGATTTGCAGTTACCTGGAGAAGGCAATAGAGACCTGACAGGAAGGAGGATGGGAGAGGGAGGGTGCATAATTAATTGAAATCCATTTGCCACAGTTTTGTCCATTCACCTAATGTATCAATATCGCTTTATAGTTTTATTCTTCCATCTACACTCTTGCAACGCTGTCCTGTGTCATTGGCCAATTTGGATATGTAACTTCATATCCCAACATTTAAGTTGTCATTGAAGACAGTGAATAACTGACTCCAAATGTGTGAGGAAACTAGTTATATTCTGCCAATTAGAGCAGTTTTACATTATCCCTACCCTCTAATTCCTGCTGCTCAGCCACATTCATAACCAGGTCAACAATTTGCGACCAATTCCACGATCTACATAAACAGCCTTTTCTGAGGGACTCAGAAATCATAGAAAACAGATGACACAGAAGGGAACTATTTGACCCATAGTCCCCATGTCATGGAGTCATCAGAGCCACCCAACTACACATACTTAATGCCTTATGGAATCCATTTAAATATCATTCATATTTAGCAGGTCTGGCAGCATCTGTGAAGACATAAACAGAGTTAAAGCTTCAGCTTTGTCCAGCATCCGCAGTATTTTGCTTTTATTCATAGATATTCCTCTGTCCATTATTTTACTCACCACTTTAAAAAAGTCAGCCAGGTTTGTCAGGCTTGACTTATCCTGAACAAATCCATGCCATCTGTCTCTGATCAGCTGAAAGATATCAAGGTGTTCAGCCACTGTATCCTTAATTATAGACTCCAGTAATTTGTCAACAGTAAACGTTAGGCTAACTAGTCTTTAATTTCACTATTACCCTTTATCACCTTTTTTAAAGCCTTTCAATCACCATAAAACACGAGCTCGATCACTCATTTCAGGCCAGAAGTGTCTAACCTTTTTGCGCGATGAGCCACATTACAGTTTTTGTCATACATGAGGGCGGTGGCGGGGAGTAAGCAGTGAGAAAATTTCAGAAAGATAAAGGCATTAGATTTTTTTTTGCAATTTTGATTAATAGTAAAATATTTTTGTGAACAAGCTTGAAATGAGAGGACTAACTTATTAACTTACTTTCACATCACAATCTTGAACACAGATTTCGAGAGATACCGACCATTGGGTTTTTGCTTACCCATGTGGATTATGTCTGGCTGCACACCAAATGTAATGATGCAGCTGTTCTGGACAGATGTCCATCTGTCAGGAGTGATACTGATTGCTCTCTTCCCCCCCTCTATAGTTTTTCACTGTCAGACTCTCTGGTTGGAACTTTATTTTGGGGCACAGGCCCTGTAATCTGGCTTAAAAGTCGGGGGCGAGCGCAGCTTTGAAAGGCCTGGGAGCCAGGCAGAGATTTTATGTTCCAAAGAAGGGTCACTGACCCGAAACGTTAACTCTGCTTCTCTTTCCACAGATGCTGCCAGACCTGCTGAGTGATTCCAGCATTTCTTGTTTTTATTAGAGATTTTATGTGGTCCAGGCTCCGACTTTGCCTTGGGCATGAATTCTGCCTTTCTGAGGCAGGAAGTCCAGCCTGCAGGAACTGCCAGCCAATCCGGGAGCCTGAAGCTCCTCAGTCCCAGCAGCACCACCGGGTGCAGTGGCCACTGCGGGAATGCACCCAGCTTCAGGAGGATCAAGAACGCTGGTGCAGAAAATGGGATGTGGGGTTTTAGGCTTTACCAGGGAAGTCAGATGGCCCTGGTGAGGAGGGTGGGTGGGGTCAATCAGGAGGATTGTGGGAAATGCACTCGCAGAGAAAGCAGCACCTGCCTTCCATGAGGCACAGGGTGCTCCATCAGGAGAGCCACTCCCTCAGGCCAGCAAGGTGGCTACCTGGTATTACTGGGCTTTTACTAGCTGCCAAAGTGCCCACCCGCCGCTGGTAATATACCAACAGTAGTGGCGGAAGCCCTTTAAGTTGCAATTACTTGGCCACTTAAGAGCATCAATTGGCCTGGGGGCGGCGGGACCTTTGTCACCTTCCCACTTCCGCTGCTCGTAAAATTGCCACAGAGGTGGGAAGGTGATGAAAACAGCACCCCCAGCTTCGTGCACTATTTTACCACTCTCTCAACCCCCTGTGCCAGCCCACTCCCTCAGGTGGCATACGATTTTGTCCTCAGTGTCTGTGAGTGTGTGTCTCACTCCCTCTGTCTTGCCCCTCTACTTTATGTGTCATTGGTCCGTAGACGAATCTTCTCTCTGTCTCTCTTCCTCTGTCTCTTCCTCCTCCTCCCCTCCTCCTCATCCTCCTCTCCGCAGCAGCCATTCTCATTGACTCACTCCCGAACTGCCAAAATAAGTACCGTGTACATTTCTGAGTACCAAACTAGATGAAGGATGTGATTGCACTGGGGAAAGTGAGGAGGAGATTCACCGGGGTGTTGCCTGTGCTGGAGCATTTCAGCTATGAAGAGAGACCGAAAAGGCAAGGGTTGTTTTCCTTAGAGCAGAGAAGGGTACGGGCGACCTGACTGAGCTGTACAAAATTATTAGGGGCATTGATAGGTTAGATAGGAAGATTTCTTTCCCTTAGCAGAGGGGTCAGTAACCAAGGGACATAGATTTAAGGTAAGGGGCAGGAGGTTTAGAGGGGATTTGAGAAAAAATGTTTTCACTTAGAGGTTTGGTGGAATATGGAGCACACTGCATGATGAGCTCGTAGAGGGAGGAACACTCACAACATTTAAAAGTATTTACATGAGCTCTTGAAACGCCATTGCATACAAGGCTATCGGCCAAGTGCTGGAAAACGGGATTAGAATAGTTAGGTGCTTGATGGCCGGCACAGACACGATGGGATGAAGGGCCAGTTTCTGTGCTGTATAAGTTTATGAGTCTTTAATCAAGGTAGGTCTCCGAGGTGCTGGCTACATATAGACGTTGTGAGTTACTCGCTATCCTCAGAAATGGAGATAGGAATTCGAGGTATCGAATTGGTGATGGGACAGATAGAGTTAGGATCGGGGTGGCAGCTAGAAGCAAAGTTATTTTTTTCAGTTGAGAATGAATTCATGAAATCGCCCTGAAACAGTCACCAATATACCCAAGCAAGATGCCATGTGCTGGTTGGGGATAATTGTGTCAAAGAACTGGTTGTATAGGCGTTGGATAGCGATGCAGAGAGGCTGCACATCCTGGTAAGAGATAGAGATGTATATGTGCGACACATCTTGGTGACACATGGAGTGTAAAGCGACTGGACATCCCGGTGATGGATGGAGAAGTAGAGACCTGAATATTTTGAATGGGTTAAGTTCTAGGTAGTCTGGACGTCCTTGTAAAGATGGAAATGTCGAGGGACTGGCAGTCCTGATGAGGAATGCCTTTCCTGAATGGATTGAGTTTTAAAGGGATTGGTCGTCCTGGTGAGAGATAGAGTTTTAGCTGAATTCCACGTTCTGGGGAGACAGAGAGGTTCAGAGGGAATGGACATCTCGGTGAGAGATGAAAATGTAGAGTAGTCGGACGCCCTGGTCAGGGATGGAGGTGTAGCAGTCTAAGTGCCCTGTTTGCCGTGGTACACTGGATTAACTTGGTGAAAAGGAGACTGTTCTGTCCAGGAACCCGGAATAGCTAAAGTTGTGTATGGTGAGAGGAGACAAGGGGAGAAAGTAATGTTGTGACAGGAAAAATTAAGATCCATCGGAAAGGAACAAGTAAAAATGTTAAGTCTATCGAGGTATCCTTGTTTTTGGATGTTTGGAAGGATTTAGAAGGGGCTGTGTGAGGTTGGTGGACTGTGTGATTTTCGGCTGTGGAGTGAAGAACTCAAGAAAAAAATTAGTTCAGTGATAGTATAAGAAAGGATGACTTGATGTTCGGTGGTGTGGTCATAGTCCAGGGAGGTGGGAAGATATGTCATGAGAGTTAGGGTTCAGGACGTCTCAGGTTCCTTTCACCAAACAATGCCAGTGACTCCATTGTCAGCAGGTTTAATGACAATGTCAGGGTTGAGAGAATGAAGTGCTGCGGATCACAGGGACATAGATCAGAGATAGTAATCAAGGGTGGGGGGGGGGATTCATTTGCTACCACCTGCTTCCATTTTAACACAAACCGAAACTATTTTACTCTCTCCATGCCTCCTTTCCCCTGGCTCTGTATGTACTAAAAGTAGTTAATATCTAAAATTATATATTTCTGAACAAATCGTATTAACACACAAAGCTATTTCTGTTTCACTCTCCACATAAGATACCTGACCTGAGAAGTGTTTCCAGCATTATCTGCTATCAATTCTAATATGGTTGCCGTCTGCTGGTGGATATAGGTGTTTTCGTAGGTGCAGAAATGGAATAGAAATTACAAACTGCTGGAGAATAGTGCACGGTAAAGTCGTTCCACTGACTGAGTAACAATTGTGACCCACTGATGAATAACTGAAAGATTTAAGAATTAAATTGCAAAAACACATTAACTTCTGGTCAAATTCCCCTGCTCTGTCGCCATACTCCTGAATCCTCAGGGATAATGGAGGGCAGTAAAACAACATTGTAGTGTATCTAGGAATAAGTGTATGTTTAGTACTTGAACCATAATATAGACATTAATATTGATAAAGGCACAAATTACAACTAAAACATTGAATAAATGTATTGTTTTGACGTTATTTCCATTGTACATTATTACGTACATTATGAACTGCAGTAATTTGTCCACATTGAGTATCTAGCGGTGCAGGAAGCAGTTACAATAAATTCAGATAAAGGAGACAGACCTTTTATTTGTTATCTGACGTATTCTTTACCAGGATATGGAAAATAAGAAAACAGAAAACACACATACCTTCTTTAATAGGCTATGGAAAAGTGACGTGATTACAAAACCAACTTCATAGAAATTCCTTATAAATAAACAATGGTTTTAATCACTAGGAAGCGTTGGTTATTCCATGCGGATTAATGTGTCTCAGTACTGGTATAGACAGACAAATGATCCGAAAAAAATTATGTTTTGCATTTTAATTAAACATGAAACACACACTTTCAGGCAAACTCTGGAGAAATGTCAAATCTAATTGTTTCAACACACAGTAATATGATGATTGATTAAAATAAAGTGATGTTTTTTATGGTGAAGCAAAGTACAGTCAGCATGTTTGCACTGTTGGAAAAGTTCAGACTATTATCTCAGATTTAACACGGAATATTTTCCACTAGTCTCTGATCCGCCTCCAGATATCAGACACAGGACTGGAGACTGACTTTTACCTGGAAGGAAAACAAAACCATCTTGAGAAGGTTAAAACAATGCCAACCAACAACACAAACAAATCAAACACAGTATATGTCCTTAACTCAGAATATTTGTTTCAATAAGCCTTATATTTCAATAGTAAATGCACAGAATGTTCTCTGATATTTTGGAATCACTAACAATTGAAAACACCACTCATTAGCATATTAATATCGGAACCAGCCGGGGCTTCACACTGCCAGCACAAATAAATGGAACAAATAATAAAGCATTGGTTTTACCGAGTAGATGTAGATGTGAAATATTAAACCACTCAGTCACTGCCCACCAGCGGCGAAATGTCTGGTAATGTGACCGTGTCACAGTGAACATCCTCAATGTATTCAGTAAACTAGGATCGGTTGCGGGTCTGACAGCTGTGTACTGTGGAGAGAAATATTATGGATTAATGACTGGACTTAAAGCGGTTTCAGTGCGGGCCTGAGAGCTGTATACTGTGGGGAGAAAGATTATGGATTAATGATTGGACTGAAAGCGGTTTCAGTGCGGGTCTGAGAGCTGTATATTGCGGAGAGAAAGATCATGGATAAATGATTGGACTGAAAGCGGGTTCAGTGCGGGTCTGTGAACTGTATACTGTGGAGAGAAAGATCATGGATTAATGATTGGACTGAAAGCGGGATCAGTGAGGGTCTGAGAGCTGTATACTGTGCAGAGAAAGGTCATGGATTAACGAATGGACTGAAAGCGGGATCAGTGAGGGTCTGAGAGCTGTATACTGTGCAGAGAAAGATTATGGATTAATGATTGGACTGAAAGCGGGTTCAGTGCGGGTCTGAGAGCTGTATACTGTGCAGAGAGAGTAGGCGGTGGCATAGTGTTGTTATCACTAGACTAGTAACAACGCGACATGAAATCCTGTGACATTGATCACAAGTCGTGGGAGTCAGTTGCTAGCGTTCGCCAGAGCTGGCGGGCAGCCAAAAAGAAGGGGCTAAAATGTGGTGAGTCGAAGAGACTTAGCAGTTGGCAGGAAAAAAGACAGAGGCGCAAGGGGAGAGCCAACTGTGCAACAGCTCCGACAAACAAATTTCTCTGCAGCACCTGTGGAAAAGCCTGACACTGTAGAATTGGCCTTTATAGCCACTACAGGCGCTGCTTCACAAACCACTGACCACCTCCAGGCGCGTATCCATTGTCTCTCGAGATAAGGAGGCCCAAAAGAAAGAAAAGAAGAAAGAAAGTAACCCAGAGATCCAGGGTATTCCTCTGGGGATAGGGTGGCGAATCCCAACACAGCAGAAGGTGGAATTTGAATTTCGTTAATAAATCTGAAATTAAAACTTGTCTAATGATGGCCATTAAACGATTGTTGCAAAAACCCATCTGGTTCACTCATGTCCTTTAGGGAAGGAAATCTGCTGTCCTTACCTGATCTGGTCGACATGTGACTCCAGACCCACAGCAATGTGGTTAACTCTTACATGCCCTCTGAAATGGCCAAGCAAGCCACTCAGTTGTACCTAAACGCTACGAAATCAATAAAAACTAATTAAACCGGACAGACCAGACAGCATTGACCTAGGCACCGGAAACGACAATGGAAAACCCAGCCCTGTCGACCGTGCAAAGTCCTCCTTACTAGCATCTGGGGGCTTGTGCCAAAGTTGGGAGAGCTGTCCCACAGATTAGTCAAGCAACAGTCATACTCACGGAATCATACGTTACAGACAACGTCCCATACACTGCCATCACCATCCCTACGTACGTCCTGTCCCACCGGCAGGACAAACCCACCAGAGTGGGTGGCACAGTGGTATACAGTAGGGAGGGAGTTGCCCTTGGAGTCCTCAACATCGACTCCGGACCTATGAAGTCTCATGGCATCAGGTCAAATATGGGCAAGGTAACCTCCTACTGATTACCACCTACCGCCCTCCCTCAGCTGATGAGCTGAACTGCAGTAGCCATAGAACTACCGTGGCTACAAGAGCAGGTCAGAGGCTAGGAATCCTGAGGCGAGTAACTCATCTCCTGACTCCCCAAAGCCTGTCACCATCTACAAGACACAAGTCAGGAGTGTGATGGAATACTCTCCATTTGCCAGGATGGGTGCAGCTCAAACATCACTCAAGAAGCTCGGCACCATCCAGGACAAAGCAGCCCGCTTGATTTGCACCCCATCTACAAACATTCACTCCCTCCACCACCGACGCACAGTGGCAGCAGTGTGTACTATCTACAAGATGCAAAGCACCAAGGCTCCTTAGACAGCACCTTCCAAACCCGCGACCTCTACCAACTAGAGGGTGGAGGGCAGCACATACGTGGGAACACCACCACCTGCAAGTTCACCTCCAAGCCACACACCATCCTGACTTGGAACTATATCACCGTTCCTTCAATGTCGCTGGGTCAAAATGCTGGAACTCCCTTCCCACCAGCACTGTGGGTGTACCTACCCCACGTGGACTGCAGCGGTTCAAGAAGGCAGCTCACCACCACCTTCTCAAGGGCAATTAGGGTTGGGCAATAAATGTGGCCTGGCCAGCGACGCCCACATCCCGTCAATGAATTTTTAAAAAAGAGGAAGATTATGGATTAATGATTGGACTGAAAGTGGGTTCAGTGCGGTTCATCTATATTCGTGTCAATAATGTAAAGGGGACTGGACTTGTTGACCTCTGAATGTTTTCCAGCTCCATTCCCCGCGCTGTGTTTTGCCACTGGATTATAGCAGATGAAGTGGATCTGCTCTGCGTGAACCTGAGTGTTCAGATTGAACAATTGAATGATTTCCATTGGGAGTGTTACCAAGAGAGATATCACACACTGAAAAACATCAGGATGTCTTGTATAAAATTAATCAAGCTTTTTTTAATATGTTGACCCTCAAACGAGGGTGTAAACTGACATGGCGGACAAAGCCACCTGCTCGAGATACTACATACAAACACTTTGATTGATACTTAAATTACGTAGCTACTCGTTATTTCACTTTTTAAACTACTTGTTACTAGTTACAATAAATCACAAGACTGACGGCTTGGACTGAAATACCTACCATTGCGAGGTGATGTGATCAGTCTCCCTCCGATGGGTTCTCTTCACAGAATCCCAAACTCGGAGTTCCTTCCGCGATGGCTCTGCAACCTGCAGTCATTTGGAGGTTTCCAGGCACCCAGTTTTACCCAGTTGTTCCCAGCCTCAAGAATGTTCTTTGTCATGTACACCCATGACTTGGAGTCAGTGTTAATTGCAAAGCAAAACAAAATACTTCTGCTGGTCTCGTTATTCTTATCTATCCGTGTCTAGCAATCTTCGCAACCACTTAAAGTCTTATTTGGAGCACATCTTATCAAACACTGCCTATTCAGCAGGCTGGATTTGCTCAACTGAAAATTGCAGCTACTTCACAGTCCTTGCCCTTGTGTTAGGCTAGCTATTTTTCCCTTCATGCTCTGCAGATCCTTAGCTGTTAGCCATCTGGCATCAGTCTCCCTTTTGATCCATGAAACATTAGCGAATTGGATCATAAAGGATTGCTGATCATACCCCACCTCGCGACAGCAGATATTCAAGTCCATGCCATGTTACATTTATTTATATCCGTCATTCGTTCGCGGTTTTTTTGCAAATACCAGTCCATTTCTAACTTCCCTTCCATTTCTACTTTCCAATGTTTAAACATAATCAGAGTATACATTTGATACATCAAAATCACAACCATACCAATAATCCCAATGTGTGAAATAATTCTAATCCATGGATGTATCTGTATGTTGGTATCCCAATTCAAAATATCATCCTACCAGCTAATCGTTTCAATCTTTCATCCGGTTCCCTTGTCTTTTTGAATGACTTTGACAAATATCTGGTGGGTTTTTGCTAACTGTTTCTTGATCCATGGCAAGTCCTTGGGTAAACGACTAATGTTTGTTTAGTATTTTGCAAAATACCTTCCGAAACTCTGTTTAATTTCTTCAGTGACATTAATTATAGTTTCTTCCCTCTAATGTACATAACCAGCTCGATTTGGCCCATCCTGGTATTTGGGGTTTAAAGAAATAGGCTGTGTTAGTAATTGGACATCTCCGAATGCCATATCGATCATTTGGGATGTAACCAGAATTGTTGTGGTAGGGGGCTAAGGTCGTCAGGGAGGTTGTTTCCGGTAACCCATCCCACTGAATATTTATTATCGTGCTTGCACACTTAGATGAGTTCAAGGTTTGAACCTGTTTCTTCTGACCGATATGGGGTTAGCACATCCGTATTTGCTGAACACTGCACCCCACCCCCTCCCCCAGACACATACACATACTTGAGGTGTTGGCAGTTGTCAAGATTATATGGTTCCCAGGTTCATCCTAAACCTGCTTGTCCCATGCCGACGCCTCAATGAACATCAAATTGGGAAAAGCTGAGGCACATTTAGTTTAGTTTAGTTTAGAGATACAGCACTGAAACAGGCCCTTCGGCCCACCGAGTCTGTGCCGACTATCAACCACCCATTTATACTAATCCTACACTAATTCCATATTCCTACCACATCCCCACCTGTCCCTATATTTCCCTACAACCTACCTATACTAGGGACAACTTATAATGGCCAATTTACCTACCTACCTGCAAGTCTTTTGGCTTGTGGGAGGAAACCGGAGCACCCGGAGAAAACCCACGCAGTCACAGGGAGAACTTGCAAACTCCACACAGGCAGTAACCAGAAATGAACTCGGGTCGCTGGAGCTGTGAGGCTGCGGTGCTAACCACTGCGCCACTGTGCTGCCCTAAATGCACACTTGTCTATTCAATGGGACCCTAATAGTCAGTTCAAATTTTATGCCAACAGACCAGGTAAATACTGAACCAGGTGCCTCGCTGTCCAGTTGTGGCCCTGGGAATTGTCGATGGTATGCATTTTCTTTACTTTCTGATGCATCACGAGTTGAAAACACTTCGTGTGTGTTCCCCCGTAAGTGACTCCAGGTCGAGGAGATCGGTATCTTCCTAGGCCGTCTTCTCCTTTGGCCCTGGGATAGTTGTTGTTGTCGGGTCCCTTGATCATTTCCTCAGGCCTGTTCCACTTGTGGAACTTGTGGCAGTGGCAGAGGGATAGGGGCCGGAGATGATATGTCGCACGCCTCCATCAACACAGGATGCTTGTGGTTACACTGTTTGCTGAACAATTATAATTTGTTTAAATGATACCATTTGATCTTCCCTGAGTCCAGCAGGACGTTGTGCACCGTGGGACTAGCTTTGTTCACTATGGACTAGGGGCCAAAATACATAGGCGACAAGAATGTGCTAGGCTGGTGGACCTGGAGCATTACTCTCTGTCCTCCATCATATTCTACCGACTTCACCTTGCCGTCGAAATACGCCTTATTACATTAATTCTTCTGTTCCATGTTGACCGCGGCAGCTGTTTATATGCAGCCTGGACATTGACCAATAACTGTTGCACTGCTTTCGCATGACTGAGAGCCGTTCGTCCTCTCATGGGATGTCCTGTCATCAGGACATGAGGGGTAAAGCCTGTTGAGCTTGATACTGTGTTACGTACCAGCATTAGGACAAAGGTTAGGAGCACATTCCATGTAGAATTGTTCTGTTGGATGGTCTTCCGGATCATGCCTTTCCTGGTTCTATTCATCCTTTCTCATATACCATCAGATTGTGGATAGTAAGTTATGTGGAATTTATGATTTATTCCCAATGAGGCCATTACATTTTGCATGACCTGAACGGTAAAATGGGTACCCTGATCGGACTCCATACTGCGTGGGAGTCGTCAGCTGGTTAATACCTGCTGCACCAATATGTCGGCCGTTATTTAAGCTGTATTGATTCTAGTGTGGAAGGCTTCGACCCATTGGTAAATGTGCTGGGATTACCAGTGGCCTGGTTTGATGCTGCACCTTCCTGGTGTGTAAGAGATACTCAATACAATTCCAAATGCGAGATGCGCAGGCCTGGGAGGAATTGGCTCTTTCATTGTGAGTGAGTGGCACTCAGAACTAATCCAGCTGGGGTGAACAGAGTGTTTGTTTGTACCGACCATTTAGTTTAGTTCAGTTTAGAGATACAGCACTGAAACAGGCCCTTCGGCCCACCGAGTCTGTGCCGACCATCAACCACCCATTTATACTAATCCTACACTAATTCCATATTCCTACCACATCCCCATCTGTCCCAATATTTTCCCTACCACCTACCTATACTAGGGACAATTTATAATGGCCAATTAACCTATCAACCAGCAGGTATTTGGCATGTGGGAGGAAACCGGAGCACCCAGAGGAAATCCACGCAGTCACAGGGAGAACTTGCAAACTCCACACAGGCAGTACCCAGCATTGAACCCGGGTCGCTGGAGCTGTGAGGCCGCGCTGCTAACCACTGCGCCATTTTACTGGGGTGTGAGTGGGACTCAGTACCATTCTGGATGGGATGTGCAGAAGTCTGTTTTCAATGGCCTTATCCTGATGTGTGAGTGTGGCTCTGTACCACTCCAGCTGGGATTAACACTGGCCTGGTGTGAACTTGCTCTTTCCTGATACGTGTGTGGGTCTCAGTACCACTCCACCTGGTATTATCGCAGACTGGTTCGAACTGTCAATTTCCTGGTGTGTGAGTGAGACTCAGTACCATTCCAGCTGGGATTAAAAAAGGCCTGGATTGAATTGGCTCTTTCCTGGTGATGTGAGTAGGACTCAGTACTACCTCAGTTGGAGTAAAAAAATAGACCAGTGTTGAATTTGTCAACTCCTGGTGTATGAGTGGAACTAATTTCCACTCTATATAGCATGTACACAAGCCTGCTTTGATTTGACCCTTTTCTGATGTGTGTGTGGGACTCAGAACGATTCCTGCTGGGATTAACACAAGCCTGATTTGATTTGGCCCTTTCCTGGTGTGTGAGTGCCACTCCACCTGGGATTAACAGGGGCCTGTTTTGAATTGGCCCATTCCACGAGAGCGCATTGTACTCAGTACCACTCCAGTTGAGATTAGCACAGGCCTGGTATGAATTTGTCATTTCCTTGTGTGTGAGTGGGACTCAGTACCACTCCAGCTGGGATTCGCGGGGGCTCTTTGAGAATTGTCCCATTCCTGGTGAGTGAGTTGGTCTCAGTGCCACTCCAGCTGAGAGTAACACAGTCCTGGGTAGATTTGGCCCTTACCTGGTGTGTGATTGGGACTCAGTTCCACACTCACTGAGATTAACCCAAGCCTGGTTTAAGTTGACCCTATCCTGGTGTGTCATTGGGGCTCAGTACCACTCCAAATGGTATTAACACAAGCCTGGTTTAATTTGACCCTATCCTGGTGTGTCAGTGGGGTTCAGCACCACTCCAGCTGGAAGGTACACAAGCCTGTTTTGAATTGGCCCTTCCTTACCTGGTGTGTGAATGGGACGCAGTTCCTTGCTATCTTGGATTTGTACAAGCCTGGCATTAATTGGCACTTTCCTGCTGTGTGGATGGGGCTTAATACCATTTCAACTGGGATTAAAGCAGGCCTGGTTTCAATTGCCCTTTCCTGTTGTGTGAGTGGGGCTCAGTACCACTCCAACTGGGAATATCACAGGCCTGAATCGAACTGTCCCTTGTTTGCTGTGTGAGTGGGACTCAGTATCACTCCTGTTGGGATTAACTCATATCTTTTTTTAATTGGCCATTTCGTGATGTGTGTGTTGGACTCAAAATCATTCCAGCTTGAATTAACACTGGCCTAGCTTGAAATGGCCCTTTCTTCATGTGAGAGTGTTACTAAGTATCAATCCACTGGGATTGACACAGGCCCGGTTTGATATGCAATTTGCTGGTGTGTGAACGGGATTCAGTGCCATTCCAGCTTGGATTAACATAGGCCTAATTTGAATTGGCCCTTTCCTGTTTTTTGTGTGATCTGCAGTGCGATCATTTTATGTAATATTTGGAATTGCCATTTTAATGATGTGCCCTCTGGTCGGTTTATGTGATATGCATAATGACTATTTGAAGTGACAGACAGTGCGTTCATTTTATGTGATCTGCCCTGCGACAATTTTAATTAACATGCACAGAAAACATTTTAAATGATATGCTCTGTCACCATTTTAGGTGACATAAACTGTGGTCATTTTGAAGTGACATGCACTGCCATCATTTAAATTGAGATGTACTACGGCCATTTTAAGTGGTATGCAGTACGGCCATTTTAAGTGACTTGCACAAGCCAAAAGACTTGCAGGTTGGTAGGTAAATTGGCCATTATAAATTGTCACTGGTATAGGTAGGTGGTAGGGAAATGTAGGGACAGGTGGGGATGTGGTAGGAATACAGGATCAGTGTAGGATTAGTATAAATGGGTGGTTGATGGTCGGCACAGACTCAGTGGGCCGAAGGGCCTGTTTCAGTGCTGTATCTCTAAACTCTAAACTAAACATCCATTTTAAGTGATCTGTTCTGCGATTATTTTAAGTGAAATGCATTATACCCATTTTATTTGATTTACCCTGTGACCATTTTAAGTGCCATGCACTGCACCTATTTGAACTGATCTGCACTGCATCCATTTTAAGTGACATGTCGCATGGCCATTTGGGCTGCGGTCGTTTTAAGTGATATGCACAGTGGCCATTTTAAGTTTTGTTCACTACGGTCATTTTACGTGTTTGCAGTGCAAACATTTTTACTGTCCTGCACTGTGGACACTTTAAGTGATAGACTCTATGGCCATTTTAAGTGATTTACAGTATGGCCATTTTAGGTGACCTGTTCTGCGAGATTTTCAAGTGACATGCGGTGTGTCCATTTTAAGCGACATGCACTGTGACCATTTTAAGTGACATGCACTGCGCCACTTTAAGTGATAGGCCCTATGGCCATTTTAAATGATTTACAATGTGGTCATTCTAAGTGACCTTTACTGCGACTGTTTCATGGGACATGCCGGGCGGCCATTTGAAATGGAATGCACTGCAGTCTTTTTAAGTGATATGCACTGTGAACATTTAAAGTGGCATTCTCTGTGGCTATTTCAAGTGACCTGAACTGAAGCCATTTGAAGTGATCTGCACTGCAGCAATTTAAAGTGAGATGTCCCGCAACCATTTTAAATGAGAAGTACTGTGACCATTTTAAGTGATATGTACTGTGACCATTTTAAGTGGCATTCCGTGTGATTATTTCAAGTGATCTGCACTGCGGCCATTTGAAGTGACATGCACTGTGGCCATTTTATATAATTATGCACATCGGCCATTTTACATGCTATGCACTGCGACCATTTAACTGACATTCACTGCGGCCATTTTAAATGATATTCACTGAGGCCTGTTTGAAATGAGAACAATCCACGGCGATCATTTTCAATGTTTTCCATCTACGGCAGTGAATGTATGAGATGTAATGGATTATAAATGAGTGCAAAGGACCATAAAGGATAATAAATCATACACAATCACAAAGGATTATAATGATTTATAAAGTATCAAGCAGAGTTTATAACGGTTATAAAGCGCTGTAAATGTTTATAAGTGATTCTAAACGGTTATACAGAATAATAAAGAATTCTTTATTTAACAAACGCATTATAAATGATTATGAAGAGTTCTGGCTGCAGCTTCCCGTCACCACTGGTAACAGGCCTCGACCCCAATCCCGGTCACCCTTGGAGTCAGGTCCCGCCCCCACTCCCCATTACCCTGCGAAACCGACCCCGCCCCCACTCTCCATCACCCTGGGAAACAGCACCGCCCCAATACCCACCACCATGGGAAACAGGCCCCGACCCCTCTCCCCATCACCCTGCGAAAGTGGCCACAACCCTACTCCACGTCACCATGGGAAATAGGCTTCGCCCACGCCAGTGCCCCCCGTAGCCATGGAAACAGGCCCCGCCCCCACTCCCCATCACCTTAGGGAACAGGTCCTGCCCCCTCTCCCCATCACCACTGGAAACAAGCCCCACCTCCAAATGTTCGTCATAGTGACAGGCCACGCGCCAGCGCTGTCACCATAGTAACACGCCCCGCGCCTGCTCTGTCTCCAAGGTGACAGGCCCCACACCCTCTTTGTCTCCACAATGACAGACCTGCTGCAGCTCTGTCTCCATAGTGACAGTCCCCAACTGAACTCTGTCTCCATAGTGACAGGCTCCGCTGGAAATAGTCAATGATTCAGTTCCTCTCATCATCGAATGAATTTAACAATTGAAGTAAGGGGATATTTCAGCACATTCTTCAACTGCTTTCTGAACTGAGTCTGGATTACGGCATAAATCGCAGTGTTTGTGCAGCAACTCAGGAGCTACAGCATGAAGCCCAATTCCCGCAGAAACGGAGGTAGATAAACAGACACAGACCCCAAATACCAGATCCGCCTCCATATCGAAAAGACCATTAACACTGCCCACAACAGGATGAAATTCCCCGAGATAACTGACAGGAAAATTATGGATTTCCTTCGACTATCCATCTCAGCGTCTCTGCGACTCCCCCCACTGCTGTGAGCTCGGAGTCTCCTCTGCCCTCTGCTGCTCACTAAAATGTGCCTGACGGTGAGAGCATTGAGCAGCAGAATCACCACAAATGGAAGCCCCGGGGTTAGAATGTTGTGGAGGAGCTCGATTGTTACCCAGAAGCGAGATAACATAACATCCTCTGTTACTTCACAAAACCAGGGGTCATTCTCCAGAGAATACTCACCCATTAACATAAAATACCAGAAGATGTTCTTTAAACAGCTCAGCACAGTCACTGTTCCCACAACCACAGCCGACGTTTTCTCACTGCAGTATTTACTTTTCAGCTTCTGGCAACAAATGGCCACAAATCGATCAAAGGTGAAAGTGACAGTGAACCAGACAGAACAGTCTGTGGCTGCGTAAAGCAGGACGGCGTGGATATTACACACGGGGATGGACTCCAGGAACTGAAACTGTTCCCAATAAACAATGGGAATGTGTCT
This sequence comes from Heterodontus francisci, assembly GCF_036365525.1. Lineage (NCBI taxonomy): Eukaryota > Metazoa > Chordata > Chondrichthyes > Heterodontiformes > Heterodontidae > Heterodontus > Heterodontus francisci. Next base: position 58,594,512 of record NC_090391.1, read on the forward strand.
CAATATCAGGTCCAGGATAATGACCAGTAGATCCGCCGCTGACATGGCCACCAGGTAGTGCACGACACATTTGGAGAGACCACACTTTCCCCGAGACAGTATCCCAATCGTCAGCAAGTTAACTGTGAGGAAGGGAAATAAATAGAGAAATTATACATCAGGATGGAGCAAAGTTACCAGTTTGATTGAGGACTTATTGAGACTTATAAATGTGTTCCTATATCCAGTGATGCATTAAAAAGATTGGACCTGAAAGAACAAATGGGAAGGTCTGTGATACGGTGGAAGGCAGGAGAGATTAAATAATAAAAGGATGAAATTGAAATTGTTAAACTCAATGTTGATCATAAATCTCCCCCTGTCGGCTGTCCCTGTCTGGTTTAAAAACTGTTCCATCTCGAATCTCTCCCTCTTCTGATGAAGGGTCACCGACCTGAAACATTAACTCGGTTTCTCTCTCCACAGTTAATGCCAGACCTGCTAAATATTTCTAGCATTTTCTGTGTTTATAACAGATTTGCAGCCTCTGCAGCAGTTTCCTCTTGTGTAGATAGTTAAATGATGAACTGACTGAGATTCCCTTAGCTGTGATAGGCAGCACGGAATTCAATTATCTCAAAGGAACAATTGCAAATGAGTCCACTGCAAAATCAGTGAAATAAATAATCTCAATCGTCACTATGGTAACTGTAAACAAGGGAAATTATCAGGAAATGTTACAACGGGTTTGGAGTAAAAATAACAGTTTGATGGATTTCGGTGTGACGCTTGTCCACTTGTTACCACATTCCGTATCTATCCAATTATTGTTCCAGTGACAGGGATTTCTGCTGGTGACGGGAGGATGAATTTAGTGGAGCCAACTGAGGTCCCAACGATGGTCGAAAAGGTGAGGGGAGCAAAGTATCTGAAATTCGGAGCTCACACCACTTCCAATTCAGTGGCGTTCGGCAATTAATTGCTTGCTGCTGTTTTCCACAGCCCTTTAAGGTTGGGGATCCCGCCTGTCAAAGCTGCTGAATAATCAGAGGGCCAACAGTTCAGTATTATCAACAACACCACCGGGAACAGTGGTACTGCCAGTACCACACCAGGCCTGGGTGCAGGAATTTGGCTGGAGCCATAGGCCTCAGATCAGTGTGGCTACGACACCAAAGCCAGCCCGTTTGTCGGGGCCACTGCTGGGAATACACCAGGCCAGGAACCAGGACCATGGCTGGAGTCCCGGATCACATTTAAGTGTGGCGAGGACACCAGGGTCAGTCATGGAGTGTGTGTGTGTGTGTGTGTGTGCGTGTGTGTGTTTGTCTCCTTGCCTGATGCGTGATGTGTATGTGTGTGTGCATGTGTGCGTGCGTGTCTGCATGTCTGACTCTGCATCTGGGTGTGTCTGTGGTTGGCTGTGGGTGGGCATTGGTGTGTGTATCTATGCGTGTGCGTTTGTATGTGTGTGTGTGTGTGTGTGTGTGTGTGTGCGTGTGTGTGTGTGTGTGTGTCTCAGAGCCTGGGTTGTACTTTGTCTCTTCGTGTGCGTGTATGTGTGTCTGTGTGCGTGTGTGCGTGCATGTGTTAGTTTGACTCAGGTCATGGTTCGTGCTGTGTCTGTGCATTTGAGTGTGTTTTATGTCTCAGGGCCTGGGTTGAGATGTGTGTCTGTCTGCGTGCCTCTGCGTTTGTGCTTTGTATTTGTGTGTGTGTGCCGCAGGGCCTGGACTGTGCTATGTGCCTTAGTGCGTGTGTTTGTTTGTCTGTGTCTGTTTGTGTTTGCATCTGAGGTTTTGTGTGGTTGGGTGAGAGTGCACGTGTATGTGTGTCTGTGTTTGTGTGTGTGTCTCCAATCTGGGTGGTGCTGTGTGTGTGTATGTCTAGTGCTTCTTTTGTGCTATGTTTGTCTGTGTGTGTGTGTGTGTGTGTGTGTGTGTGTGTGTGTGTGTGTGTGTGTGTGTGTGTGTGTGTTTGTATGTGTATCTTAGGGCCTGGAATGTGTGTGTTTGCATGTGCATCTCAGGACTGTGTGTATGTGCGTGTGTGTGTATCTCTGTGTGTGCGTTTATGTGCGTGCGTGTCAGTGTGGTTTACGTCTTGGGACCTGAATGGTGGTCTATGTTTGTGTGAGTGTGCGTGCATGCGTGTGATTGTGTCTGTGCTTTGCAAGCTCAGTGCCTGGGGTATGACCTGTGTCGGTGTGTATGTGTGTGTGTGTTCATTTTCTTCAGTGCCTGCTTTGCAATATTTTCGTGCGTGTTTGTTTCTGTGTCGGGCTCAGCAACTGGGATCTGAATTGTCTGTTTGTGTATGTGTGTGTATGTGTGTGTCTTTGTTTGCAAGTCTGTTTCAGTGACTGGGATTTGACTCCTGTATGTGTGTGTGTCTTTCAGGGCCTGGGTTATGGTGCATGTCTGCATGAGTGTGTTTATTTGTCGTTGTGTTTTGTGCATCTTTATATAGGGCCTGGCGTTTGCTGTGTGCCTATTTGTGTCTCTTTGCATGTGTGTGTATGTGTCTCATGGTCTGTGTTTTTCTGTGTGTGTGTGTGCCTGCGTGTGAGTATGTGTGTGTGTATGTATGTGTGTTTGTATCAGTGCCTGTGTTGATAAGTGTGTGCGTGTGTCAGACCCTGTGTTGTGTTTGTGTTGTGTGTCTTTGTGTCTTTGTGTTTGCGTCTGAGTGTGTGTGCGTGTGTTTCATGTCTTGGGACCTAAATGGTGCTCTATGTTTGTGAGTGTGTGTGTGTGTGTGTGTGTGTGCGTGTGTGTTGGAGGCTGGGTTGTGTGTTTCATTTGTGTGTCATTGTGTGTGTGCTTGACAGGTTCAGTGCCTGGTGTATGACCTGTGTCGGTGTGCATATATGTGTGTGTATTAATTTGCTTTAGTGCCTGCTTTGTAATATTTTCGTGTGTGTTTGCTTCCGTGTCAGGCTCAGTGCCTGTTGTGTGATCTGATGCACGTGTGGTTTTTTTTTTGGCCTGTGTGTGCGTGTCTGTGTGTAGGTGTGTGTCTTTTTTTGTGTGTCCGGCTCAGTCCCTGCAGTGTGATCCCTGTATGTGTGTGGACACGTGTGAATGTGTGTGCGTGAGTGCGCACGTGTGTGCGTGCGTCTATGTGTGTGTGTCTGTTTATGTATGCATGCCCATGTGTCTGAGATAGTATATGATTGTGGGTGGTTGTATTGTCCCGTGTAAACATGTGTTTGAGTCTCAGGGCCCAGATTGTTTTGTTTGTGTGTGATTGTATCAGTGCCTGTGTCGATGTGTGTGTGTTTGCATCAATGCCTGTGTTGATGTGTATGTGTTTCATGCTCTGTGTTCTGTGTGTGTCTGTGTATGTTTCTGTCAGTGCTTCTGTTGTTCTGTGCATGTGTGAGTAAGTCTGTGCCTGTGTGCACGCGCGCGCATGTGTGTTTGTTTAAGTGTCTGTGTTTATAGAAATATAGAAAATAGGAGCAGGAGTAGGCCATTGGGACCTTCGAAACTGCTCCGACATTTATTGTGATCATGGCTTCAGTAGCCTGCTCCGGATGTCGCCCCATTCCCTCTGATCCCTTTAGACACAAAAGCTATATCTAACTCCTTCTTGATAACATACAATGTTTTGACCTCAACTGCTTCCTGTGGTAGCGAATTCCACAGGCTCACCACTCTCTGCGTGAAGACATTTCTCCTCATCTCAGTCCTGACAGGGTTAACCCCTATCCTTAGACTATGAGCCCAGGTTCTGGAATCCCCCACCATCAGGAACCTCCTTCATGCATCTACCCTGTCAAGTCCTGTAAGAATTTTATAGGTTTCTATGAGATCCCCCCTCAATCTGTGTGTGTGTGTTGTGTGTGTGGGTGCATGTGTGCCTGTGTGTGTGGATGCGTGTGTGCCTGTGTGTGTGTGCCTGTGTGTGTGGATGCGTGTGTGCCTATGTGTGTTTGTGTGTGTGCGCACGTGTGTGTGTGGGTGCATGTGTGCCTGCGTGTGTGTGTGTGTGCCTGCGTGTGTGTGTGTGCCTGTGTGTGTGGATGCGTGTGTGCCTATGTGTGTTTGTGTGTGTGCGCACGTGTGTGTGTGGGTGCATGTCTCAGGGCCTGGGTTGCGCTGTGCGTCTGCGTCTGTCTGAGCATTGGTGCGTGCGTGTGTGTGTGTCTATCTGTCTTTGTGTGTCTGCCTTAATGCCATGGCCTGGATTTGCTGTGTGTCTATTTGTGTCTCTGTGCCCGTGTGTCTTTGTGTGTGTGTGCATGTGTCATTGTGTGTGTGCACGTGTGTGTTTGTGTGTGTATGCATGTGTGTGTGCATGTGGAAGTTTGTGCGTGTGTGTATGTATGTGTGTGTGAGTGTGCGCATGTATGTGTGTTTTTGTGTCTCAGGGCCTCGACTGTGTTGTGTGTGTGTGTGCATGTAGGTGTGTGCATGTGTGTGTGTGTGTGTGTGTGTGTGTCTCAGGGCCTGAGTTGTGCTGTGTGTGGGCTTGTCTGAAGGAATGGGTTGTGCTATGCGTCTGTGCATTTGTCTGCATGTGTGTGTGTGTGTGTGTGTGTGTGTGTGTGTGTGTGTGTGTGTGTGTGTGTACACTTTAGAGCTCAGTGCCTGGGCTTTGCTGTGTATATCTGCATTTGTGTGTATCTGTCTCAAGCCTGGGTTGTGCTTTGTGTCTTCGTGTGCGTCTGTCTGTGGGTTTGTCACAGGGCCTGAGTTGTGCTGTGGGCAGCGTTTGTGTGTCTCAGGACTTTATCTCTGCTGTATGCGTGTTTGTGTCTGTGTTTGTGTGGGTGTGCTTGCGTGTGTTGTTATCTGTATTTGTGAGTGGGTGGATGTGGGTGAGTGTGCGGGTATGTGTGTATGTGTCTCTGTGCTTCGGTTGTGCTGAATATACATGTGTTCGTGTCAGGGCTTTGCTGCGTGTGTGTGTTTGTGTGTGTTTGTGTATGTGTGGTTGTTGCAGGGACTGGGATGTGAGGCATGTCTGTGTATGTGTGTGTGTTTGTATGTCTCTCAATGTTTGTGTTTTTCTGTGCGTATCAGTGTGTGTGTTTGTGTGTGTGTTTTTTTGTGTGCGTGTGTTTGTTTGCTTGTGTGTTTCTATCAGTGCCTGCGTTGATGTGTGCGTGTGTGCATTTTTGTTTTTAAGTTTCTATCTTTGATGTGTGTGTGTATGTCATGACATGGTTTCTGCTGTGTGTAAATTCGTGTGTCTGTGCCTGTGATTGTGTCAGGCCGTGGGTTGTGCTCTGTATAGGTGAGTGTCGCAGTGCTTCTGTTGTGCTGTGCCTGCATTTGCATCTCAAGGTCTGGGCTCTGCTGTGTGTGTCTGTGTGTGCGCGTTTGCGTGTGTGTTTATCTGCGTTTGTGTGTGGGTGGGTGTTTTTTGTCTCTGTGTGTATCTGTGCATGTGTGTACGTTTGGTTCAGGGCTGGGGTTGTGTTTTGTGTGTGTGTGCGCGCGTGTGTGTGTGTGTATGTGTGTGCGTGTATGTGTGCGTGTCTGAATGTGTGTGTGGTTACGTATGTTTGTGTGTCTCGGCAACCGGGCTGTGCTTTGAGTGCGTGCAAGTGTGTGTGTGTGTGTGTGTGTGTGTGTGTGTGTGTGCACTTGTGTGTCTGGTTCTGTGCCTGGGGTGTGATCTGTGAGTGTGCCAGTGTGTGTTTGTATGTTTGTGTGTGTTTCTGGCTCAGTGCCTGGGATGTAATGGGTGTGTGTGTTGTGTTTGTGATTGTGTCACGCCCTGGGTTGAGCGGGTCTCAGTGCTTCTGATGTGCTGTGTGTGCATGTGCATCTCAAGGACTGGGCTCTGCTGTGTGTATGTCTGTGTGTATGCATTTGCGTACCTGCTTATCTGTGTTTTGTGTCGGTGGGTGTTGTTGTCTCTGTGCGCATCTGTGTATGTGTTTGCCTCAGGGCTAGGGTTCTGCTGTTAGTGTGTGTAAGTCATGACCTGGCTTGTGCTGTGTGTCTATTTGTGTGTCTGTGCCTGTTTTGTGTGTGACTGTGTGTGTTTGTGTGCACGTGTGTATGAATGTGTGTATATTTGTGTGTTTGCATCTGTGTGTGTGTGCCTGCGTGCGTGCATCTCTCATTCAGGGCCTGGGTTGTGCTGTGAGTGTTTGTCTGTGCTTGTATGTTTGTGATTGCGTGCGTTTTTGTCTCAGAATCTGCGTTGTGGTGTGTGTGTGTGCGTGTGTCTATGTGCATGTGTTTGAATGTGTGTGTCAGGCCTTGGTTGTAGTGTATGCTTGGCTGTGTGGCTGTGCGCGTGTGTGTGTGTGTGTGTGTGTTTGTGCTTGGCTCAATGCCTGGGCTGTAGTGTGTGTGTGTTTATATATGGCTGACACAGTACCTGGGGTTTGATATGTGTGTGTGAGTTTGTCTGCATACGTGTGTGTGTGATTGTGTGTCTGGGTTGTAATCTCTGTGCAAGTGATTGTGCCTGTATGTTTGTGTCCAGCTCTGTGCCTGGGTTGTGATCCGTGTGTGTGCGTGATGTGTTTGCATCTGCCTGCCTGTGTCTATGTGTGTGTGTCTCCCTCTGTGTATGTGAAGTTTGTATGTTTCTGTGTGTGTACGTGCCTGCGTGTGTATGTGATGTGTGAATGTATCTCTGCGTGCCTGTGCGTGTCTGTTTGTGTATGTGGTTCTGTGTGTGTGGATGTGGTGTGTATGTGTATGCGTGTGCATGTTTGTGTGTGTGAGTGTGTGTACATGTGTGTTTTTGCATGTGCATGCCTGGCTCAGTGCCTCGCATATGACCTGTGTCTGTGTGTGTCTGCAGGTGTAAGCGTGTGTGATATATGTGTGTGCATGTGTTTGTGTGTGTAAGTGCGCATGCATGTGTGTGTGCGTGTGCGTGTGTACATCGTACTGCCAAATCTAGAGTTCCCTGGTTATTTAGAAGCTTACAGGGTAAGTTAAAGCAGAAATAGATTCTTATATCGATCAAAAAAATCTTAATAATTTAGAAAGCCTAGAGGAGTATAGGTAGTGCAGGGGTGAAGTTAAAAGGGAAATCAGAATGGAAAAGAGAGGACATGAAGAATTATTGACAGGTAAAATCAAGGAAAACCCAAATATTTTGTATGAGTATATTGAGAGCACGAGTATAACCTAAGGAAAGGTTAGGGCTTATCAGAGGTGTACAAGGGAACTTATGCTTGGATGCAGAAGGGGTGGGCAGCGTTCTTAATTAGTTTTTTTGTCTCTGTCTTCAGAAAGGAAAGGGTTGACGCAGACATTAAAGTTAAAGAGGAATAGTGTGAAATATTAGATATGATAAGAATAATGAGAGAGGAAGTACTGGAGGGTTTTGAAAGTGGATAAATTACCAGGGCTTGATGGATTGCAACCCAGGTTGTTAAAGGAAGCCATGGAGGAAATAGAGCTTGCCCTGACGATCATATTCAAATACTCACTAGATCCAGGGGAGGTACCAGACGATTGCAGGTCTGTGAATGTTGTACCATTGTTTAAAAATGTTGTGGGGAAGGACCAAATAATTATACGTCGGTCAGTCTGACATCGGTGGTGGATATATTATTAGAATCTATCCTGAGGTAGAGGATAAACTGTCCCTTAAAAGGGCATGGATTAATCAGGGATAGCCAGCATGGATTTGTTAAGAGAAGGCCATGTCTTAATAACTTAATTAAGCTTTTTGAGGACGTGACAAGAAGGATTGATGAGGTAGTGCAGTGGATGTGGTCAATGTATACTTTAGTAAGGAATTTGACAAGGTCCCACATGACACACTGGTCAGTAAAATGAAAACACATGGGATAAAGGGGTATGTGGCAGGTTGGATCCAAAATTAGTTCTGTGACAAGAAACAAAGGTAGTAGTCCACGGATGTTTTTTTTTTTTGTGAATGAAAAATTGTTTCCAGTGGCGTTCCACAGTGCTCAGTGTTGGGTCCCTTGCTGTTTGTGGTATATCTTAATGATTTGGATTTAAATGTGTGAGGCATGATTGGGAACTTTGCTGATGACACAAAAATAGGCTGTGTAGTTAATAGTGAAGAGGATTGCTGTAGACTCCAGAATGATATCAATGGTTTGGTTGAATGGCAGAAAACAATCAAATGGAATTCAATCCTGAGAAATGTGGGGTAATGCATTTGGAGAGAGGAAATGAAGCGAGGGAATACACAATAAACAGGTGGATATTGAGAGGGTTATAGGAAGTGAGAGAAGTTGGAGTGCATGTCTACAGGTCCCTGAAGATGGCAGGACAGGTAGATAGAGTGGTGAAGAAGACATATAGAACGCTTTCTTTTATTGGCCGAGGTAGAATACAAAGGCAGGGATGTAGTGCTGAACTGTATAAAGCGATGCTTAGGCCACAGTTGGAGTATTGCATACAGTTCTGGTCACCACATTACAGGAAGTACATACTAGCTGTGGAGAGAGTACAGAGAAGATTTACAAGAATATTGCCAGGGCTCGAATGTTGCATCTATGAGGAAAGATAGGATAGGGTAGGGTTGCTTTCCTTGGAACAGTCGAGGCTGAGGGGTGAATTAATAGAGGTGTGCAAAAATATGAGGGACCTAGATAGAGTAGACAGGAAGGACCTGTTTCCCCAGGTGGAGAGGTCAATTACCACGTGGCACAGATTTAAGGTGATTGGTAAAAGGATTAGAGGGGACATGAGGAAAAACATTTTCACCCAGAGGGTGGTGGGTGTCTGGAATTCACTGCCAGGAATGCTGGTGGAAGCAGAAACCCTCAATTATTTTAAAAGGTACCTGGACATGCACCTGAAGTGCTGTAACCTGCAAGACTATGGACTAGATTCTGGAAGGTGGGATTGGATTTGGCGGCTAGTTTTTCCGGCTGCACGGACACGACGAGATGAATGGCCTCCTTCTGTGCCATAATGTACTTATGGATTTATTTTGTGTGTGAGAGTGTGTGTGTGTGAGTGTGCGTGCATGTGTAACTTTGTGTGTATGGGATGCATGTATGTGTCTTTGTCTGTGCCTGTGATGTGTGTGCCATGTGCCTGCGTCTCTGCATGAGTATGTATGTGTGTCTGTGGTGTATATATGTGTGTGTGTGTGTGTATGTGTGAGTGTACACAACTGTGTGTTTGCGTGTCTGTGTGTGCCTGGCTGAGTGACTGGGGTATGTCCTGTGTCAGTGTGAGCGTGTGTGTGTGTGTGTGTGTGTTTGTGCGCATGTGTCTGTGTGTGCCTGACTGTCTATATGTTATTTTCATCCATGTGTCTCAGGGCTGCGTTGTGCTTTGTGTCTTCGTGTATGTGTGTATGTGCGCGTGAGCATGCATGTGTGTGTATCTGTGTGTGGGTTTGACTCAGGGCCTGACTTGTGCTGTGTGTCTGTGTGTGTGTGTGTGTGTCTGTGTGTGTGCGTGTGTGTGAGTGTGTCTTTGTGCGTCTCAGTGCTTGTGTTTTGCTCTGTGTGTGAGCATATCTCAGTAACGGGGCTGTGGTGTCGGTTTGTTTGTTTGTTTGTGTGTGTGTGTATGTGTGCCTCAAGGCCAGTGAGGTGCTTTGTGTCTTCGTGTGTTTGTGTGTGTTTGTGTGGCTGTGGGTGTGTTTCTCAGCGTTTGCATGTGTTTGTATCTGTGCATGCGTAAATGCGTGTGCGTGTTTGTGTTTGTTGTGTGTGTGTGCATGTGTCTGCGTGTTGGTTTGTCTCAGGAACTGGGTTGTATTGTATGTGTGTGCCCCTGACTGCTTGAATTGTCTTATGCATGTGTGTATGCGTGCGTGCGTGTGTGCGTGATAGCCTGGATTGTCGAGTGCGTGTGTGTACATAAGCCTGTTTGTGTGTGTGTGTGTGTGGCTCAGTATCTGGGATGTGCCCTTTGTCTGCAGGCATGTGTGTGTGCCTGAGTGCCTGTGTTGTAATTTTTGTGTGTGTGTGTTTGGCTCAGGGCCTGGCTTGTGATCTGTGTGCGTTTGTATGGGTGTGCATGTCTGGTTCAGGGCCGGGGGTTTGATCATAGAATTACAGAAAAGTTACAGCGCAGCAGGAGGTCATCCGCCCCATCGTGTCTGCACTGGCACTCTGGAAGAGAAATTCACTCAGTTCCATCCACCTGCCTCCTCCCTGTAACCCTGCACATTCTTCGTTTTCATATAACAGTCTAATTATCTTTCGAATGCTTCAAATGAACCTGCTTCCACCACGTCTTCAGGCAGGATACTGTATGCTTTACTAACTGCACTCTCAGCCTGTGCTGCCACCTTCGATGACTTATGCACATATACTCCCAGGTCCCTCTGCTCCTGCACCCCTTTAGAATTATGCCCTTGATTGCATATTGTCTCCCCATGTTCTTCCAACAAAAATAATCACTTCACATTTCTCTATTGAACTTCATTTGCCCGCTGTCCGCCCATTCCACCAATTTGTCTGCGTCCTCTTAACGTTTTACACTATCTTCCTTAGTTCACAATGATTTTGAACTGAATAGTTTTTTCTAGACGTCTTCCCACCACCGAAGTTAGACCGACTGGCCTGCAGCTGCTGGGTTTGGCTATACAGCTTTTTTTTGAACAAAGGTTTAGTTTAGTTTAGAGATACAGCACTGAAACAGGCCCTTCTGCCCACCGAGTCTGTGCCGACCATCAACCACCCGTTTATACTAATCCTACACGAATTCCATATTCCTACCACATCCCCACCTGTCCCTATATTTCCCTACCACCTACCTAAGCTAGGGGCAATTGCTACTGGCCAATTTACCTATCAAACTGCAAGTCTTTGGCATGTGGGCGGAAACCGGAGCACCCGGAGGAAATCCACGCAGACACAGGGAGAACTTGCAAACTCGACACAGGCCGTACCCAGAATTGAACCCGGGTCGCTGGAGCTGTGAGGCTGCGGTGCTAACCACTGCGCCACTTTGAGTACAGACAGCCTATCCAGTAACCCCACCCCCCCCCCACCGCCCACACCCATACCAATTTTGAACTCCTCTCGTGTCTGACTTAACTCCTCTTTCAAAATTGCCTGGGTTGCATCTTCTTCCTTGGTAAAGACAGATGCAAAGTATTCATTTGCTATCTCAGCAATGCCCTCTGCCTCCATGTGTAATTCCCCTTCCTGGTCTCGAATTGGCCCCACTCCTCCTTTTACTACGCTTTTACTATGTATATGCCGATAGAAAACATTGGAATTCCCTTTGATGCTAGCTGTCAGTCTCTTTCCATGCTCTCTCTTTGCTTCTCTTATTTGCTTTTCCACTTCCCCTCTGGACCTCCTTTATTAAGCCTTTTCCTCAATAGTATGTTCGACCTGGCATCTGTCATATGCATATTTTTTCTTCTTTATTTGATCTCTATCTTTTTTGTCATCCAGGGAGCTCCGGATTTGTTTGTTCTCCCTTTCCTTTTCGAGGGAACATACCTTGCCTGTGCCCAAACTACCTCTTCTTTGAAGTAGCCCATTGTTCATCTACCGATTCTCCTGCCAGCTTTTGACACCAATTTATTCGTAGCAGCTCCATTCTTATCCCATTGAATTCAGCCTTCCCCCAATTAATTATTCTTACCCTGGTTTGCTCCTTGTCCTTTTCCATAGTCAATATAATCCTTATGATACAATGATCGCCATCTCCTAAATGCTCACCTACTGATACTTGATTCACTTGGCCCACCTCATTCCCAAGAATCAGGTGTCGCAGTATCTGCTTTCTCGTTGGACTAGTAACATACTGTTATAGAACATTTTCCTGAACACACTCTATGAATTCTTGCTCTTCACTGCCCTTAACACTACTATTATCCCAGTATATATTTGGATAATTAAACTCCCCCATTATAAGTACCCTATAATTTTAGTACCTCTCTGTAATTTCCTTGCAATTCTTTTCCTCCATGTCCTTCCCAGTAGTTGGCGGCCAATAGACAACATCGAGCACTGTAATGGCACCATTTTTATTCCTTAGCTCTAGCTCTAGCTGAATTGATTCTGTCCTTGACCCCCTCTGGGACTTCCTTTTTCTCCAGAAATGCAATGGTCTCCTGAATAATTACTGCCACCCCTTCCCAATTTTTCCCGTTCCTATATTTTCTGAACATCTTGCATCGAGGAATATTTAACACCCAGTTCTGCTCGTCTTTGAGTCAGGTCTCTGTCATAGCTGCATGGCAATCTGCAACTGTCCCTCACCAGTTTTATTAACCACACTCCGTGCATTCGGAGTGTGCATTTAATGTGTGCACATTAAACCTGATTCAGACTTTATTAATTTCTCCTTCACTCTCACCCCACCTGGTAACGTACTAAAGGGTAGCAGTGGAAGGGTGTTTCTCTGAATGGAGGGCAGTGACTAGTGATGTTCCGCAGGGATCAGTGCTGGGAGCTTTGCTGTTTGTAGTATATATAATTGATTTGAATGTTTTTGGACGACACAAAGGTTGGTGGAGTTGTGGATAATGATCAGAGGATACAGCAGGATATATATCGGTTGGAGACTTGGGCCGAGAAATGACAGATGGAGTTTAATCCGGACAAATTATCCGGAAAGGAAATTATGATGCGATTAGGCAAGATTAAGGATGCGTCGGATAGGGAAGGAAACTGCAGGGGATGGGCACAATCGAATTGTGGAACTTATTCAAGGAGCAGCTACTGCGTGTCCTTGATAAGTATGTACCTGTCAGGCAGGGAGGAAGTTGTCGAGCGAGGGAGCCGTGGTTTACTAAAGAAGTTGAAGCGCTTGTCAAGAGGAAGAAGAAGGCTTATGTGAGGATGAGACGTGAAATCTCAGTAAGGGCGCTTGAGAGTTACAAACTAGCCAGGAAGGATCTAAAGGGAGAGCTAAGAAGAGCGAGGAGAGGACACGAGAAGTCATTGGCGGATAGGATTAAGGAAAACCCTAAGGCTTTCTATTGGTATATCAGGAATAAAAGAATGACTAGAGATAGATTAGGGCAAATCAAGGAGAGTAGTGGGATGTTGTGTGTGGAATCAGAGGAGATAGGGGAAGCGTTAAATGAATATTTTTTGTCAGTATTTACAGTGAAACGCACACTGTATGACTTCACACTTGCTGATACTTCCACTAATGCCGTTAATCAAAACATTGCCTTCACTGAGGTGTAATTCAACTTTGCACAATATTATTCTTAATGCAATAACTAGATAGTTCAAAGTGTGAGTGATTTACAATCAGAGTTTTATTTTAGGTTGAGTTAATATACAAAATCCGCAGTGACAATTCAGGATATTTGTCTTATGGACAGAGTATCATTGAACGGACGCTGTATATTAGTGACCACTAGATGAGCATGAAAGACTATCAGTAGAAGTGTAAAAACAGAGACCAGCTCATATACAGACTTACACAACTTCAATGATTATAATCACTTACCAGTATGATCAACGGCAGCAAGGATCAGAAAAAAATATCAATGCAGTTGAATTATTTCATCTTTTTTTCCTGCGTGAAGTGCTTTGTCCCATCATGCTGCAAGCAATCCATTTGTATTAAACTCTGAGCCGATAAATGAAAAGAGCCTGTAATTTATACCTTGTGCGATCTTCAACGGTGATATTGAAGATTTACATTATTCAAACTTAATGTTTCTTAATCGACCAAATAGTCCGCACAGTAATCAAAAACATGAATTTTTGTTATTGAATTGGAAACTCAAAGACTGAACAATTCTGATCGTATTAATTCACTAATGCAACTTCGAAGTTGTATTCTTCCAGAAATGAAGTTGTTCTTTCGAACACCATCGATCCAAACGCTAGATCTCCTACCCTTCACTCGAATATGACAATTCAAATATTAGAGCGCCGCCCGCAGAGAGGATCAACTGTGCTCTGGAATTTGGCTGACCTCTTTAATTGTGGACATTCAGTTAAGTGATTGCATGGCATATGTGTTGCTTTGCATTTCAGAATATAGGACCTGCAACTAATTCAACGCCAGTCACAGCCACTGCATCGTCATTTAGCACAGCAACTCGAAATAATACAGTGCTTTAATCAAATGGACCACCTCAATTCATACAGCCCCTCCAGATGATACAGCCCCCAACCAGTCAAGACGCTTCAACTGATACAAGCCCTCCAACTAATACACACCAAACAATGCAGCCACTCCAAACAATACAGAATCTCCAGACGATGCGGCCCCTGCAACCAATACAAACCCTCCAAGTGACACAGCGTCTCAAACTCATACAACAGAAAATGATCCCCTCAACATATTACAGTCCTCATACCGCTATGTCACCTCTAATTAATACAGCACCTCACAGCAATAAAGCAGTGCAAACAAATACAGCACGTTCACTTCTCATTAATACATGATTTCAAGAATATATCTCAAGCCAAGACGATATCTCATAGCAATGGAACTTGCCAATAACGAACGCAAAGCTAATAAAGCATAGATTTATAGAATCATTCAAATTTATGGCCTACAAGGAGACCATAAGGCCCATCATGTTATTTTGAATGGAGAAAGAGCTCTCCAGCCGAATCCCACTCTTCAGCTCTTGTTCTGTAGCACTGTATGTTATGGAGAATCAGGTGAATATGAAAGCATTTCTTAAGTGTGTGAACTATTTCTTTCTGTACCACCCTTTCAGGCAGTGAGTTTCAGACCCCCACCACCACCTGGGTGAAGATATTTCTCCTCAGGTCTCCTCTATTTTCTCAACCAATTACATTAAATCGATGGCCACTGCTTATTTACTTCTCTGTTAAGGATCGTGGGTCCTCCCTATCTGCTCCATCTCGGCTCCTCTTATTTTATACACTTAATAAATCCAACCTCAGCCTCTTCTTTTTCAAAGATAACTCCCCCAAGTCTGTCCTGTCTGTCCTCATCATTAAAATGATCTAATGCCAGCAATACCCTCTATAAATATTGCCTGTACCCTCCCGAGTGCAATCAAATGCTTCTTGGAATATCATCAACAGAACTGTACACATTGCTGTAACTGCGGTCCAGGGTGTACAGCACAGAGTTGTCGTAAATGCAGTGCATCACAAACAGAGCTGGAAACTGTGATGCAGAGGAGCAAGCTACATTTTTGCTTCCAATATTTCAGTAGTGTTAGAAATAAACATTTAACCTATTCTGCTTATAACTTAAACTAGCTCAAACAGTTGGTTAAACAATCATCTCCCATTTGATATATTGCGTGTTGCCCTTTAGGCAGTATAAGTGAGCTGGAAAAAAGAAATACTTCCATTTCTCCTTGTCCTATCTACACCTTTTCCTTTGTTATCGCTTGCCCCACCCCCACTTTACTTGCTTATAACCTTTGACATTTCTAATATTTGCCAGTTCCGAAGAAGGGTCACTGACCCGAAACGTTAACTCTGCTTCTCTCTCCACAGATGCTGCCAGACCAGCTGAGTATTTCCAGCATTTCCTGTTTTCATTTCAGATTTCCAGCATCTGCAGTACATTGCTTTTAATTTCATTTCGATAGCGTTTTTCATAATCCACCTGACATCCCACCGGATTTTACAACCAATGAACTACTTATTGAAGTGTAATGAGCATTGTTCTGTCCGAAATCCAGCAGTCCAGTTGCACACAGAAAATCCCCACTTCCAGCTATGTGATAATGACTGATTGAGCTGCAGGAGATTACAGGGATAGCGAGAGCTGGAAAAGGTTACAGAGATTGCAAGCATTGTAGGTGCTAGCGGAGGTTACAGAGAGAGGGATGGTTGTAGGGTTCGAGGAGGTAACATAAAATGAGGGTTTTAGGGACCAGCGGAGGGTTTATGATGGTGAGGGTTCTGTGGTGGGGGTTTGTTACGGTAATATGGAGGGTTGTAGTGAGATGAGGGATTTAAAG
This sequence comes from Heterodontus francisci, assembly GCF_036365525.1. Lineage (NCBI taxonomy): Eukaryota > Metazoa > Chordata > Chondrichthyes > Heterodontiformes > Heterodontidae > Heterodontus > Heterodontus francisci. The sequence goes on from NC_090391.1 coordinate 58,610,292, forward strand.
ACATGGGGAGGGCGCTAAGGTGAGAGCAGATTACAGAGGTAGTGACCAGTGTAGAGGCTGGATGAGATTACATAATTCGTGAGGGTTATACACACTGATCTTAAAAAACAGGGATGTTTTACTCGATCGGTTGCTGGGATGAGGAGACTGTCCTATGAGATGAGATTATGTAGAATAGCTAAGGATATTCTCTGCAGTTTGAAGGATTGAAAGATGATCTCATTGAAAACTATACCATTCCTAGAGGGCGTTTTTCAGTAGATACTGAGAGGCTGCATATCTTGGCTGGGGAGTCCAGAACTAGAAGCCATAGTCTCAGGAATAGCAGTCGGCTATTTCGCACTGAGATGTGACACTTCTTCACTCAGAGTGTTGTGAATCTTTATTTCTTTATCCAAGAGAACTGTGCATGCACTGTCGATGAATATATTCAAACTGAGATCGATGGACTTTTGGGCACTGAGGGAATCAATGGGTGTCGTGAATAAAGTGGGAAAATGGAGTTAAGTTCGAAGATCAGCCATGATTCAATTAAAGGAGGGGAATGCGAGGGGCCAAAGTCCTACTACTCCTGTTTCTTATATTTTTTCCCAATGTCTCAAGTAAAGTAAAACTGTTAAACGAGTAACTTGATACTTATTTACCGATGGAGAAACAGTAAGGCGAAAACAAACTAAAGAGCATTCTTTTGCGAAACGTCACGTTGAAGTTGAAAAACAAACTCGAGACACGGACGAGTATAAAAGCCGCAAACTCCCGGTTCCAGTACCTTACCACAAGGCCATGGCGCCTGTCTTCAACGCGAGTAGCAGACTCATCGAGAGCAATTCCCGTTCATTTCACTTCTATTAAAACAGCACAGATATAAAGCAGGAACGTGGGAGCGGAAAGGATCAGCCTCATCTCCATCGCCAGCATCATGAAATCTTTATTCAGACGTTACACCCCCATCCTTTGCATTGACCGATAACTACTGCTCCTCAAAGTGAAAATCGTCGTTATTCCCCCTGCTGTTGGCAAGGCATAGACCTCAAGCAAATTACTTCGGGTAGTTCAGTGGCCCGGTTTCCCACAGAAAAGAAAAGACCCGAATCGGTGTCTAAATCATCACCTTAAAAGTCAACTGGATATATACTTGAACAGGCAAAAGGAAAAGAGATATAGAGATAACAATGGGAGTAAGGCTTGTACGATTAATTGGTTGGTTATGTCAATTAGACGGCAAAGGCAAGATGAGCCATTGATGGCCTCCTTCTGCATTGTATCTTTCTATGATTCCATGAATCTCTGATTCCACGCTGGAACACGGAAACAGATCCATTACTTACATCTGTATCACATTGAATTCAACGTGATGGGAAGCTTCTGCATGTACGAACGTGGCTTCAAGTTGCAAGTTGATAAACTTAAGAGTCAATGGACGTGTGACCGCCGGTTATTTCGTTATAATTCAGTATTTACCTGTCCCAGCTGCGGGAAAGAGCTGAATTCAAGAGGTGAGGTGTGACTGGCTGCCCTTCACATCACGGCAGCATTTGACCGAACATGGCATCAAGCAGTCCTGGTAAAACTGGAGTCAATGGTACACGGGGTGGGGGGATCTCGCAACTGATTACAATCATAACTAGCACAAAGGAAGATAGTTGTGGCTGTTGGAAGTCAATCATGTCAGCCAAACAACGCTTCAGGAGTTCCTTAAGGTAGTTCCCGAGCCACAACCATCTTCAGCTGCTTCATCAATGACATTCCCTCCATCTTAAAGTCAGAAGTTGGGAATTTCGCTGATGATTGCGCAATGTTCACTGCCATTTGCAGCACCTCCGATCCTCCGTATACATATGCAGCAATACAAGGACAACATTCAGGCTTGGGCTCATAAGTGGCAAATAACTTTCACATCACACAAGTTCCAGGCATCGCCACCTCCAACTACAAAGAATCTAAACATCTCCCCTTGGTATTCAATGGCATTACCATCGCTGAATTCCCCACCATCAACATCCTTGGGTTTACCAATGGCAAGATATGTAACTGGACAATCCAGATAAATACTGTCCAAGGCCCCAAACCTTCCTTTTAGGTGAAGCAACGATTTACTTGTACTTCTTTCAATTTAGTATCCTGTATTCACTGCTCACAATGTGGTCTTCCCTACACTGGGGAGAACAAACACAGGTTGGGTGACCGCTTTGCGGAATGCCTCTGCTCCGTCTGAAAGCATGACCCCGAGCTTCATGTTGCTTTCCATTTCAACACCACCAGCTAACCCCCCCACACCCACACTCCCCACCACCCCCCGTCCCCCCACCCCCCACGCCGTTCCCCATCTCTCATGCCAACACATCCGACATATCTGTCCTGGGCTTGCTACAGTTTTCCAGTGAACATCAATGCAAGCTCGAGGAACAGCATCTCATTTAAGGTTTAGGCACGCGAAGCCTGCCGGACTGAACATTGAGTTCAATCATTTCAAAGCATGACGGGACCCCCTTTTCTTTTTAATTTTGTTTATATTATTTTAGTTTGTTACATAATTCTTTTATTTTACCATGTGCCTACCCACTTTTTCATGTTTGTGCTTTGGGCCAGGGCTATTTATTTTTCTGTTACTTAACACCTCTCTGCGCTAACGCTTTGTCTTTCAACACACCTTTAACATACCGTTTTCCTTTGCTCCATGACCTTCTGGTCAGTAATTCTCCGTGACACTCTGTCCTATCAACACCTACTCTTTTGTTATCTCATGTCCCACGCCCCCTTTATTTGCTTAAAACCTATTCCATTTGTAACATTTTCCAATTCTGATGAAGGGTCATTGACTTGAAACGTTAACTCTGCTTCTCTCTACACAGATGCTGCCAGACCTGCTGCTTATTTTTATTACATATAAATACTGTGTCTGCAAAGGCAGGTCAGAGGCTGCGAATCTTTTGGCAGGTATCTCACCTCCTGACTCCCCAAGGATTGTCAACCATCTACAAGGCACAAGTCAGGGGTGTGATGGAATACTCTCCACTTGCCTGACACCATCCAGGGAAAATCAGGCCGCTTGTTTGGCACCCCTTAAACATTCATTCCCTCCAGCTTCAGCGCACAGTACGAGCATTGCGTAGGCGTACAAGATGTGCTGCAGCAACTCGTCAAGCCTCCTTCGACAGGACCTTCCAAACTCTCAACGTTAACCACAAAGAAAGGCAAGGCCAACAGATAGATGAGAATATCACCACCTGAAGGTTTTCCTCCAAGCCAGATGCCATCCGAGCTTGGAACTGTATCGCTGATGCTTCAATGCCGTTGGGCCAAAAAACAGAACTCCACGATAGCACTTTGGGTGTACCAACATCAGATGGAGTGCAACTGTTCAAGAAGGAGGCTCACCACCACCGTCTCAATGGCAAGTAGGGATGGAAAACGAATGCTGGCCTCGCCAACGACACTCACAGCCCATGAAGGAATCAAAAAATGCACAATATGAGTGGAGTTAGCTAGTTTGCTCGTAATAAGCAGGTACAACGCGGCACGATCTGTGAGAAGAGGGAGAGAGCCACAAGATTCGGAATCGGGAGCTAGACTGTTCCACCAGTTAGGAATTCACTAAAGGTCAGTAACTCTTGTTGAGATAATCACCGTTTAATATTAATAAAGCCCTGAAATTTGGCACAGCGATGATGACGTGCAAACATTTGATATGTTAGTTTAAAATCTGTCTCCCTGTTACTTCAACAAGAATATTAACCTTTTAATTAAAATGCAGAAAAATCACGCATCAACCATCTCCAAGACTCTGCACTTAACTGTGGCCAGCAATTGCAACAATATTGCCCGCATTAAAAAGTGACTAAATTCCGTCCTTCCTTCCTTCCTTCCTCCTTCATTCCACCCTTCCTTCCTTCCTTCCTTCTTTTCTGGACAACATACTTATTTTGACCGCTTTCATCAACTGGAATACATGATTTTCTGAAGCAATTCATTTTATATAACAAGAAAATCACAATAAATGAACAAACTATATTTTAAAACTCTTGAACAGAAAACAATATTGTGGAAGCTGAAAATCTGAATTGTAAGCGAAAAATGCTGCATAACATTAGTGAGCAAGACGACATTTTTGGAAGTTGCACCATAGCTACAGAGGGTCTGGTGAAAACTGGCAGTAATGTTATTATTTCAGATATTAAAATTGTCATGTTTTGCTTTTTGCTTAAGTTCTTTATTAGTTGTTCCTCTCTAATAGGAGCACACTTGTTTGGGTTTTTGGTTGATGACACTGTGCTAACTCATTGTCTCGCCGTTCTTTTTTTGAGAAAAGCCATCTGTGGAAATACTGCTTCGGATTGTGGGACTTGCAAGAGATTATGAAGATACAGCTTTAACCTGGTCTTCAGTGAATTCTTGGAGTGTTGACTTCATCTGTTTGTTCAGTGACTGTAAGTAATCCCAGGCAGCATTGGACCCAATTATCTCACCTCATGCATTTGTGTTTTCTCCTATAAAGAGTGGAGATCCTCTCAATGTGTCAATAGGAGAATTTCTTCCAGTATCAACAACAAATACTGAATTAACGACACTTATCAGAAGGGATGTCTCTTAGTTTTCTGATAAAACTCAAAATTCTTTGGGCGCTTAATGATGTAGAAAAGATTTACTTCCCGATCTTGGCTGCGGTTGGTGTCCCGAGTAAGTTACAAGCTGGAGCTGGTACTTCAGCAACTGGAGTTTAACAGCATGTAATATCATAGTCCGCACATCCCGATCTTTAAATTAGAGCAGTGAATATATGGGAAAGGTACTTCATTGGCTGTAAAGTGTTTTTCATGACTGGAGTTTCTCTTTTGTATCTTTAGATGTGAGTTCTTCCTTCTACCTTTCTCTTTCTTTCTTTCTCTTTCTTTCTTTCTTTCTTTCTTTCTTTCTTTCTTTCTTTCTTTCTTTCTTTCTTTCTTTCTTTCTTTCTTTCTTTGTTTCCTTCTTCCTTCTTTGCTACGATATTATTTATTATCTCTCTTTTTCTTTCTTTTATCAGTTTATAACGCTATTTTTATTTTTCTCAACGTGTGTATTTGACGGAGACATGTGTTCCATGGATGTCAACTCTCTTCACTGACAGCAACCAAATGATTATTGTGGTCATTATTTCGATTCTATTCATTCAATGCTTAGTGGAAATCGAGAAAAATTCCCCCTACAAAGCGGTTCAGACGAGGTGAATTGAATGTTTCAAACCTCATATTGGTAGTTTTTCTGTCGGATCAAGGATCCGAGATGTGCAGATGGAGTTCGTATACAGATCAACTGGGAGATAATTGAATGGCGAAACACGTCCAACTGGCTGAACATCATAACCACGCTCATGTGTTCAGATGGAAGTGCAGTTCCAGATTTTTTCCCTCTTCTTATTTAATCAAAATACAGTTGCTGTTTTCACCTTGTTTTATTCGAACCCGTTGCATCATTTAACTGCTGATTCATTGCTGATTACTCTGATTAAAAATTCTATATGCAGGATGTTCTGTCACAGGTTAGCTCATCGATTCCATCATCTGTCTTTCCGAATTTCAGTTTATGGTGACGGACGTGAATAGACATGTTCCACATCCTGTTCTGTTATTTCACGAGAGACACATCGGACTGCTGTTATATAGGTGTTTGATGAATAATTTCCCATTATTTTCTTGCGTACAGTTAACGTGGTGACGATTGTGATCCTGTCTCGGGGAAAGTGCGGTCTCTCCAAATGTGTCACCTACTATCTGGTTTCCATGGCAGTGGCGGATCTTTTGGTCGTTATTCTCGATCTGATCCTGAGGCAGATTCCAATTGTTTATCGGGAACAGTTTACTTTTCTGTATTACGTTAGAGTTTGTGATATCCACGCCGGCCTGCTTTATGCCGCCACAGACTGTTCTGTCTGGTTTACCGTAACCTTCTCCTTTGATCGATTTGTAGCCATTTGTTGTCAGAAGCTGAAAACAAAATATTGTACACAGAAAACAGCCGCTGTGGTTCTCGGAACAGTGACTGTGCTAAGCTGTTTGAAAAACATTTTCTGGTACTTTCTGTATCAATCTCAATATCTGCTTTCGAACAGTCCTTGGTTTTGCGTCGTGGCACCAGCTGAAAGTCGGTCACTGGCCTGGGCTGTTACTGAATTAATGCATCATATTTTAACACCTTTTATTCCATTTATTTTGATTCTACTATTGAATGCACTGACGGTCAAAAACATTCTCATTGCCAATACAGCCCGCAGGCGGTTCCGGAATCGGAGCAGTGGGGAGAGTCCCATGGACCCAGAGATGGTGAACCGAAGAAAATCCATGATTTTACTGTTCGTTATATCGGGGAATTTCGTACTGTTATGGGTGGTGTTTATGATGTGCTCCATTTTGAACCGATTGGAATACTTTCTTTGGTACATGGTTACAGTTTCTCTGCCCACATTTGTTCAGGAAATAGGTTTCATGCTCCAGCTCTTGAGTTGTTGCACGAACACGTTTATTTATGCAGTGACCCAAAGAAAATTCAGACTGGAGTTGAGAAATGGAGTGAAATATCCTTTCACAATGATGGTCAAATTAATCCGATGAGAAGATCTCACAGTATCGACGGATGAATTTTCAGCCGAAGCCTGCTTTACACAATTGCACCAGAGTCAAATCCAGGGGTACTTGGGGAATGAACATTTAATGTGTTTTTTTACCTTCCAAATGCACCATTAGCTCACATTGCCAGGAATCTTCAGTACCTCAGTGCTGAAAATTTTCTCTGACCTTTGCTTTATTTTGTAGTAACATGATTTGAAAGCCAGGACAGGATCAGGAAAAATGTAAAGGCAGCTGGAAAAAAGGAAGAGTGCGAAGGTTATTGATTTCTCCACCATCACTGGGATCAATAGATAAGAAAAGTATTTTTTCTGCACTGAATAACCAGTAACCCGGTCACATCCACGTCCTTGAAACCCCATTGCCTCCCCGCACCACAGTGCACCCGCGAGCCGGAAACCACACATTCCCCGGTCCCAGGATATCATGCTGCAGGGCCGAGGTACAGCGCATGCCCGGGACCCCACACAGCACACTCCTGGAACCCAGGGGAGCACACTTTCTGGAAACAGTACAGCATATGCCATGTGAAGATATGGTACACACCAACGAGCCGGTATCGCAAACTACCGGGTACCGATACGGAACAGACCTGGATAACTGTACAGTACATACTCGAGTAGCAAGACATCAAACTCCTGTATCCCAATACAGTACATTCGAAGGTCCCATGGTAGCGCACTCCCTGTGCATCTATTGCACACACACAGCTCCTGATACAACGCAGTCCCTGCCCAGTACACCACACTCCCACGATCGTGTACAGCACAGCTGCGGGTACCAGTATCATACAAACCCACAGTACTGGCACAACACACATCTGTGTACCAGTGCTATTTACTCCCGGGTGATTATATTACTGGCTTAATAATACTTACCAAACCCGGTACAGTACATTCCCGGGTCGGGATAATGTAAAATTCCAGCGTCTGAATCAACACTTACCCGGGTTCCCATGCTGTAATTGAATTAGTAATTCAGAGAGTTGGTCCAATAATCGGGTGAGCTGACATTTATCAGGCTCAAGAGTACGGAGTTTAAGCTATGTTTCTGATGGTGCTTTTGTATGTTATCGGTGACTCATGCGATTCACGCTGTGGCCACAGCTGATAGAGCGTGAAACCGGTGAAAATTAGTTTCATTTCTTTCCTTTCTTACGTTACGTGTTTCCTGCAGACTAACAATCATAAGCCTGTTGATTTCTCCTTTCTATACATTCGATTATTATGTTCGTGTAGAAGACGATATTTGAAGCAAACCTTTCCCATTATGTTGCTGGAAGTTTTTGTTACTCAGTGGCAGGCTCCAGAAAGACATCACGCGTCCATCATTGTCCTAAACTCCGAGTGCAGTGAGATGAGATAAACTATATGGCAAACAAAGTAAAAATGCCCGTTCACTTATTCATTTCATCAAGGGTACAGAATCCTTTTCTACAGGTAAGAAAGTCTCACGTTATGATTCTTTTCAGCAGAGCAAATGCACGCAAATGGTTCTCGTGGCACAATCGGCCAAATGATTCGGTTATAATCTCCCAAAGTTCCCTACATGCTGGAAGGGTTCCACTGGATTGGAAAAACACAAATGAAATACCTCTATTCAAGAAAGCAGATAGACAGAAAGAGGGAACTATAGCCCAGTTAGCCAAACATCTGTCATCGGGAAAACGCTGTAATTATTCGTTGAGAAATTAGCAGCAAGATATTTAGAAATCATAACATAATCAGCCAGTCATCAAGTTTGTACGAAAGGGAAATCTTTCTTGCCAATGTTGTTTGTGTTCTTGAAGAATGTAACATGCAAGGTGGATAAAGGAGAACCAGATTTCCAAAAGGCATTCGGTAAGGTGCGACATAAATGTGACTCCACTTGATAATAGCTCATGATGTTCTGGATAATACATTGAACTGGATAGAGGATTGGCTAACCAACAGAACACGGAGATCTGGAGTAAATGGGGCAATTTCAGGTTGGCGAATTGTACCCAGTGGGGTGTCACAGGGATCGGCGCTCGGGCCTCAACACTTAACGATCTATTTTAATATTTTGGATGAAGGGACCGAGTGTATTATAAATAAATTTGATGATGATACAAAGATAGTTAGGAAAACAAGTTGTGAGAAGGACATAAAGTGTCTGCAAAGATAAATAGATAGGTTAAGTAATTTGGCTGATGGAATATAACATGGAAAAATGTGAGGTTGCTCACTTTGGTGGGAAGAATAAGAAAGCAGAATTTTATTTACATGGAATCTTATTTGAGGGAGCAGAATTCTTGAGCTGCATTCAGGAGAACGTTTTGGTCAGGATGTAGGAAGTCCAACAAGAGAAGGTGGATGTTTAGACTTAGTTTTAGGAAATGAAGATGAGCAGGTGGAAGAGGTGGCAGTGGGAGAGCATTTTGGTTGGTAGTGATCATAATTCAATCACTTGTAGCATATTGTTGGAAAACGAGAGCGATAGAACAGGCGTTAAGAGTTCTCAACTGGGGCAAGGCAAAGTTTGCTAAACTGAGGAGTGACTTAGCGAAAGTGGACTGGAAACAGCTACCTGAAGGTAAATCACTGGCATAGCAGTGGGAGACATTCAAATGGGAGATTCAAGGGGTTCAGAGTAAACATATTCCCACAATGAAAAAGGGTGAGACGGCCAAAAATTGAGCCCCAAGGAACTTACAGGATAAGATAAGGCAAAAAAGCAAAGCTGATGTCCGACACCAAGAGCTCAATACTAGAGAAAGCCAAGAGGTGTATAGAAAATGGAGCGGTGATTTCAAAAACGAAATTAGGAAGGCAAAGAGAAGGTATCAAAGAATATTAGCCAGCAAAATCGAGGTGAAACCAAAGATGTTTCATCAGTATGTTAAGAGGAAGAAGATAACTAAGGAGAGTGTAGGGCCCAGAAAAGACAAAAAAGGTAACCTATGTTTAGGGGCAGAACAGGTTGGTATGGTTCTTCATGAATACTTTGCGTCTGTCTCCACAACAGAGGGGGAAGATGCAGATATTGTAGTTAATGAGGAAGAGTGTGAAGTTTTGGACATGGTAAACATAGGGAGAGATGAAGTATTAATGGAATTAACATCCTTGAAAGTTGATCAATCATCAGGCTGGATGAAATGTAAACTGGGCTGTTAAAGAAAAAAAGAGATGCAGTAACAGAAGGTCTGACCATCATTTTCCAGTCCTCACGGTATACAGGTGTGGTGCCAGAGGACTGGAGAACTACGAACTTCATACCTCTGTTTAAAAAGGGAGCGAGAGATAGATCAAATAGTTACAGGCCAGTCCGTCTAAAATAAGTAGTGGGCAAATTATTAGAATCTATTCTGAGAGACAGGATAAACTGTCATTTCGAAAGGCACCGGTTGATCAAGGATAGTCAGCATGGATTTCTTGAGGGAAGATTTTTTGTAACCAGTTTGATCGACTTTTTTGAAGACGTAACAGGGAGAATGGATGTGGGCAATGCAGTTGATGTGGTCTACATGGATTTTAACATGGCTTTTAAACAAGATCCGACATGGCAGACGGGTTAAATAAATAAAATCCGATGGGATTCAGGGAAATGCAGAAAGGTGGATAAACTATTTGGCTCAGCGGCAGGTAACAAAGGGTAATCGTTTACAGCGACTGGAGTGTTGTTTCTGGTGGAGTTCCGCAGGGCTCAGTACTGGGTCCTCTGCTCTTTGTGATATATAATAACGATTTGTGCGTAAATGTAGGGGGCATGATCAAGACGTTTGCAGATGACAAAAAGATTAGCCGTGTGGTAAATAGTGAGGAGGATTGCTGTCGGCTGCAGGAAGATATTAATAGTCTGGTCAGATGGACAGAAAAGTGCAAAATGGAATTCAACCTGGAGAAATGTGAGGGGATGCGTTTGGAGAGGTCAAACAAGGCAGGGAATAAACAATTAATGGGAAAATACAGAGAAGTGTAGAGCAAGTGAGGAACCTTGGAGTGAATGTTCACAGATCCCTGAAGGTAGCAGGGCAGGTCGATAATGTGGTTAAGAAAGCATATGGAATCCTTTCCTTTATAGGCCGAGGTATAGAATAAAAGAGTTATGCTGGAACTATATAACTCATTGGTTAGGCTGCAACTTGAGTACTGCATGCAGTCCTGGTCACCACATTACAGAAAGAATGTAATTGCATGAAAGAGGGTACAAAGGAGATTTATGAAGATATTGCCAGGACTGGAAAGTGGAACTATGAGGAAAGGTTGGATCAGCTGAGGTTGCTCTTCTTGGAACAAAGAAGGCGGAGGGGAGATCTGATTGAAATGAACAAAATGTTGAGGGTCCTGGATAGAGTGGGCATGAAGGACCTATTCACTTTAGTAAAATTGACCATGACTCGGGGACATACATTAAAAAGTTATTGTTAGATAATTTGGAGTGGAAACGTGGAAAAACCTTTTCACCCCGTGGCTGATGGAGCCTCGAACTCATTACCTGATATCACACTGAGGAAATGTAGATGACCTGTAGTGCCTGGCCAGGTTTAGCCTAGGATGCTATGGGAAGCAAGGGAGGAGATAGCTGGAGCCCTGGCAGAGGTTTTTGTATCATTGTTAGCCATGGGTGAGTTCCAGAAGACTGGAGGATAGTTAATGCTGTGCCTTTATTTAAGAAGGCAGCAGGGATAAGCCAGGGAACTACAGGCAGGTGAGCCTTACAGCTGAGGTGGGAAAGTTATTGGAAGGGATTCTGAGAGACGGGATTTATATGCATTTGGAAAGGCAAGGTCTGATTAGGGATAGTCAGCATGGCTTTGTGCGTGGGAAATCATGTCTCACGAATTTGATTGAGTTTCTCGAGGAGGTGACGAAGAAAATTGACGAGGGCAACGCGCTGGACGTTGTCTACATGGACATCAGTAAGGCCTTTGACAAGGTCCCGCATGGTAGGCTGGGCCGAAAGTTTCGAACACATGGGATCCAGGGTGAGCGAGCAAATTGGATACAAAATTGGCTTGGTGATAGGAGGCAGAGGGTGGTAATGCAGGGTTTTTCTTTTCAGATTGGAGGGCGGTGATCAGTGGTGTGCCGCAGGGATCAGTGCTGGGCCCTCAGTTGTTCGTAATTTCTAAAAATTACTTGGATGAGAATGTAGGGGGCATGATTAGTAAGTTGCAAATGACACCAACATTCTTCAGCGATGACCTACCCTTTACAAATGCATGCTGGCTCCCTCTGATCAACTGAGAAATTTCAAGGAGTTCAGTTACCCTCTACTTAACTAACAATTCTAATAATTTCCCGATGGCAGATGTTAGGCACACTGTCCTATAATCCCTTGGTTTCCTATTGCCAAGTTACTTAAATAGCAGAGAGACTTGCACAAGTTACAAATCTAAAGGAACGGTTCCCGAATCAAGTGGAATTTGCAAGATTATTGTTAGGGCATCTGGAGTGTTCTTACCTATTTCTTTAAAAAGCCTTTCACGAAAACCATTTGTTCCTCGGGATTTCTCACTCTTTAGTTCATTACTTTCATTTGCTTGCGTCAATATTGGTGAGGCTCTGACCCTGGTTCGATGTTCGGCTAGGCTTGTATCTCCTGGAGTGTAGAAGAGTAAGACGCGACTTAATTGAAACATATAAGATCCTTAGGAGTCTTGAGAGGGTGGATGTGTGAAGGATGTTTCCCCTTATGGGAGAATCTAGAACTAGGGGTCACTGTTTAACAATAGTGGATCGCCCATTTAAGACAGCGATGAGATGTTTTTTTTACTCAGAGGATTTATCTTCCTCAAAAGGCGGTGGAAGCAGAATCTTTGAATATATTTAAGGCAGAGGTAGATAGATTCTTGATAAGCAAGGGGGTGAAAGTTATCGGAGGTAGGTGGAAATGTGGAGTAACCAGTTCAGCCATGAATTTATTGAATGGTGCAGCAGGATCGAAGGACCGAGTGGCCTACTCATGTTCCAAATTCGTATGCAAAGGGCTGGCCGTAATTTTTGACTGTACGCCCTAGTCCTAGACTTCCCACCCAACGGATATAGTTTCTCCCAATCAGCCTCATCTTGTCCCCTTAATAACTTTAAAAAATCGATTGTATCACCTCTTAACCTTCTAAATTCCAGTTAATGTCGGCGAATGCGCACTAGTTTGTTCATCCAGCACGGAGAAAGGCACAAACCAGAGAAAATGGCAGAAATACAGCACAAGCTAAATACAGAAGATCTAAATATTCCCCATCCTTCACGTCTCTGTTCAAATTCAAACCTGCAGTGTCTTGTGCTGCTCAAAATCAGACCCGGGAAAGAGGCATGAAATAAATTAGAACTGCCAAAACCTTTAAATCTTCATTCTAATGCTCTCCCAATTGAGCTATTTCGACCTCACAGCAAAGTTACATTTGAGACGTTGCTTTGGAATAAGATATAAGCCTGGTGGAAATGTCCCTCCTTCTCGTTCCTCAGCTTGTGAGAATATCACTGACCACATCGCGGAGTACAGATTATGTTAATATTCTGTTGAAGTGTTTGTGGACAAATAAAGCTTAAACGCAACAGAAAACTTCACAGTGCAGGCCATGGTGCGAAATGCATTCAAACGTTTCGGAACATTTACAGAATACAACGTGTGCAATATTGTTTTCTCGGCACTGATAGATTGTGAAAGTTGAGACGGGTCAGAGGTATCACTGAGCTGCACTGTCACCGATCTGCAGGTGAAATGAATTAAAATTCAATCTGTAACATCGAAATGTTAGACAGATCTAAGAGTCTTAAATCAGAAAGAGACTTCCTGATAGTGTTATCGAATCTGATTGATATCAAACATTCCTTGAACTCTCTACTCAGGCAGGAATCTCTGCAACCCACACTTGTTGCTGAGGCTGTTCGGTTCCGGGAAACTACAAGATCCTCATTCAATTGGCAGGAAACATTTGTCCGTTTCGCAGCCAATCATGTCCCTCTCTGTGATGGGCTCTCAACTTTGTTATGTCGGCAAAAGCAGCAGGAAATTAAATTCCTGAAGGGGTCACAGATTATCATTTCATTCCACCTGCCTTCTTTTCTTTGGCTCTGTACTTGCTTATACACGTTAAATGTCTAATTTAATCCTGTTCTGATGTACGGTCATCGAGCTGAAACAGTAACGCTGTTTCCCTCTCCACTACTGCTGTCCTAGACTGCTGAGAGTTTCCCAGAATGTTCTCCTTTTATTTAAGATTTCCAGCCTCAGCTGTATTTTGTTTTAATTTAATTACAAGTTTAACTTTATTTTATTTATTCACTTGGCATCCTGTCATTGTCTGACTGCCCGCAACACGATTATGCCGCACAAAAGGGGTGCAGAAGGCATCAACTGCTTAAACTAGTTTCGTAACACTCAGGGGAATGAAAGCCACATTCGAAGATTGAAACATTTAGAGAAAACAGACAGTCAGTCAACTACTCACCGACAGAATATCTACCTGTGTCTTTCCCTGCATCTCTTTCTCTCTCTCTCATCCTCACTCTGTGCTCCTCGTTCTCTATCTTACTATCTTTCTTTGAATATTTGTCACTCTCACTCCCTCTTTTGCGTTCTCGCTTTCTAGTTTTGAGCTCTGTATTTCTCCCTTTCCCTGACACTCTGTCTTTCAGTCACTCTTTCCAACTCTTTGTCTCTATATATCTCGTTCCTTCTCTCTCACTCTGTCTCTCGCTGTTAAGTGTTTCTCTCTGTTGATCTCACTCTTGCAATAACTCATGCTCTCTGTCTCTCTCGGATGTAATCCTGCTCGCTCATTCGGCCATAAACTCTATCTCTCGGCTTCACTCTATACCCGTTTATCGCTCTCGCATTGCTGTCGAAGGAAACTTGATGTGTGCAAACTGGTTGCAGCCTTTGTTGCATCACAGAGGTGGCCGCACTGCATTGAGTAGAAAGTGCTTTGGAATAGAAGGTAACGAAAGCCTACTGTCGCTCTACGGAAAACGGGGGCAAATTATATTTTAAAATGAACGCAAATATGCAATGGCAAACGTTTAAATAAATAAATCATAATTCCCTTGAGGAATAGAAGCTCCAGTTGGAAAGTGGCATCGCAATGCATAATTGGACAAGTTAAGAATAATCAGAGAGGCTACACAAATATTTACTTTCTGTCTTCACATTGCAAGATTGAAAATGTTGACAATTGTAGGGAAAAATGATCTAGTGAGTATGAGGAAATTAACACAATTAATATTCGTAGAGAAAACCTACTAGATGATTTAATATGACCAATAGCTGACAAATGCTTTGATAGTCTACAGGTGACTACAAAGATGCTGGATGCATTGGTTTTAATCGCACACAACTTCCTATGTCCCAGTAAGTCCCCCGTGAATTCAAACCTAGTAAATGTAATGCCGTTATCCCAGAGAGGATGTCGATAGAATGTATGGAACTATGGGCTAGTTAGGCTGAGATGAGTCCTCGAAAAAAATGCTACAACATAATATTGCGTATGTGAAAGAATAAAACCAAGGTTGACAAATCTTATCGAGTTTTTAATGGGTGTAACTAATTCTGTAGATGAGGGATTATCAGTGGCTGCAGGATGCTTGGATTTTCAAACAGAATTTGATAAGATGCTACACAAGTGTTTCTTTCACAAGATTAGGTCTCATGGGATTGGGGGTGCGATTCTTGTTTGAATTGAGGATTAGGTAGCCGCCAGAACGACAGAAAACAGAGAGTAGTAATAAACAAGTCAGTTCGGGGAAGGCAGAGTGTAACTATGAGAAAGCCACAAGAATCAGTGCTTGGACTTCAGCTATTTCCAATCTATGTCAATAATTTAGATGACGGAACTGAGTGTATTATATCGAAGATTGTTGACGATATAAAGTTAGCTGGGAAAGTAAGCTGTGAGGAGGAAGTAAAGAGTGCAAAATATTAAGCAAAGGTTAATTGATTGGGCAAATAGTTGGCAGATGGAGCCAAAGTGGGGAAGTTTTAAATAATCCATTTTGGAAGGAAGAATAACAAAGCGGAATAGTTTTAGCAGCTCAGAGATAATAATTGTTGGTATTCAGAGGAATCTGGGAGTCCGTGCAATCGAATTATGGAACGTTAGCAAGCGGGTACAGCAAGCTATTAAGAAGGCTACTGGTATGTTAGCCACGAATACAAGGAATTTAGAGTACAAGAGTAAGAAAGTCTTGCTGCAATTACATAGAGCTGTGGTGAGGCCACACAAAGAATACCGTTTTCTTCGTCCAAGGCGGACTGTACTTATCTTAGAGGGTTTGCAACGAATCCATTCTAAAATATTATCCGCAACATCATGAGACACTATCTTGTGCCTTTTATGTGGCACCTGATGTCTTTTAGAAATGCCTTGTGGAAATCCAAATACACTATATCTACTGGTTCCACTTTATCCACCCTGCATGCTACATCCTCGAAGAACTCAATAACATTTTCCAGCACGATTTCCCTTTCGTAAAACCATATTGCCTCTGGCTGATGACGTCTTGTTATGAATTTCTTAATAATGGATCCCAAACTTTTCACAATAACAGATGTGAACTAACTGGTCCACAGTTTCCTGATTTCTGTCTGCCTCCTTTCTTGAATAGAGTTAGTTCATTTGTATATTTCCAATCCATGGGACCTTTCCATGATTTAGGGAATTTTAGGAAAATATAACCGAATCCTTTATACACCTTCTTTCTTTTCTTGATTATTTGATTCAGGTGTGCATCCCCTGCATGTGATGAAACTCCTCAATTCTCCTGTACCCTTGATGAAATTAATGAATGAACTTTCATTTTCTGTTTCTTTTATATGGTTTACTACATCTAACGAAACGCGAAGTTTACGAAAGTGATGGACACGTGGTGTCTTCAGGAGCCTGCCACTGAATAACAAACTCTGCCAGGAACATAATGGCTGGCTTCAAACATCGTCCTCTGCACAAACACAATAATCGAATGCATAGAAAAGAGGAATCAACAAGCTTATGATTGCTGGTCTACAGGAAACAAGTAAGCTAAGAAAGGATCGAAATGAAACTGAATTTCCAGCAGTCTCGCACTCCATCCAGTGTGGCCACAGCGTGACTCAAATGAATCACCGATTACAAACAAAAGTAACATCTGGACTGCATCTTAAACTCGGGACTTTCGAGCCCGACAAATATAAGTGAGCTGGATTATTGGACCCGGCTCTGTGAATTACTAATTTAGCTACCGTGATGGGACCCAGGTAAGTGTTGCACCGGAGTCTGCAAATTTACTTTACTGGGATGCAGAAATATGCTGTACCGGATTTGGTAAGTATTACTATTCCAGTAACATAATCATCCGGGAGGAAACAGCACTGGTACCCGGAAGTTATCCAGTTATCCAGGGCTGTGTTTTACTGGTACCTGTTAGTTTGATATACTGGAGCTGTGGTATGTATCATACCGGCACATGTAATATGCTATACTGGTATCAGAACGTCTGCTGTACAGGGATCGGGGAATGTGTGACTCCGCAACCTTCAGTGCACTGTATCAGTTAGATATCGGGACCTAAATTGCGTGATGTTCCAGCACTGGGGAGTGAACGGTATTCGGATCCGGAACAGAGCAGTAGCATTCACTTCTGATCTGACCCAGATTTCTATCTCTCCTCTTTCGTACGATGAAGCATTTTATCAATGGGCAAAGTGTCTTACTGCACCAATCTGCTTTATTCGTAACAGCAAATGGTACAGAGTACTGATATGTTGTGGCATGTTAGGTGCAATCGTTTAAACATCTGCCTGGAAACGAAAGAACACATTTAGAACAGAGGTTGGGTAGGAGAGGGTGGTGCTGGTGGTGGAGGTGGATGTGGCAGGGGTACTGGTAATTTGATGGAGAAATATCAGTTTTCTTCTCTATCGATCCCAGTGCCAGTGGAGAAATCAATAATCTTCGCAGTCTTCCTTTTTTTCCTGCCGCCTTTACATTTTTCCTGATCCTGTCCTGTCATTCAAGTCATGTTACTTCATCATAAAACAAATGTAAGAGAAACTTGTCATCACTGAAGTGCTAAAGATTCCGTGACTAACATGGCGATTTGAGCTAATGGTGCATTTTGGAGAGAAAAAAACACACACCGAGGGTTCATCCCAAAGCACTCCCGGATTGCTTACTCAGGTATGGTTGTGTAAAGCAGTAAACCACCCTTTGGCTGAAAACACATCTGTCCAAAACGTACGATCTTTTCATCGGATTAATTTGGTCACCTTTCTGAGAGGATATTTCACTCCATTCCTCAACTCCTGCCTAAATTTTCTCTGGATCACTGCATTAATATCAGTAAACCTGTCGCTAAAGAAGTCCAATCGTTTCAAAATGGAACACAGCATAAACACCACCCATGAAAGTATGAAATTCCCCGATATAACCAACAGTAACATCATGGATTTTCTTCTGTTCACCATTTCTGAGAGACTCCCCACCGCTCCTGCGCCTGCGGGCTCCACTGCCCACTATAATGTTTCTGACCGTCAGTGCATTAAATTGTAGAATCCAAACAAACGGAATAAATGGTGTTAAAATATAGGTACACACTGCTGCCACTGTGCGTCGGTGGTGGAGGGAGTGAATGTTTGTGGATGGGGTGCCAATCAAGCGGGTTGCTTTGTCCTGGATGGTGTCGAGCTTCTTGAATGTTGTTGGAGCTGCAATCATCCAGGCAAGTGGAGAGCATTCTATCACACTCCTGACTTGTGCCTTGTAGATGGTGGACAGGCTTTGGGTAGTCAGGAGGTGAGTTACTCGCCTCACGATTCCTAGCCTCTTACCTGCTCTTGTAGCCACGGTATTTATATGGCTACTCCAGTTCAGTTTCTGGTCAATGGTAGCCCCTAGCATGTTGATAGTGGGGGATTCAGCGATGGTAATGCCATCTCCAAGGGGAGATGGTTAGATTCTATCTTGTTGGTGATGGCCATTGCCTGGCACTTGTGTGGCGTGAATGTTACTTGCCACTTATTAACCCCAGCCTGGATATTGTCCAAGTCTTGCTGCATTTCTACACGGACTGCTTCAGTATCTGAGGAGTGATGAAGGATGCTGAACATTGTGCAATCAATAGCGAACATCCCCACTTCTGACCTTATGATTGAAGGAAGGTCATTGATGAAGCAGCTGAAGAAGGTTGGGCCTAGGACAGTACCCTGAGGAACTCCTGCAGTGATATCCTGGAGCTCAGATGATTGACCTCCAACAATCACAGCCATCTTCCTTTGCACTAGGTATGACTCCAGCCAGTGGAGGGTTTTCCCCTGATTCCCATTGATCTCAGTTTTGCCAGGGCTCCTTGATGCCATACTCAGTCAAATGCTGCCTCGATGTTAAGGGCAGTCACTCTCACCTCACCTCTTGAGTTCAGCTCTTTTGACAATGTTTGAACCAAGTCTGTAACGAAGTCAGGAGTTGAGTGGCCCTGGAGGAACCCAAACTGAGCGTCACTGAGCAGGTTATTGCTAAGCAAGTACCGCCTGATGGCACTGTTGATGGAACCTTCCATCACTTTATTGATGATTGAGAGTAGGCTGATGGGCGGTAATTGGCCGGGATGGACTTGTCCTGCTTTTTGCGTACAGGACATACCTGGGCAATGTTACACATTGCCGGGTAGATGCCAGTGTTGTAGCTGTACTTGAACAGCTTGGCTCGGGGTGCAGCACAGTTTTGGAGCACAGGTCTTCAGTATCTAACCTTTGCAGTATCCAATGCCTTCAGTCGTTTCTTGATAACACGCCGAGTGAATCGAATTGGCTGAAGTCTGGCATCTGTGATGCTGGGGACCTCAGGAGGAGGCCGAGATGGATCATCTCGGTGCAATATATTGTTCGAAGTTTTTGACAGCAAATGGCTACAAATCGATTAAAGGGGGAATTGACAGTGAACCAGACAGAACAGTCTTTGGCAGCAGAAAGCAGGACGGCGTGGATATTCTGAACAGAAAAATAGATTGTTCCCGATAACAATAGGAAACGGTATGAAATGAAACAAGATTGAAACAGAAAGCATATTTAGATGAAATGAAAAAGGAAAGTATATCAGGAATTTGGAGCTTTAATTCGATATGAACACAAGAACTGGAATAATCCATTCAGCCACTTGGACGTGTTTCACCGTTCATATCGATCCTGGCTGATCTGTATCTGATCTCCATTTAAGCGCCTTGGTTCCTTAATCGTATTGGCTTTGGAAAAACAACCAATCTCAGTTTTGAAGCTTTCAGTTCACCTGGTATAAATGGCTTTTTGGGGGGAAAATTTCCAGGTTTCCACTTCTGATTGTCTGAAACGGACCGAATAATGATCATTAATGGGACAATATACAGACCTATACGAGCATTGGTGAGTCCTCATTTGAAGTATTGTGTGCAATATTGATCTCCTTATTTAAGGAAGCATGCAAATCCGTCGGAAGCAGATAAGAGGTTTACTAAACTAATACATATAATGGGCGGATTGGTCTTTTGAGGAAAGGTTGGATAGGCTGGGCATTTATCCGCTGGAGTTTAGACTAGTAAGAGGTGACTTAATTGAAAAAGAAAACTTGATTAACAGTAAGGGCTCGCCCATTAAAGACAGAGATGAGGAGAAATATTTTTCTCTCAGAGGGTCATGAGTCTTTGGAACTCTCTTCTCAAAAGGCACGGGGAGAACAGTCTTTAAATATTTTTAAGCCAGAGATCGATAGATTCTTGATAAGCAAGGGGGCGAGTGGTTATTGGGGAACTCGGGAATGTGGAGTTGAGGTTACAATCAGATCAGCCATGATTTATTGAGCGGCGGAGCAGGCCTGAGGGGCCGAGTGGCCTACTCCTGCTCCTAATTTGTAATCCCAAATGCATGTATGTAATACTCATTGAGTTCATATCAGTGAAAGAGATTTCACATCCATCAAAAAGAAGTCGCCATCAAATATACAGGTAGAGAAAGATAGAAAAACATTAACAGAAAAAAGACAGAAAGTTGAGGGAAAAAACACAGAAAGAAATAAGACAGAAAAGAAAGAGTAAAAAAGAAAGAAATATAGAACGAAGAAAGAAAGAAAGAAAGCAAGGAAGGGCGGATTCATATCCATAGATACCCACAAACACCAGTCATCCAGAATAACTTTACAGCCAGTGAAGTACCTTTCACATGTGTTCACTGCTGTAATTTTGAAGTGTAGTCACTGTTGCAATGTAGGGAAGGTGTGACTGTAAAGATCTGGATGTGCAGACTAAGATACCACATACTGTTAAACTCCATTTACTGAAGTACCAACCCCAGATAGTAAATTAGCTGGGACACAAATCACAGTCACGGTGGGGTAGTAAATCTTTTCTATATCATAAAGCACCCAAAGAATCTTAAGATTCGTCAGAAAACCAAGAGATAGTATTTTCCCTTTTAGTATGAATCGATGATTCAATGCTTGCAGTTGATGCTGGGAATAAGTTCTCCGATTTACAGTTTGAGAGGAACCCCATTCTCTATAGAAGAAAAAAATCCATGAGGTCAGATAATTGGGTCCATGCTGCTGGCCTTACTTACAGTCACTGAACAAACAGATTAATTCAACAGTTTTCACTCCAAGACTTTTGAAAATAATAGCAGAGACATTTCCAAATATATATTGCCCTGACGGTTAGGTTAATGCTGCATTTTCATACAGTCATGTATATCCCACAATTCTAAGAAATATTTCACAGATATCTTCAAACAAAATCTATGTTTGGTGTGGTGGTGGATGGTGACTGGTTTGAGGGCTGTCTGCTTCGTCCTTGAACAGAGGCCCAACCAGTCCCCATCCACCACCACAGTCCTCTGCCTGGCTGAACTTACTCTCACATTTAACAACTTCTCCTGCAACTCCACTCATTTCCTTCAAGTAAAAGGTGTTGCTATGGGTACCCGCATGGGTCCGAGTTGTGCCTGTCTTTTTGTGGGATATGTCGAACACTCCTTATTCCAGAAGTTCAGGCTCCCTCCCCAACTATTTTCCCGGTACATTTATAACTGTATTGGTGCCGTTTCCTGCTCCCGCCCGAACTGGAAAAACGTTATCAACTTTGCTCCCAATTTCCACCCTTCTCTCAGCTTCACATGGTCCATCTACAACTCTTCCATTCTCTTCCTCGACTTCTCTGTCTCCATCACTGGGGATAGGCTGTCCACTAATATCCATTATAAGCCCACCGACTCCCACAGTACCTAGACTACACTTCTTCACACCATGCCTCCTGTAAGGATCCATTCCATTCTCCCAGTTTCTCTGTCTCCGACACATCTGCTCTGATGATGCAACCTTCCATGACAGCGCTTCCGATATGTCTTACTTTATCCTCAACTGAGGATACACCCACACTGTGGTTGACAGGGGCCTCAACCGTGTCCGGCCCATTTCCTGCACCTCTACCCTCACCCCTTCCCCTCCCTCCCAGAACCGTGACAGGGCTCCCCTTGTCCTCACTTTCCACTCCATCAGCCTCCATATCCAAAGGATCATCCTCCGCCATTTCCGCCACCTCCAGCGCGATGCTACCACCAAATGCATCTTCCCCTCCCTTCCCCTGTCAGCATTCCAAAGGGATCATTCCTTCCGCGACATCATGGTCCACTCCTCCATTACCCCCACCACCTCGCCCCCTTCCCACAGCAGCTTCCCCTGCAATCGCAGGAGGTGCAATAGCTGCCCATTTACCTCCTCTCTCCTCACTATCGCAGGCTCCAAACACTCCTTTCAGGTGAAGCAGCGATTTACTTGTACTTCTTTAAATGTAGTGTACTGTATTCGCTGCTCACAATGTGGTCTCCTCTACATTGGGGAGACCAAACGCAGACTGGGTTATCACTTTGCAGAACACCTCCACTCAGTCCGAAAGCATGACCCTGAGATTCTGCTTGCTTGCCATTTCAAAACACCTCCCTGCTCTCATGCTCACATCTCTGTCCTGGGATTG
The DNA here is from genome assembly GCF_036365525.1 of Heterodontus francisci. Taxonomy (NCBI): domain Eukaryota; kingdom Metazoa; phylum Chordata; class Chondrichthyes; order Heterodontiformes; family Heterodontidae; genus Heterodontus; species Heterodontus francisci. The sequence continues at coordinate 58,632,826 of NC_090391.1, forward strand.
CTGCAGTGTTCCAGTGAACATCAACGCAAGCTCGAGGAACAGCATCTCCTTTAAGGATCAGGCACACGACAGCCTGCCGGACAGAACATTGAGTTCAATAATTTCAGAACATGACGGGCCACCATTTTACTTTTATTTTGAGTTATTTTTTCTTTTTCTTCTTTATATTTGTTTGTGTTTATTTTATTTCATTTCATCTTAGTTTGTTGAGTTTGGTTACCCTCTGTTTTTGGTCATGTTTGTAATTGTGGCTGTTCACTTTTCTGTCCGTTAACACCCTATTTGTACTAATGCTTCAACACACCATTAACATATTGCTTGCCTTTGCTCCATGACCTTCTGGTCAGCTATTCTGTGACCTTGTCCTATCTGCACCTTCTGCTTTGTTATCTCCTGCAAAATCCCCCATTTTCTTTATTTGCTTAAAACCTTTCATATTTCTAGTATTTGCCAGGTCTGAAGAAGGGTCACTGACCTGAAATGTTAACTCTGCTTCTCTCTCCACAGATGCTGCCAGATCTGCTAAGAAAATTCAGCATTTCTTGTTTTTATTTCAGATTTCCAGCAGCAGTATTTTGCTTTCACTTTACATGTCTTTGCATTAAATTTCTTTTGTCACATATGCATCCATTTCACATCCTGCCTGCGTCATCTTGAATTGTATCACTTTCCTCCCGAAAATAATTCTGAGTTATTAGAACATGACAGCGCAGTACAGGGCCTTCGGCCCTCGACCTTGCCCCGACTTGTGAAACCATCTGACCTACACGATTCCATTTTCATCCATATGTCTATCCAATGACCACTTAAATGTCCTTAAAGTTGGCGAGTCTACTGCTGTTGCAGGCAGGGCGTTCCACGCCCCTACTACTCTCTGAGTAAAGAAACTACCTCTAATATCTGTCCTATATCTATCACCCCTCAACTTAAAGCTATGTCCCCTCGTGTTTGCCATCACCATCCGAGGAAAAAGACTCTCACTATCCACCCTATCTAACCCTCTGATTATCTTATATGTATCTATTAAGTCACCTCTCCTCCTCCTTCTCTCCAACGAAAACAACCTCAAGTCCCTCAGCCTTTCCTCGTAAGACCTTCCCTCCATACCGGGCAACATCCTAGTAAATCTCCTCTGCACCCGTTCCAAAGCTTCCACATCTTTTCTATAATGCGGTGACCAGAACTGCATGCAATAGTCCAGGTGCGGCCTCACCAGAGTTTTGTACAGCTGCAGCATGACCTCGTGGCTCCGAAACTCGATCCCCCTACAAATAAAAGCTAACACACCATATGCCTTCTTAACAGCCCTATTAACCTGGGTAGCAACTTTCAGGGATTTATGTATTTGGACACCAAGATCTCTCTGTTCATCTACACTACTAAGAATCTTCCCATTAGCCCAGTACTCTGCATTCCTGTTACTCCTTCCAAAGTGAATCACCTCACACTTTTCTGCATTAAACTCCATTTGCCATCTCTTAGCCCAGCTCTGCAGCCTATCTATGTCCCTCTGAACCCTACAACATCCTTCGGCACTATCCACAACTCCACCGACCTTCGTGTCATCCGCAAATTTACGAACACACCCTTCTACACCCTCTTACTGGTCATTTATAAAAATGACAAACAGCAGTGGCCCCAAAACAGATCCTTGCGGTACACCACTAGTAACTAAATTCCAGGATGAACATTTGCCATCAACCACCACCCTCTGTCTTCTTTCAGCTAGCCAATTTCTGATCCAAAGCTCTAAATCACCTTCAACCCCATACTTCCGTATTTTCTGCAATAGCCTACCATGGGGAACCTTATGAAACGCCTTACTGAAATCCATATACACCACATCCACTGCTTTACCCTCATCCACCTGTTTGGTCACCTTCTCGAAAAACTCAATAAGGTTTGTGAGGCACGACCTACCCGTCACAAAACCGTGCTGACTATCGCTAATGAAATTTTTCTTTTCAAGATGATTATAAATCCTGTCTCTTATAACCTTTTCCAACATTTTACCCACAACCGAAGTAAGGCTCACAGGTCTATAATTACCAGGGCTGTCTCTACTCCCCTTCTTGAACAAGGGGACAACATTTGCTATCCTTCAGTCTTCCGGCACTATCCCTGTCGACAATGATGACATAAAGATCAAGGACAAAGGCTCTGCAATCTCCTCCCTAGCTTCCCATAGAATTCTGGGATAAATCCCATCTGGCCCAGGGGACTTATCTATTTTCACACTTTCCAAAATTGATAACACCTCCTCCTTGTGAACCTCAATCCCATCTAGCCTAGTCGCCTGAATCTCAGTATTCTCCTCGGCAACATTTTCTTTCTCTACTGTAAATACTGACGCAAAATATTCATTTAACACTTCCCCTACCTCCTCTGATTCCACACACAACTTCCCACTACTATCCTTGATTGGCCCTAATCTAACTCTAGTCATTCTTTTATTCCTGATATACCTATAGAAAGCCTTAGGGTTTTCCCTGATCCTATGCTGCAATGACTTCTCGTGTCCTATCCATGCTCTTCTTAGCTCTCCATTTTGATCCTTCCTGGCTAGCTTGTAACTCTCAAGCGCCCTAACTGAGCCTTCACGTCTCATCCTAACATAAGCCTTCTTCTTTCTCTTGACAAGCGCTTCAACTTCTTTCGAAAACCACGGCTCCCTCGCTCGACAACTTCCTCCCTGCCTCACAGGTACATACTTATCAAGGACACGCAGTCGCTGCTCCTTGAATAAGCTCCACATTTGGATTGTTCCCATCCCCTGCAGTTTCCTTCCCCATCCTACGCATCCTAAATCTTGCCTAATCGCATCATAATTTCCTTTCCCCCAGCTATAATTTTTGCCCTGCGGTATATACCTGTCCCTGCCCATCGCTAAGGTAAACCTAACCGAATTGTGATCACTATCACCAAAGTGCTCACCTACATCTAAATCTAACACATGGCCGGGTTCATTACCCAGTACCAAATCCAATGTGGCATCGCCCCTGGTTGGCCTGTCTACATACTGTGTCAGAAAACCCTCCTGCACACACTGGACAAAAACTGACCCATCTAAGGTACTCGAACTATAGTATTTCCAGTCGATATTTGGAAAGTTAAAGTCCCCCATAACAACTACAAAGAACAAAGAACAAAGATAATTACAGCACAGGAACAGGCCCTTCGGCCCTCCAAGCCTGCGCCGATCCAGATCCTCTCTCTAAACATGTCGCCTATTTTCTAAGGTTCTGTATCTCTTTTCTTCCTGCCCATTCATGTATCTGTCTAGATACATCTTAAAAGACGCCATCGTGCCCGCATCTACCACCTCCGCTGGCAACGCGTTCCAGGCACCCACCACCCTCTGTGTAAAGAACTTTCCACGCATATCCCCCCTAAACTTTTCCCCTTTCACTTTGAACTCGTGTCCTCTAGTAATTGAATCCCCCACTCTGGGAAAAAGCCTCTTGCTATCCACCCTGTCTATACCTCTCATGGTTTTGTACACCTCAATCAGGTCCCCCACTCAACCTCCGTCTTTCTAATGAAAATAATCCTAATCTACTCAACCTCTCTTCATAGCTAGTGCCCTCCATACCAGGCAACATCCTGGTGAACCTCCTCTGCACCCTCTCCAAAGCATCTACATCCTTTTGGTAATATGGCGACCAGAACTGTACGTGGTATTCCAAATGTGGCCGAACCAAAGTCCTATACAACTGTAACATGACCTGCCAACTCTTGTACTCAATACCCCATCCGATGAAGGAAAGCATGCCGTATGCCTGCTTGACCACTCTATTGACCTGCGTTGCCACCTTCAGGGAATAGTGGACCTGAACACCCAAATCTCTCTGGACATCAATTTTCCCCAGGACTTTTCCATTTACTGTATAGTTCACTCTTGAATTGGATCTTCCAAAATGCATCACCTCGCATTTGCCCTGATTGAACTCCATCTGCCATTTCTCTGCCCAACTCTCCAATCTATCTATATTCTGCTGTATTCTCTGACAGTCCCCTTCACTATCTGCTACTCCACCAATCTTAGTGTCGTCTGCAAACTTGCTAATCAGTCCACCTATACTTTCCTCCAAATCATTAATGTATATCACAAACAACAGTGGTCCCAGCACGGATCCCTGTGGAACACCACTGGTCACACGTCTCCATTTTGAGGAACTCCCTTCTACTGCTACTCTCTGTCTCCTGTTGCCCAGCCAGTTCTTGATCCATCTAGCTAGTACACCTTGGACCCCATGCGCCTTCACTTTCTCCATCAGCCTGCCATGGGGAACCTTATCAAACGCCTTACTGAAGTCCATGTATATGACATCGACAGCCCTTCCCTCATCAATCAACTACTCTGTTACTCTCGCCCCTGTCGAGAATCATCTTCGCTATCCTTTCCTCTACATCTCTGGAACTATTTGGAGGTCTATAAAAGACTCCCAACAGGGTGACCTCACCTCTCCTGTTTCTAACCACGGCCCATACCACCTCAGTAGACGAGTCCTCAAACGTCCTTTCTGCCGCTGTAATACTCTCCTTGATTAACAATGCCACCCCCCCCTTCTTTTACTATCTTATCTGTTCTTACTGAAACATCTAAATACCGGAACCTGCAACATCCATTCCTGCCCCTGCTGTACCCATGTCTCCAAAATGGCCACTACATCGTGATCCCAGGTACCAACCCATGCTGCAAGCTCACCCACCTTATTCCAGATGCTACTGGTGTTGAAGTAGACACACTTTAAACCAGGTTCTTGCTTGCCAGTGCCCTCTTGCGTCTATGTAACCTTATCCCTGACCTCACGACTCTCAACATCCTGTACACTGGTACTACATTTTAGTTTCCCATTCCCCTGCTGAATTAGTTTCAATTTGTCCAGATTAAACTCCATCTGCCATTTCTCCGCCCAAGTCTCCAACCGATCGATATCCTGCTTTATCCTCTGACAATCCTCATCATTATCTGCAACTCCACCAACCTTTGTGTCATCCGCAAACTTACTAATCAGACCAGCTACATTTTCCTCCAAATCATTTATATATACTACAAACAGCAAAGGTCCCAGCACTGATCCCTGCGGAACACCACTAGTCACATCCCTCCATTCAGAAAAACACCCATCCACTGTTACACTCTGTCTTCTGTGACTGAGCCAGTTCTGTATCCATCTTGCCAGCTCACCTCTAACCCTGAGTGACTTCACCTTTTGCACCAGTCTGCCATGCGGGACCTTGTCAAAGGCTTTACTAAAGTCCATATAGACAACATCCACCGCCCTTTCCTCATCAATCATCTTCATCACCTCCTCATAAAAACTCAATCAAATTTGTAAGACACGACCTCCCCTTTACAAAACCATGCTGTCTGTCGATAATAAGTTCGTTTGTTTCCAAATGGGAGTAAATCCTGTCCCGAAGTATCCTCTCTAATAGTTTCCCTACCACTGACGTAAGGCTCACCGGCCTATAATTTCCTGGATTATCCTTACCACCCTTCTAAAACAACGGAACAACATTGGTTATTCTCCAATCGTCTGGGACCTCAACTGTAGCCAATGATTTCTGTCAAGGCCCCGGAACGTCTCCGAACTCAACCACTGAAAACGCTCACTCATCTCTGTAAGATGATTCGGTTATGAAAAACTACTAACCAGAATACTATGAGTTAAAATCTAGTTATAATAAACTAACAATTGACTTATTATGATAAACTAATACTTAGCTTTATTAGAACCCTTATTTTGTCGTATGTTAAAGTCGAAAAATATAGGAAATAGGGCACAGTAAAGGCACAATGTCAAATAGAGGGTTTCTGGGAGATTTCGACAAGTTTTAAAATGTTTATATGCAGCAAAATGGTCAGATATTCAGATCAGACCGTGGAAACAGCTTCTGCATAGGGCAGACAGTGGAAACAGCTTTGTGTAGAGCAGACAGTGGAAACAAATTCTGTGTAGATAAGACATTGGACACAGCTTCTGCGTTGGGCAGACAAACGAAAGAAACTTCTGCGTAGAGCAGACAGCGAAAGCGGCTTCAGTGTCGGTCAGACAATGGAAACTGCTTTTCCGTAAGGCAGATAGTGGAAAAAGCGTCTGCGTGGAGCAGACACTGGATGTACCTTCTGTGTAGAGGAAGACACTGGGCACAGCTTCTGCGTAAAGCAGACAGTGGAAACAGTTTCTGTGTATGGCAGACAGTGGAAAGAAGCTTCAGCGCAGAGCAGACAGTGAAAGCGGGTTCTGTGTAGGCCAGACAATGGAAACAGCTTCTGCGTAGGGCAGACAGTGGAAAAAACGTCTGCGTAGAGCAGACAGCGAAAGCGGCTTCAGTGTCGGTCAGACAATGGAAACTGCTTTTCAGTAAGGCAGATGGTGGAAAAAGCATCTGCGTGGAGCAGACAGTGGATGTAGCTTCTGTGTAGAGGAAGACACTGGACACAGCTTCTGCGTAAAGCAGACAGTGGAAACAGTTTCTGTGTAGGGCAGACAGCGGAAAGAAGCTTCAGCGCAGAGCAGACAGTGAAAGCGGGTTCTGTGTCGGCCAGACAATGGAAACAGCTTCTGCGCAGGGCAGACAGTGGAAAAAACGTCTGCGTAGAGCAGACACTGGATGTAGCTTCTGTGTAGAGGAAGAAACTGGACACAGCTTCTACGTAGAGCAGACAGTGGAAACAGTTTCAGTGCAGAGCAGACAGTGGACACTGCTGCTGCGTAGAGCACACAGTGGAAACAGCTTCTGCGTAGGGCAGACAGTGAAAACAACGTTTGCGTAGAGCAGGCTATGGAAACAGCTTCTGTGTAGAGCAGACAGTGGTATCAGCTTCTGTCACAGCAGACTGTGGTAACTGCTTTTGTGTATAGCAGAGAGTGGAAAAAGCTTCTGTGTAGAGCAGACAGTGGAAACAGCTTCTGTCACAGCAGACTGTGGTAACTGCTTTTGTGTATAGCAGAGAGTGGAAAAAGCTTCTGTGTAGAGCAGACAGTGGAAACAGCTTCATGTAGAGCAGACAGTGGAAACAGCTCTTGCGTAGAGCAGACAGTAGAAAAAGCTTCTGCGTAGAGCAGACGCTGGATGTAGCTTCTGTGTAGAGGAAGACACTGGACACAGCTTCCAGGTAGAGCAGACAGTGGAAACAGCTTCAGTGTAGAGCAGACAGTGGACACTGTTGCTGCGTAGAGCACACAGTGGAAACAGCTTCTGCGTAGGGCAGACAGTGAAAACAACGTTTGCGTAGAGCAGGCTATGGAAACAGCTTCTGTGTAGAGCAGACAGTGGGAACAGCTTCTGTCACAGCAGACTGTGGTAACTGCTTTTGTGTATAGCAGACAGTGGAAAAAGCTTCTGTGTCGAGCAGACAGTGGAAACAGCTTTATGTAGAGCAGAAAGTGGAAACAGCTCTTGCGTAGAGCAGACAGTAGAAAAAGCTTCTGCGTAGAGCAGGCGCTGGATGTAGCTTCTGTGTAGAGGAAGACACTGGACACAGCTTCTGCGTAGAGCAGACAGTGGAAACAGATTCTGTGTGGAGCAGGCAGTGGACATAGCTGCTGCGTAGAGCAGACAGTGCAAACAGCTTCTGCGTAGGGCAGACAATGAAAACAACGTTTGCGTAGAGCAGGCTATGGAAACAGCTTCTGTGTGGAGCAGACAGTGGGATCAGCTTCTGTCACAGCAGACTGTGGTAACTGCTTTTGTGTATAGCAGAGAGTGGAAAAAGCTTCTGTGTAGAGCAGACAGTGGAAACAGCTTCTGTCACAGCAGACTGTGGTAACTGCTTTTGTGTATAGCAGAGAGTGGAAAAAGCTTCTGTGTAGAGCAAACAGTGGAAACAGCTTCATGTAGAGCAGACAGTGGAAACAGCTCTTGCATAGAGCAGACAGTAGAAAAAGCTTCTGCGTAGAGCAGACGCTGGATGTAGCTTCTGTGTAGAAGAAGACACTGGACACAGATTCTGCGTAGAGCAGACAGTGGAAACAGCTTCAGTGTAGAGCAGACAGTGGACACTGTTGCTGCGTAGAGCACACAGTGGAAACAGCTTCTGCGTAGGGCAGACAGTGAAAACAACGTTTGCGTAGAGCAGGCTATGGAAACAGCTTCTGTGTAGAGCAGACAGTGGGAACAGCTTCTGTCACAGCAGACTGTGGTAACTGCTTTTGTGCATAGCAGAGAGTGGAAAAAAGCTTCTGTGTAGAGCAGACAGTGGAAACAGCTTCATGTAGAGCAGACAGTGGAAACAGCTCTTGCGTAGAGCAGACAGTAGAAAAAGCTTCTGTGTAGAGCAGACGCTGGATGTAGCTTCTGTGTAGAAGAAGACACTGGACACAGCTTCTGCGTAGAGCAGACAGTGGAAACAGCTTCAGTGTAGAGCAGACAGTGGACACTGCTGCTGCGTAGAGCACACAGTGGAAACAGCTTCTGCGTAGGGCAGACAGTGAAAACAACGTTTGCGTGGAGCAGGCTATGGAAACAGCTTCTGTGTAGAGCAGACAGTGGGAACAGCTTCTGTCACAGCAGACTGTGGTAACTGCTTTTGTGTATAGCAGACAGTGGAAAAAGCTTCTGTGTCGAGCAGACAGTGGAAACAGCTTTATGTAGAGCAGAGAGTGGAAACAGCTCTTGCGTAGAGCAGACAGTAGAAAAAGCTTCTGCGTAGAGCAGGCGCTGGATGTAGCTTCTGTGTAGAGGAAGACACTGGACACAGCTTCTGCGTAGAGCAGACAGTGGAAACAGATTCTGTGTGGAGCAGGCAGTGGACATAGCTGCTGCGTAGAGCAGACAGTGCAAACAGCTTCTTTGTAGAGCAGACAGTGGAAGCAGTTTCTGCGTAGGGCAGACAGTGAAAACAACTTTTGCGTAGAGCAGACTGTGGAAACAGCTTCTGTGCAGAGCGGACAGTGGGAGCAGCTTCTGTTACAGCAGACAGTGGAAAAGGCTTCTGCACAGAGCAGATAGTGAAACAACTTCTGCATAGAGCACACAGTGGGCACAGTATCTGCGTAGAGCAGGTAGTGGAAACAGCTTCTGCGTAGAGCAGACAATGGAAACAGTATCTGCGTAGAGCAGACAGTGGAAACAGCTTCTGCAGAGAGCAGACAGTGGAAACAGCTTCATTGTAGAGCAGACAGTGGAAACAGCTTCTGCGCAGAGCAGACAGTGGAAACAGCTTCTGCAAAGAGCAGAGAGTGGAAACAGCTTCATTGTAGAGCAGACAGTGGAAACAGCTTCTGCGCAGAGCAGACAGTGGAAACAGCTTCTGCAAAGAGCAGAGAGTGGAAACAGCATCTGCAAAGAGCAGAGAGTGGAAACAGCTTCTGTGTAGTGCAGACCGTGGAAACTGCTACTGCGCAGAGCAGATAGTGGAAAAACCTTCTGTCCAGAGCAAACAGTTGAAACAACATTTGTGTAGAGCAGACAGTGGAAACAGTGTCTGCGGAGAGCAGACAGTGGAAACATCTTCTGCGTAGGGCAGACAGTGGAAACAGCTTCGATGGTGAGCAGGCAATGGAAACAGCATATGTGCAGAGCAGATATTGGAAACAGCTTCTGTGTAGAGCAGACAGCGGAAAAGCATCTGTGTAGAGCAGACAGTGGAAACAGCTTCTGTGGAGGACAGACAGGGGAATCATCTACTGTGTAGAGCAGACAGAGGAAACAGCTTCTGCATTGAGCGGACAGTGGTAACAACTTCTGCTTCGGGCATGTAATGGAAACAGCTTCTGTGTAGAGCAGATGGTGAAAACAGCTTCTGCGCAGAGGGGAGTGGAAAGGGGAGTGGAGGTGTGGAAAAGGGAGTGGGGAGCGGAGTGGGATGGGTTATGGAAAGGGGAGTGGGGGAGGGGAGTGGAAAGGGGAGTGGGGAGCGGAGTGGGGGAGGGGAGTTGGGGTGTGGAGTGGGGGAGGATTGGGGGAGTGGAGTGGGAGAGATGGTGTAGGAAGGGGAGTGAATGAGTGGAAAGGAGAGTGGGGCAGTGGAAAGGGGAGTGAGGGAGGGGAGTCGGGATGGGAGTGGGGGATGGGAGTGGGCGAGGGGAGTGGGTAGCGGAGTGGGGGCGGGGTGTTGGAAAGGGAGTGGGGGAGGGGAGAGGTGGAGAGAGGGGGAGAGGGGGAGGGGAGGGGAAGGGAGTGGAGGAGGGGAAGGGACTGGGGAGGGAAGGGGAGAGGAGGGGAAAGGGGGACGGGTGTGGGGAGGGGAGGGGAGAGGGGGAGGGGAGAGGGGGGAGGGGAGGGGACGGGAGAGGGGGGATGTGAGGGGAGGGGAGGGTGCGGAGGGGAGAGCAATGGAGGGGAGTGGGGGCGTGGAGTGTAGGCGGGGAGAGGGGGAGGCGAGTGGGTAAGGGGAATGGGAATGGGGAGTGAGGTGGGAAGTAGGAGATGGGAGTGGGGGAGGGGACAGAGGGAGGAAACTGGGGGAAGGGGAGTGGGAGAGGGGAGTTGTGCAGGGGGTGGGTTCGGTGAGCGGAACAGGGGTGTAGTGGAGGAGAGTGGGGGACAGAAGTGGGGAGGGTAGAGGGGAGTGGTGGGCGGGAGTGAGGACGGTACGGGAAGGGGAGATGAGGGAGGGGAGTGAGGGAGGAGAGTGGGGTTGGGGAGTAGGGGAGGGGAGTTGGGGAGGGTAATAGAGGTGGGAAGTAGGGGAGGGGAATGGGGAGGGATGCAGTGGTGGGAAGTGGGAGACGGGAGTGGGAGAGGGGAATGGGGAGGGGAGGAGAGGAGGGGATGGGAGTGTGGGAGGGAGTGGGATTGGGGAGTGAGGAGTGGGGCATGTAGAGCGGAGTGGGAAGGGGAAGGCAGTAGGGGAGTGGGGTACGGTCATGGGAAGGGGAGTCGGGGAGGGATGTGGAAAAGGGAGTGTGAGAGGGGAGGGGAGGGTGAGCGGAGAGGGGGAGGGGAGGGGAGTGGGGGAGTGGAGGGGAAAGGGGGAGAAAAGGGGAGAGGAGGAGGGGTGTGGAGGAGGGGAGAGTGGGAGGGGAGGGGAGCGGGGAAGGGGAAGGGAGTGGGGGGAAGGGAGTGGTGGTAGGGGAGTGGAGCGGGAATAGGAGGGGGTGGGGGAGGGTAGGTGAAAGGGGGAGGGGAGATGGGGAGGGGAGAGGCGGAGGGTTGTGGGCAAGGGGAAGGGAGGGGAGTGAGGGGAGGAGAGTGGGGGAGGGCAATGGTGGGAGGGGAGTGAGGAGTGAGGGAGGAGAGCGGAGAGCCGGAGGACATTGGGGAGAGGCGGAGAGAGGAGAGGGGGAGGGGATTGGGGCGGGGAGGAGAGAGGAGTGGGGAGGGGATTGGGCAGGGGAGGAGAGAGGAGAGGCGGAGGGGATTGGGGAGGGAGGGGAGAGGAGAGGCGCAGGGGAATGGGGAGGGGACGACGGCAGGGGATGGGAGTGTGGGAGGGGAGTGGGCATGATAGTGGGGAAGTGGAGTGGGGAAGTGGAGTGGGAGAGGGGTGGGCGAGGGGATTGGGGAGGGAAGAGAGAAGAGTGAACGAAGGGAGTGGGTTGGTGGGTGAGGGGAATGGGGAGGGGAGGAGAGATGAGTCGGGGAGGGGTAGTATTGGGGTGGAAATGTGAAGGGAAGCGGGCATGGGTTGGGAGTGTGGGATCGGAGTGGGCATGATAGTGGGGAGGTGGAATGGGGAAATGGAGTGGGAGGGGGGTGGGGACAGGAGTGGGGGAGGGGATTGGGGAAGGAAGGAAGCTTTTCATTGCAGCAGCCTATTCGGGAGCAGAGAGTGCGAGCGAGTGAGCAGCTGGGAAGGTCAGTTTTCAGCTTAAACTTAATTTCCTTTTGTTTTCGACGGACCAAGGGGCTGCTGGGTAAGTAAAACCCTATATATTTGGGCCGTTTAAAATAACTTGCCTGTCATTGCAGCAGCTTATTCGGGAGCAGAGAGTTGCGAGCGAGTGAGCAGCTGGGAAGGTCAGTTTCAACTTAAACTTAATTTCCTTTTGTTTTCAGCGGACCAAGGTGCTGCTGGGTAAGTAAAACCCTATATATTTGGGCCTTTCTGAACCCGAGACACTGCACGGGTAGTGTCTCCCTCCCGCCATCCTCCTCTAAACAAACAAAAAGGTCTCGGTGATGTGTAGATAAGGTAAGGCTTTTTCTGCATTGTTTTTTATCGTGTGATTGGTAAAAACTTTTCTTTCCTTTTTCATTTTTTTCTAAATTTCTGACTAAGTTAAGTTTAAGATTAAAAATGGCAGGAGATCCCAGACCCGTGTTATGCTCCTCTTGCTCAATGCGGGAGCTCAGGGACACGGCTGATGTCCCTGACTCCTTCACGTGCAGGAAGCTCTTGTTCGACCGCATGACGGCTCTGTAGCTGCGGATGGACTCACTTTGGAGCATCCGCGATGCTGAGGATGTAGTGTATAGCACGTTTCACGAATTGGTCACACCGCAGATTAATATTGCTGAGGGAGAAAGGGAATGGGTGACCAAAAGGCAGAGAAAGAGCAGGAAGGCAGAGCAGGAAGGCAGAGCAGCTGTCCCCTGCGGTCATCTCCCTCCACAACAGGTATACTGTTTTGGATACTGTTGAGGGCGATGGCTCACCAGGGGAAGGCAGCAGTAGCCAGGTTCATGGCACCGTGGCTGGCTCTGCTGTTCAGAAGGGCGGCAAAAAGAGTGGAAGGGCTATAGTCATAGGGGATTCGATTGTAAGGGGAGTAGATAGGCGGTTCTGTGGTCGAAAACGAGACTCCCGAATGGTATGTTGCCTCCCAGATGCACTGGTCAGGGATGTCTCAGATCGGCTGCAGAACATTCTGAAGGGGGAGGGTGAACAGCCAGTTGTCGTGCACATAGGCACCAATGATGTAGGTAAAAAACGGGGTGAGGTCCTACAAGCAGAATTTAGGGAGTTAGGAACCAAGTTAAAAAGTAGGACCTCAGAGGTAGTAATCTCAGGATTGCTACCAGTGCCACGTGATAGTCAGATTAGAAATGAAAGAATAGTCCGGATGAATGCGTGGCTTGAGAGATGGTGCGGGAGGGAGGGGTTCAGATTTCTGGGACATTGGAACCAGTTCTGGGGGAGGTGGGACTATTACAAATTGGACGGTCTACACATGGGCCGGACTGGAACCAATGTCCTTGGGGGTGCTTTTGCTAACGCTGTTGGGGAGGGTTCAAACGAATGTGGCAGGGGGATGGGAACCAAATGAGGAGGTCAGTGGACAGTAATAAGCTGGTAACTAAAGCCTGTAAGGAACTAGATAATGAAGTCAGCGTGACTAAGGGAAAGAGTAGGAAGGGAGCAGATGATGAAAGCAAAGGGACTGGTGGTCTGAGGTGCATTTGTTTTAATGCAAGAAGTGTAGTACGTAAGGCAGATGAACTTAGTGCTTGGATTAGTACCTGGGAGTATTATGTTATTGCTATTACTGAGACTTGGTTAAGGGAAGGGCATGATTGGCAACTAAATATCCCAGGATACCGATGCTTCAGGCGGGATAGAAAGGGAGGTAAAACGGGCGGAGGAGTTGCATTACTGGTCAAAGAGGATATCACAGCTGTGCTGAAGGAAGGCACTATGGAGGACTCGAGCTGTGATGCAATATGGGCAGAACTCAGAAATAGGAAGGGTGCAGTAACAATGTTGGGGCTGTACTAAAGGCCTCCCAACAGCGAGCGTGAGATAGAGGCACAAATATGTAAACAGATTATGGAAAGATGTAGTCGCAACAGGGTAGTGGTGATAGGAGATTTTAATTTTCCCAACATTGACTGGGATTCACTTAGTGTTAGAGGTCTAGATGGAGCAGAATTTGTAAGGAGCATCCAGGAGGGTTTTCTCGAGCAGTATGTAAATAGACCAACTTGGGAAGGGGCCATACTGGACCTGGTGTTGTGGAATGAGCCCGGCCAGGTGGTTGAAGTTTCAGTAGTGATCACAATTCCGTAAGCTTTAGAATATTCATGGACAAAGCCGAGAGTGGTCCGAAAGGAAGAGTGCTAAATTGGGGGAAGGCCAACTATACCAAAATTCGGCAGGAGCTGGGGAATGTAGATTGGGAGCAGCTGTTTGAAGGTAAATCCACATTTGATATGTGGGAGGCTTTTAAAGAGAGGTTGATTAGCGTCCAGGAGAGACATGTTCCCGTGAAAATGAGGGATAGAAATGGCAAGATGAGGGAACCATGGATGACAGGTGAAATTGTGAGACCAGCTAAGAGGAAAAAGGAAGCATACATAAGGTCTCCGCGGCTGATAAAAGACGAAGCTTTGAAAGAATATCGGGATTGTAAGGGCAATCTGAAACGAGGAATTAAGAGGGCTAAAAGGGGGTCATGAAATATCTTTAGCAAACAGGGTTAAGGAAAATCCCAAAGCCTTTTATTCATATATAAGGAGCAAGAGGGTAACGAGCGAAAGGATTGGCCCACTCAAGGACAAAGGAGGAAAGTTAGGCGTGGAGTCAGAGAAAATGAGTGAGATTCTAAACGAGCACTTTGTATCGGTATTCACCGAGGAGAGGGACATGACGGATGAGGAGGTTAGGGACAGATGTTTGATTACTCTAGGTCAAGTCGGCATAAGGAGGGAGGAAGTGTTGGGTATTCTAAAAGGCATTAAGGTGGACAAGTCCCCAGGTCCGGATGGGATCTATCCCAGGTTACTGAGGGAAGCGAGAGAGGAAATAGCTGGGGCCTTAACAGATATCTTTGCAGCATCCTTAAACACGGGTGAGGTCCCGGAGGACTGGAGAATTGCTAATGTTGTCCCCTTGTTTAAGAAGGGTAGCAGGGATAATCCAGGTAATTATGGACCGGTGAGCCTGACGTCAGTGGTAGGGAAGTTGCTGGAGAAGATACTGAGGGATAGGATCCATTCCCATTTGGAAGAAAATGGGCTTATCAGTGATAGGCAACATGGTTTTGTGCAGGGAAGGTCATGTCTTACCAACTTAATAGAATTCTTTGAGGAAGTGACAAAGTTGATTGATGAGGGAAGGGCTGTAGATGTCATATACATGGACTTCAGTAAGGTGTTTGATAAGGTTCCCCATGGTCGGCTGATGGAGAACGTGAAGTCGCATGGGATCCAGGGTGTACCAGCTTGATGGATAAAGAACTGGCTGGGCAACAGGAGACAGAGAGTAGCAGTGGAAGGGAGTTTCTCAAAATGGAGACGTGTGACCAGTGGTGTTCCACAGGGATCCATGCTGGGACCACTGTTGTTTGCGATATATATAAATGATTTGGAGGAAAGTATAGGTGGTCTGATTAGCAAGTTTGCAGACGACACTAAGATTGGTGGAGTAGCAGATATTGAAGGGGACTGTCAGAGAATACAGCAGAATATAGATAGATTGGAAAGTAGGGCAGAGAAATGGCAGATGGAGTTCATTCAGGGCAAATGCGAGGTGATGCATTTTGGAAGATCCAATTCAAGAGTCAACTATACAGTAAATGGAAAAGTCCTGGGGAAAATTGATGTACAGAGAGATTTGGGTGTTCAGGTCCACTGTTCCCTGAAGGTGGCAACGCAGGTCAATAGAGTGGTCAAGAAGGCATACGGCATGCTTTCCTTCATCGGACGGGGTATTGAGTACAAGGGTTGGCAGGTCAGGTTACAGTTGTATATTACTTTGGTTCGGCCACATTTGGAATACTGCGTGCAGTTTTGGTCCCCACATTACCAAAAGGATGTGGATGCTTTGGAGAGGGTGCATAGGAGGTTCACCAGGATGTTGCCTGGTATGGAGGGCGCCAGCTATGAAGAGAGGTTGAGTAGATTAGGATTATTTTCATTAGAAACGCAGAGGTTGAGGGGCGACTTGATTGAGGTGTACAAAATCATGAGAGGTATAGACAGGGTGGATATCAAGAAGCTTTTTCCCAGAGTGGGGGATTCAAATACTAGGGGTCACGAGTTCAAAGTGAGAGGGGAAAGTTTTGGGGGGGATATGCGTGGAAATTTCTTTACGCAGAGGGTTGTGGGTGCCTGGAACGCGTTGCCAGCGGAGGTGGTAGATGCGAGCAAGATAGCGTCATTTAAGATGTATCTAGACAGATGCATGAATGGGCAGGAAGCAAAGAGCTAAAGACCCTTAGAAAGTAGGCAAAATGTTTAGTTAGAGAATCTGGATAGGCGCAGTCTTGGAGGGCCGAATGGCCTGTTCATGTGCTGTAATTTTGTTTGTTCTTTGTTCTTTGAAGAGAGAGGAGTGGGCGAAGGGAGTGGGGGAGTGGGGAGTGGGGCCTGGGGAGGGGAGTGGGTGTGTGAAGTAGGGAGGGAAGTGGAGTGGGGGAGGGGAAGAGCAGGGTAGTGAGGAGCAGGGTTGTGAAGAGAGTTGGACAGGGCAGTGGGGGAGGGGTGCGGGAGAGGGACGGGTGTGGGGGTGGGAATTGAAGTAGGGGACTGGGGAGCGGACTGGGGGAGGGACGTGTGGAGGTGATTGTGGAGGGGAGTGGGGAGGGGAATGGGAGAGGGAAGTGGGGAGGACTGTGAGGACAGGATTGGAGAGGAGAGGGTAGAAGTGGAGGGGAGCAGGGAAAGGGAGTGGAGGAGGGGAGTAGGGTAGGGAAGTTGTAGAGGGCAGTGGGGTAGGGGAGTTGGTGAGTGGAGTGGGATCGACGAGTGGGGTAGGGGATTGGGGTAGGCGTGTGGGGTAGGGGAGTGGGGTAGGGGAGATGTAGAGGGAAGTGGGGTAGGGGAGTAGGGTAGGGGAGTAGGGGAGGGGAGTGGGGTGGGGAGCTGGTGAGGGGAGTGGGGTCGACGAGTGGGGTAGTGGAGAGGCGAGTTGGGGAAGGGAGTGGGGGCGGGGAGTGGCGGAGGGGAGTGGATGAGGGAGGTTGGGGAGGGGAGTGGCGGAGGGGAGTGGGGTCCGGGAGTCAGGGAGGGGAGTGGGGTTGGGGAGTGTGGTAGGGAGTGGCGGAGGGGAGTGGGGTATGGGATTGGCTGAGGGGAGTTGGTCAGGGGAGCGGGGTAGGGGAGAGGGGGAGGGGAGTTAGGGAGCGGAGTGGGGTAGGGGACTGGGTAGATAGTTTGTAAGGGGAGTGGTAAAGGGGTGTGGGAGAGGGGAGTGGGGAGGAGAGTTGGGGAACGGAGTGGGGGAGGGGGGTTGGGGAGGAGTGTTGGGGAGGGGAGGGGGTATGAGAGTGGGTGAGGGTAGTTGGGGAGGGGAGTGAGGAGGGGAGCGCGGTAGGGGAGTTTGGGAGGGGAGTGTAGTAGGGGAATGGGGGAGTGGAGTTGTGGATGGGAGTGGGGGAGGAGATTGAGGGAGGGGGGTTGGGGAAATTAGTTGGGGAGGGGTATGGGATAGGGGAGGGAGGGAGGGAGCGCTGTTGGGGAGATGAGTTGGGGAGGGGAGTGGGGTAGGGGAGTGGGGGATGGGAGTGAGGAGGGGGTTGGGGAGGTGAGTTGTGGAGGTGAGTGGGTAGCGGAGTGGGGTAGGGGAGTGTGGTTGAGGAGTGGGGTGGGGGAGTTTGGGAGGGGATATGTGGAGAGGAGCGGGCGAGGGGTGTGAGGGAGGGGGTTGGGGAGATCAGCTTGGGAGGACAGTGGGGTAGCGGAGTGGGGTAGGGGAGTGGGGTCGGGGAGTTGGGGAGGGGAGTTGGGGAGGGGAGTTGGGGAGGGAAGTGGGGCTGGGGAGTGGTGGAGGTCAGTGGAGTGAGGAGTGGGGTCGGGGAGTGGGGTAGAGAAGTGGAGTAGGGGAGTGGGGTAGGGGAGTGGGGTTGGGGAGTGGGGGAGTGGCGGAGGGGAGTGGGGTAGGGGATTGGGGTTGGGGAGTGGGGGAGCGGAGTGGGGTCATTGAGTGGGGCTGGGAAGAGGGGCTGGGAAGTGGGGTAGGGGAGTGGGGTAGGAGAGTGGGGTAGTGGAGTGCAGTAGGGGAGTGGGGAGGGGTGTGCGGGAGCGGCGTGGGGTAGGGGAGTGGGGGTGGGGAGTGGGGGAGGGGAGTTTGTCAGGGGAGTGGGGTAGGGGAGCTGGTAAGGGGATTGGGGGAAAGGAGTGGGGGAGCGCAGTGGGGTCGGGGAGTGGGGTAGGGGAGTTGGGGAGGGGAGTAGGGGAGAGGGGGAGGGGAGGGTAGTGGGGTTGGGGAGTGGGGTAGGGGAGATGGTGAGGGGAGTGTGGTCGACGAGTGGGGTAGTGGAGAGGTGGAGGGGAGTTGGGGAATTGAGTGGGGCAGCGCAGTGGGGTAGGGCAGTGGGGTAGGGCAGAGGGGTAGGGGAGTTGGGGAGGGGAGGAGGGGAGGGGAGTGGGGTACGGGAGTCGGTGAGGGGAGTGGGGTTGGGGAGTGGGTTAGGGAGTGGTTGAGGGGAGTGGCTGAGGGGAGTTGGTCAGGGGAGTGGGTAAGGGGAGTGGGGTAGGGGAGACGGGGAGGGGAGTTAGGGAGGGGAGTGGGGGAGGGTAGTGGGGTAGATAGTTGGTGAGGGGAGTGGGGAAGGGGTGTGGGACAGGGGACTGGGGGAGGGGAGTGGGGAGGAGAGTTGGGGAGGGGAATGGGGAAGGGGAGTCGGGTAGGGGAGTGGGCAAGGTGAGTGGGGGAGGGGAGTGTGGTAGGGGTGTGGGGGAGGGGATTGGAGAGGGGAGTTGGGGAACGGAGTGGGGGAGGGGAGAGTGGGCGCGGAATCGGGGAAGGTAGTGGGGAAGGGAGTTGGGGAGTTGGGTAGAGGGTTGGGGAGGGGAGTGGGGGAGGGGAGGGGGGTATGAGAGCGGGGAGGGGAGTTCGGGACGGGAGTAAGAGGGGGGGTGAGGGAGAGGGGTTGGGGAGATGATTTGGGGAGAGGTGTGGGAATGGGGAGGGAGGGAGCGGGGTTGGGGAGATGAGTTGGGTAGGGGAGTGGGGTAGGGGAGTGGGGGAGTGGAGTGTGGTAGAGGAGTGGGGTGGGGGAGTTTGGGAGGGGAGTTGTGGAGAGGAGCGGGGGAGGGGTGTGAGGGAGGGGGTTGGGGAGATCAGCTTGGGAGGGCAGTGTGGTAGTGGAATGGGGTAGGGCAATGGGGTAGGGGAGTGTGATTGGGGTGTGGTGGAGGTGAGTGCGGTGGGGCGTGCGTGAGGGGAGTGGGGGAGCGGAGTGGGGTAGGGGAGTGGGGTAGGGGAGTGGGGGAGGGGAGTGTGGTAGAGGAGTGGGGTGGGGGAGTTTGGGAGGGGAGTTGTGGAGAGGAGCGGGGGAGGGGTGTGAGGGAGGGGGTTGAGGAGATCAGCTTGGGAGGACAGTGGGGTAGCGGAGTGGGGTAGGGGAGTGGGGTCGGGGAGTTGGGGAGGGGAGTTGGGGAGGGGAGTTGGGGAGGGAAGTGGGGCTGGGGAGTGGTGGAGGTCAGTGGAGTGAGGAGTGGGGTCGGGGAGTGGGGTAGAGAAGTGGAGTAGGGGAGTGGGGTAGGGGAGTGGGGTTGGGGAGTGGGGGAGTGGCGGAGGGGAGTGGGGTAGGGGATTGGGGTTGGGGAGTGGGGGAGCGGAGTGGGGTCATTGAGTGGGGCTGGGAAGAGGGGCTGGGAAGTGGGGTAGGGGAGTGGGGTAGGAGAGTGGGGTAGTGGAGTGCAGTAGGGGAGTGGGGAGGGGTGTGCGGGAGCGGCGTGGGGTAGGGGAGTGGGGGTGGGGAGTGGGGGAGGGGAGTTTGTCAGGGGAGTGGGGTAGGGGAGCTGGTAAGGGGATTGGGGGAAAGGAGTGGGGGAGCGCAGTGGGGTCGGGGAGTGGGGTAGGGGAGTTGGGGAGGGGGGTAGGGGAGAGGGGGAGGGGAGGGTAGTGGGGTTGGGGAGTGGGGTAGGGGAGATGGTGAGGGGAGTGTGGTCGACGAGTGGGGTAGTGGAGAGGTGGAGGGGAGTTGGGGAATTGAGTGGGGCAGCGCAGTGGGGTAGGGCAGTGGGGTAGGGCAGAGGGGTAGGGGAGTTGGGGAGGGGAGGAGGGGAGGGGAGTGGGGTACGGGAGTCGGTGAGGGGAGTGGGGTTGGGGAGTGGGTTAGGGAGTGGTTGAGGGGAGTGGCTGAGGGGAGTTGGTCAGGGGAGTGGGTAAGGGGAGTGGGGTAGGGGAGACGGGGAGGGGAGTTGGGGAGGGGAGTGGGGGAGGGTAGTGGGGTAGATAGTTGGTGAGGGGAGTGGGGAAGGGGTGTGGGACAGGGGACTGGGGGAGGGGAGTGGGGAGGAGAGTTGGGGAGGGGAATGGGGAAGGGGAGTCGGGTAGGGGAGTGGGCAAGGTGAGTGGGGGAGGGGAGTGTGGTAGGGGTGTGGGGGAGGGGATTGGAGAGGGGAGTTGGGGAACGGAGTGGGGGAGGGGAGAGTGGGCGCGGAATCGGGGAAGGTAGTGGGGAAGGGAGTTGGGGAGTTGGGTAGAGGGTTGGGGAGGGGAGTGGGGGAGGGGAGGGGGGTATGAGAGCGGGGAGGGGAGTTCGGGACGGGAGTAAGAGGGGGGGTGAGGGAGAGGGGTTGGGGAGATGATTTGGGGAGAGGTGTGGGAATGGGGAGGGAGGGAGCGGGGTTGGGGAGATGAGTTGGGTAGGGGAGTGGGGTAGGGGAGTGGGGGAGTGGAGTGTGGTAGAGGAGTGGGGTGGGGGAGTTTGGGAGGGGAGTTGTGGAGAGGAGCGGGGGAGGGGTGTGAGGGAGGGGGTTGGGGAGATCAGCTTGGGAGGGCAGTGTGGTAGTGGAATGGGGTAGGGCAATGGGGTAGGGGAGTGTGATTGGGGTGTGGTGGAGGTGAGTGCGGTGGGGCGTGCGGGAGGGGAGTGGGGGAGCGGAGTGGGGTAGGGGAGTGGGGTAGGGGAGTGGGGGAGGGGAGTGTGGTAGAGGAGTGGGGTGGGGGAGTTTGGGAGGGGAGTTGTGGAGAGGAGCGGGGGAGGGGTGTGAGGGAGGGGGTTGAGGAGATCAGCTTGGGAGGGCAGTGTGGCAGGGGAATGGGGTAGGGCAGTGGGGTAGGGGAGTGGGGTTGGGGAGTGGTGGAGGTGAGTGCGGTGGGGCGTGCGGGAGGGGAGTGGGGGAGCGGAGTGGGGAATGGGATTGGGGTTAGGGAGTGGGGGAGTGGAGGGGGGAGTGGTGTGGGGGAGTGGAGTGGGGAAGGGGAGTGGGGGAGGGGAGTGCAGTAGAGGAGTGCGGAGGGGGGTGCGGGAGCGGAGTGGGGTAGGGGAGTGGGTAAGAGAGTGGGGTAGGGGAGTTGGGGAGGAGACTGGTGCAGGGGCCCGTGATTGGGGAGTGGGGGAGTGGAGTTAGGTCGGGGAGTGGGGTGGGGTGTCGGGGATTGGAGTGGGGTAGGGGAGTGGGGGAATGGAATGGGGGTGGGCACTTGGGAAGATGAGTGGGGTAGGGCAGTGGGGTCGGGGAGTGGGGTATGGGAGCGGGGGAGGGGAGTTGGGGAGGGGAGTGGAGTGGGGTGTGCGTGAGTGGAATGGGGTAGGGGAGTGGGGGAAGAGAGTGGGGTTGGGGTGTAGGGGAGTGCAGTGGGGTAGGGGAGTCGGGGTAGGGAGTGGAATAGCGGAGTTGGGGAGGGGAGTGGGCAGGTGAGTTGGGAAGGGGAGTGATGACGGGGAGTGGGGTAGGGGAGCGGTTTGGCGAAGGGGAGTGGGGTTGGGGATTATGCGAGTGTAGTTGGGTTGGGGCTGGGGTGGGGTGTGGGGGAGTGGAGTGGGGTAGGGGAGTGGGGGAAGGGAGTGGGGTTGGGGAGTGTGGAGGGGAGTGCGGGAGCGGAGTGGGGTAGGGGTGTGCGTAAGGGAGTGAGGTAGGGGAGTTGGGGAGGGGACTGGTGTAGGGGCGTGGGCTTGGGGAGTAGCGGAGTGGAGTTGGGTCGGGGAGTGATGTAGGGTGTGGGGGAGTGGTGTGGGGTAGGGGAGTGGGGGAAGGGAAAAGGGGTTGGGAACTTTGGGTGGGGAGTGGGGTAGGGGAGTTGGGAAGGGGAGGGGGGTCGAGGAGTGGGGTAGGGGAGCGGGGGAGGGGAGGTCGGGAGGACAGCTGGGGAGGGGAGTGTTGTATTGGGCGGGGGAGGGGAGTTTGAGCGGGGAGTGGGGGAGCTGAGTGGGGTAGGGGAGTGGGGTAGTGGAGGGCTGTGAGTAGGTGGAAGGAAGGGGAGTGGGATAAGGGAGTGGGGAAGGGGCGTGGGGAATGGGAGTGGGGTAGGGGAGTTGGGGAGGGGAGTGGAATAGTGGAATGTGGGAAGGGAGTTTTTGGGTGGATTGGGGTAGGGGTGTGGTAAGGGGAGTGGGGTAGTGGAGTGGTGTAGGGGAGTGTGGGAGGATAGATGGGAAGGGGAGTGGGGTAGGAGAGGGCACTGAGGAGATGGAGGGAAGCGGAGTGGTGGAGGGGAGTGGGGTAGGGGTGTGGGGGAGGGGAGTGGTGTGGTGGGTGGGGGAGTGGAGTAGGGGAGGGTAGTTGGGTAGGGGAGTGGGGGTGGGGAGTTAGGGAGGGGATTGACGGAGGGGTGGTGGGTAGGGGAGTGGGGTAGGGGAGTGGGGGAGGGGAATGGGGAGGGAAGTTGAGGCGGGGTGTTGGGTAGGGGTGTGGGGTAGGGGAGTGGGGAGTGGGGGAAGAGAGTATGGTTGGGCATTGGGATAGGGGAGTGGGGGAGGGGTATGGTTGATGTGGAGTGGGGTAGGGGAGTGGGGGATGGGAATGGGGTTGGGGTCTTGGGGAGGGGAGTGGGGTAGGGGAGTTGTGAAGAGGAGTAGGGTCGAGGATTGGGGATGGGGCGCGGGGGAGGGGAGTTGGGGAGGGGAGTTGGGGAGTGGAGTGTTGTAAGGGGTGGGGGAGGGGAGCGGGGGAATGGAGTTGGGGAGGGGAGTGGGGGAGCAGAGTGGGGTAGGGGATTGGGGTGGGGGAGGGCTGTGAGGAGGTGGAAGTAAGGGGCGTGGGGGAAGGGAGTGGAAGGGGAGTGTGGAAGGGTTGTGGGGTAGGGGAGTGGCCGAGAGGAGTGGGGCAGGGCAGTGGGGGAGGGTAGTGAGGTATGGGAGTGGGGTAGGGGAGTTGGGGAGGGGAGTTGGGGAGGGGTGTTGGGTTGGGGTGTGGGGTAGGGGAGTGGGGCTGTGGAGTGGGGGAGGAGAGTGTGGTATGGGATTGGGGTAGGGGAGTGGGGGAGGGGTATGGGGAGGGGAGTGGGAGTGGGGAGTTGGGGAAGAGATTGGCGGAGGGGAGTTTGGGAGGGGAGTGGGGTAGGGGAGTGGGGGAGGGGAATGGGGAGGGAAGTTGAGGAGGGCTGTTGGGTAGGGGTGTGGGGTAGGGGAGTGGGGTGGGGAGTGGGGGAGGAGAGTATGGTTGGGCATTGGGGTAGGGGAGTGGGAGAGGGGTATGGGGGTGTGGAGTGGGGTAGGGGAGTGGGGGAAGGGTATGGGGAGGGGACTGGGAGAGGGGAGTTGGGGAGGGGAGTGGTCGAGTGGAGTGGGGGAGGCGAGTGGGGGAGGGGAGTTGGGTAGGGGTGTTCGGGAGGGGAGTGGGGTAGGCGAGTTGGGGAGGGGAGTTGGGGAGAGCGTTGAGGAGGTGAGTGGGGAAGGGGAGGGCAGTGAGGAGTTGGAGGGATGGGGAATATTCCAATACACTCCTGGACGCTCTCCCACATTCTACCCTCCATAAACTTGAGATCATCCAAAACTCTGCTGCCTGTGTCCTTTCTCAAACCAAGTCCTGTTCACCCATCACCACTGTACTCGCTGACCTACATGGGCTCACAGTTAAACAGCACCTCAATTTTAACACCCTCACACTTGTTTTCAAATCCCTCCTTGCCCTGACCCCTCACTATCTCTATAACCTCCTCCAGCCCTACAAGACCCGGAGTGATCAGAGATCATCTAATTCTGACACCTTGAACATCCCTGATTTTCATTGCTCCACCACTGGTGGCCGTGTCTTCAGCTGTCAAGTGTTTGAAAGTGTTTGGAAATCCCTCCCAAATCCTCTCCTCCTCTCTACCTCACCTTCCGTGCTTCAGACACATCTTAAAACCCAGTTCTTTGATCAAGCTTTTAGTCATCTGCCCTGATATCTCCCCATGTGACGCAGTGTGAAATGTTACTGTGTAATACTCCTGTGAACAGCCGTGGAACATGTGCTGACATTAAAGGTGCTATGTAAATACAAGTTGTTGTTGAGTTGGACATATATCACAATTCCTCCATCATGACTGGGTGAAAATACGGTAACTCCTTCCGCAACACCATTGTGGGATCACCTTCACCATACAGACTGCAGTGGTTCAAGGTGATGGACCAGCATCACCTTCTCAATGGACAATTGGGGATGGACAATATCTGCTGGTCTAGTGACAGCCACATCCTAACAATGAAGTCAAACATCTGTCTGAGTAAAATGGATGAAAAGACTTTACACAAATAGAGTCATAGAGAGAAACAGCACTGAAACAGGCCATTCGGCCCACCGAGTCTAAGCTGACCAACAACACCCATTTATATAAATCCGAAATTAATCCTATATTCCCTATTACATCCCCACCAACCTCCAACGACCTAACGACAGTGGGGAGAATTTACAATGACCAATTTATCTATCAACCTGCAAGTCTTTATGGACCGGTGAGCCTGACGTCAGTGGTAGGGAAGCTGCTGGAGAAGTTACTGAGGGATAGGATCTATTCCCATCTGGAAGAAAATGGGCTTATCAGTGATAGGCAACATGGTTTTGTGCAGGGAAGGTCATGTCTTACCAACTTAATAGAATTCTTTGAGGAAGTGACAAAGTTGATTGATGAGGGAAGGGCTGTAGATGTCATATACATGGACTTCAGTAAGGCGTTTGATAAGGTTCTCCATGGTAGGCTGATGGAGAAAGTGAAGGCGCATGGGGTCCAAGGTGTACTAGCTAGATGGATAAAGAACGGGCTGTGCAACAGGAGACAGAGAGTAGCAGTGGAAGGGAGTTTCTCAAAATGGAGACGTGTGACCAGTGGTGTTCCACAGGGATCCGTGCTGGGATCACTGTTGTTTGTGATAGACATAAATGATTTGGAGGAAAGTATAGGTGGTCTGATTAGCAAGTTTGCAGACGACACTAAGATTGGTGGAGTAGCAGATACTGAAGGGGACTGTCAGAGAATACAGCAGAATATAGATAGACTGGAGAGTTGGGCAGAGAAATGGCAGATGGAGTTCAATCAGGGCAAATGCGAGGTGATGCATCTTGGAAGATCCAATTCAAGAGTGAACTATACAGTAAATGGAAAAGTCCTGGGGAAAATTGATGCACAGAGAGATTTGGGTGTTCAGGTCCATTGTTCCCTGAAGGTGGCAACGCAGGTCAATAGAGTGGTCAAGAAGGCATACCTTCCTTGCTTTCCTTCATCGGACGGGGTATTGAGTACAAGAGTTGGCAGGTCATGTTTCAGTTGTATAGGACTTTGGTTCAGCCACATTTGGAATACTGCGTGCAGTTCTGGTCGCCACATTACCAAAAGGATGTGGATGCTTTGGAGAGGGTGCAGAGGAGATTCACCAGGATGTTGCCTGGTACGGAGGGTGCTAACTATGAAGAAAGGTTGAGTAGATTAGGATTATTTTCATTAGAAAGACGGAGGTTGAGGTGGGACCTGATTGAGGTGTACAAAATCATGAGAGGTAGAGACAGAGTGGATAGCAAGCAGCTTTTTCCCAGAGTGGGGGATTTAATTACAAGGGGACACGAGTTCAAAGTGAAAGGGGAAAGTTTAGGGGGGATATGCGTGGAAATTTCTTTACGCAGAGCGTGGTGGGTGCATGGAATGCTTTGCCAGCGGAGGTTGTAGACGCGGGCACGATAGCGTCTTTTAAAATGTATCCAGACAGATACATGAATGAGCAGGAAGTAAAGAGATACAGACCCTTAGAAAATAGGCGAGAGGTTTAGATAGAGGATTAGGATTGGCGTAGGCATGGAGGGCCGAAAGGTCTGTTCCTGTACTGTAATTTTCTTTGTTCTTTGTTCTTTGTTCTTTGTCAGTGGGAGGAAACCAGAGCACCTAGCTGAAAGCCACATGGTCACAGGGAGAACTTGCAAACTCCAGACAGGCAGTACCCAGAATTGAACATGCGGCACTGAAGCAGTGAGGATGTGGCAGTACCCAGAACTGAACACGGGTCACTGGACCTGTGAGGCTGTGGCAGTACCCAGAACAGAACACGGGTCACTGGCGCTGTGAGAATGTGGCAGTAACCAGAACAGAACCCGGATCAAGGGAGCAGTGAGACTGTGGCAGTACCCTGAACTGTACCCGGGTCACTGGAGCTGTGAGTCTGTGGCAGTACCCAGAACAGAACATGGGTCACTGAAGCTGTGAGACTCTGGCAGTACCCAGAACTGAACCAGGCTCACTGGAGCTGTGAGGCTGCTGCAGTACCCGGAATTAAGCACGGGACACCGGGGCTGTTAGGCTGTGGCAGTATTCAGAACAGAACCCGGGTCGCTGGAGCTGTGAGACCGTGGCAGGACCCAGAACTGAACCCGGGTCGCTGGAGCTGTGAGACTCTGGCAGTACCCAGAGCCGAACCCGGATCACGGAAGCTGTGAGGCTCTGGCAGTGCCCAGAACTGAACCTCTGTCACTGGAGCTGTGAGGATGTGGCAGTACCCGGAACAGAATTTGGGTCACTGGAGCTGTGCGTCCGTGGCAATACCCAGAACAGAACACGGGTCACTGGAGCTGCGAGACTCTGGCAGTACCCAGAACTGAACGCGGGTCACTGGAGCTGTGAGACGGTGGCAGTACCCAGAACTGAACGCGGGTCACTGGAGCTGTGTGGCTGCTGCAGTACCCGGAACTGAACCCGGGACACCGGAGCTGTTAGGCCGTGGCGGTATTCAGAACAGAACCCGGGACGCTGGAGCTGTGAGACTGTGGTAGTACCCAGAACTGAACACGGGTCGCTGGAACTGTGAGACACCGGCAGTACCCAGAACTGAACCCAGGTCACTGGAGCTGTGAGACCGTGGCAGTACCCAGAACTGAACCCGGGTCTCTGGAGCTGTGAGACTCCGGCAGCACCCAGAACTGTACCTTGGTCACTGCAGCTGTGAGGCTGTGGCCGTACCCGGAACAGAACACGGGTCACTGGAGCAGTGAGACTCTGGCAGTACTCAGAACAGACACCAGGACACTGGAGCTTTGAGACTGTGGCAGTACACAGAACTGAACCCGGGTCACTGGAGCTGAGAGGCTGCTACAGTACCCGGAATTAAACCCGGGACAAAGGAGCAGTAGGCTGCGGCAGTAACCGGAACTGAACCCAGGACACTGGAGTTGAGAGGCTGCGGTAGTTCCCGGAACTGAACCCGGGCCACTGGAGCTGTGAGACTGTGGCAGAACCCAGAACCGAACCCGGATCACAGGAGCTGTGAAGCTCTGCCAGTACCCAGAACTGAACACGGGTCAGTGGAGCTTTGAGATTGTGGCAGTACCCAGAACCGAACCTGAGTAACTGGAGCTGTGAGGCTGTGGCAGTACCCGGAACAGAATCTGGGTCACTGGAGCTGTGCGTCCGTGGCAATACCCAGAACAGAACACGGGTCACTGGAGCTGTGAGACACTGGCAGTACCCAGAACTGAACGCGGGTCACTGGAGCTGTGAAACTGTGGCAGTACCCAGAACTGAACCCGTGTCATTTGAGCTGTGAGGCTGTGGCAGTACCCAGAACAGAACACGGGTCACTGGAGCTGTGAGACACTGGCTGTACCCAGAACTGAACGCGGGTCACTGGAGCTGTGATACTGTATCAGTACACGGAACTGAATTTGGGTCGCTGGAGCTGTGAGTCTGTGGCAGTACCCAGAACAGAACACGGGTCACTGGAGCTGTGAGACCGTGGCAGTACCCAGAACTGAACCCGGGTCGCTGGAGCTGTGAGACTCCGGCAGCACCCAGAACTGAACCTTGGTCACTGCAGCTGTGAGGCTGTGGCCGTACCCGGAACAGAACACGGGTCACTGGAGCAGTGAGACTCTGGCAGTACTCAGAACAGACACCAGGTCACTGGAGCTGTGAGACTGTGGCAGAACCCAGAACCGAACCCGGATCACAGGAGCTGTGAAGCTCTGCCAGTACCCAGAACTGAACACGGGTCAGTGGAGCTTTGAGATTGTGGCAGTACCCAGAACCGAACCTGAGTAACGGGAGCTGTGAAGATGCGGCAGTACCCAGAACAGAACCTCTGTCACTGGAGCTGTGAGGCTGTGGCAGTACCCAGAACAGAACACGGGTCACTGGAGCTGTGAGACTCTGGCAGTACCCAGAACAGAACACGGGTCAATGGAGCTTTGAGACTGTTTCAGTACCCGGAACAGAATTTGGGTCGCTGGAGCTGTGAGTCTGTGGCAGTACCCAGAACAGAACACGGGTCACTGGAGCTGTGAGACTCTGGCAGTACCCAGACCCGAACCCGGATCACGGGTGCTGTGAGGCTCTGGCAGTACCCAGAACTGAACCCGGGTCACTGGTGCTGTGAGGCTGTGGCAGTACCCGGAACTGAACCCGGGACACCGGAACTGTTAGGCTGTGGCCGTATTCAGAACAGAACCCGGGTCGCTGGAGCTGTGAGACCATGGCAGTACCCAGAACAGAACCCGGGTCACTGGAGCTGTGAGGCTGTGGCGGTACCCAGAACCGAACCCGGGTCACTTGGAGCTGTGCGGCTGCGTCAGTACCCTGAACCGAACCCAGATCTCTGGAGCTGTTAGGCTGTGGCAGTATTCAGAATAGAACCCGGGTCGCTGGAGCTGTGCGACCATGGCAGAACCAAGAACAGAACCCGGGTCACTGGAGCTGTGAGGCTGTGGCGGTACCCATAACCGAACCCGCGTCACTGTAGCTGTGAGGCTGTGGCAGAACCCAGAACCGAACCCGGATCACGTGAGGTGTGAGCTTGTGGCAGTACCCAGAACAGGACACGGGTCACTGGAGCATTGAGACTGTGGCAGTACCCAGAACCGAACCTGAGTAACTGGAGCTGCGAAGCTACGGCAGTACCCGGAACCTTACCCGGGTTACCGGGGCTGTGAAGCTGCGGCAGTACCCAGAACTGAACCTAGGACACTGGAGCTGTGAGGCTGTGGCAGTACCCGGAACAGAGTTCGGGTCACTGGAGCTGTGATTCTTTGGCAGTACCCAGAACAGAACACGGGTCACTGGAGCCTGTGAGACTCTGGCAGTACCCAGAACTGAACACGGGTCACTGGAGCTTTGAGACTGTTGCAGTACCCAGAACTGAACCCGGGACACCGGAGCTGTTAGGCTGTGGCAGTATTCAGAATAGAACCCGGGTCGCTGGAGCTGTGCGACTATGGCTGGACCCAGAACAGAACCCGGGTCACTGGTGCTGTGAGGCTGTGGCGGTACCCAGAACCAAACCCGCGTCACTGTAGCTGTGAGGCTGTGGCAGAACCCAGAACCGAACCCAGATCGCATGAGCTTTGAGGCTGTGGCAGTACCCAGAACTGAACATGGGTCACTGGAGCTGTGAGGCTGCGGCAGTACCCAGAACTGTACACGGGTCACTGGAGCTTTGAGACTGTGGTAGTACCCAGAACCGAAACTGGGTAACGGGAGCTGTGAAGCTGCGGCAGTACCCAGAACTGAACCTCTGTCACTGGAGATGTGAGGCTGTGGCAGTTCCTGGAACAGAATCTGAGTGACTGGAGCTGTGGGGCTGTGGCAGTACCCAGAACAGAACCCGGGTCGCTGGAGCTGTGAGGCTGCTGCAGTACCCGGAACTGAACACGGGACACTGGAGCTGTGAGGCTGTGGCAGTATTCAGAACAGAACCCGGGTCGCTGGAACTGTGAGACCGTGGCAGTACCCAGAACTGAATACGGGTCGCTGGAGCTGTGAGGCTGTGGCAGTACCCAGAACTGAACCCGGGCCACTGGTGCTGTGATGCTTTTGCAATACCCAGAACAGAGCACGGGTCACTGGAGCTGTGAGGCTTCTGCAGTACCCAGAACTGAACCCGGGACACTGGAGCTGTTAGGCTGTGGCAGTATTCATAACAGAACCCGGGTCGCAGGAGCAGTGAGACTGTCGCAGTACCCAGAACAGAACACGGGTCACTGGAGCTGTGAGACTCTGGCAGTATTCAGAACACAACCCGGGTCGCTGGAGCTGTGAGGCTGTCGCAGTACCCGGAACTGAACCCGGGACACCGGAGCTGTTAGGCTGTGGCAGTATTCAGAACAGAACCCGGATCGCTAGAGCTGTGAGACCGTGGCAGTACCCAGAACAGAACCCGGGTCACCAGAGCTGTGAGGCTGTGGCGGTGTCCAGAACAGAACGCGGGTCACTTGGAGCTGTGAGTACTGCCAGTACCCAGAACTGAACACGGGTCTCTGGAGCTTTGAGATTGTGGCAGTACCCAGAACCGAACCTGAGTAACGGGAGCTGTGAAGATGCGGCAGTACCCAGAACTGAACCTCTGTCACTGGAGCTGTGAGGCTGTGGCAGTACCCGGAACAGAATCTGGGTCACTGGAGCTGTGCGTCCGTGGCAATACCCAGAACAGAACACGGGTCACTTGGAGCTGTGAGTACTGCCAGTACCCAGAACTGAACACGGGTCAGTGGAGCTTTGAGATTGTGGCAGTACCCAGAACCGAACCTGAGTAACGGGAGCTGTGAAGATGCGGCAGTACCCAGAACTGAACCTCTGTCACTGGAGCTGTGAGGCTGTGGCAGTACCCGGAACAGAATCTGGGTCACTGGAGCTGTGCGTCCGTGGCAATACCCAGAACAGAACACGGGTCACTGGAGCTGTGAGACACTGGCAGTACCCAGAACTGAACGCGGGTCACTGGAGCTGTGAAACTGTGGCAGTACCCAGAACTGAACCCGTGTCATTTGAGCTGTGAGGCTGTGGCAGTACCCAGAACAGAACACGGGTCACTGGAGCTGTGAGACACTGGCTGTACCCAGAACTGAACGCGGGTCACTGGAGCTGTGATACTGTATCAGTACACGGAACTGAATTTGGGTCGCTGGAGCTGTGAGTCTGTGGCAGTACCCAGAACAGAGCACGGGTCACTGGAGCTGTGAGACCGTGGCAGTACCCAGAACTGAACCCGGGTCGCTGGAGCTGTGAGACTCCGGCAGCACCCAGAACTGAACCTTGGTCACTGCAGCTGTGAGGCTGTGGCCGTACCCGGAACAGAACATGGGTCACTGGAGCAGTGAGACTCTGGCAGTACTCAGAACAGACACCAGGTCACTGGAGCTGTGAGACTGTGGCAGTACCCAGAACTGAACCCGGGTCACTGGAGCTGAGAGGCTGCTACAGTACCCGGAATTAAACCCGGGACAAAGGAGCAGTAGGCTGCGGCAGTAACCGGAACTGAACCCAGCACACTGGAGTTGAGAGGCTGCGGTAGTTCCCGGAACTGAACCCGGGCCACTGGAGCTGTGAGACTGTGGCAGAACCCAGAACCGAACCCGGATCACAGGAGCTGTGAAGCTCTGCCAGTACCCAGAACTGAACACGGGTCAGTGGAGCTTTGAGATTGTGGCAGTACCCAGAACCGAACCTGAGTAACGGGAGCTGTGAAGATGCGGCAGTACCCAGAACTGAACCTCTGTCACTGGAGCTGTGAGGCTGTGGCAGTACCCGGATCAGAATCTGGGTCACTGGAGCTGTGCGTCCGTGGCAATACCCAGAACAGAACACGGGTCATTGGAGCTGTGAGACTCTGGCAGTACCCAGAACTGAACGCGGGTCACTGGAGCTGTGAAACTGTGGCAGTACCCAGAACTGAACCCGTGTCATTTGAGCTGTGAGGCTGTGGCAGTACTCAGAACAGAACACGGGTCACTGGAGCTGTGAGACACTGGCTGTACCCAGAACAGAACACGGGTCACTGGAGCTTTGAGACTGTTTCAGTACCCGGAACAGAATTTGGGTCGCTGGAGCTGTGAGTCTGTGGCAGTACCCAGAACAGAACACGGGTCACTGGAGCTGTGAGACTCTGGCAGTACCCAGACTCGAACCCGGATCACGGGTGCTGTGAGGCTCTGGCAGTACCCAGAACTGAACCCGGGTCACTGGTGCTGTGAGGCTGTGGCAGTACCCGGAACTGAACCCGGGACACCGGAACTGTTAGGCTGTGGCCGTATTCAGAACAGAACCCGGGTCGCTGGAGCTGTGAGACCATGGCAGTACCCAGAACAGAACCCGGGTCACTGGAGCTGTGAGGCTGTGGCGGTACCCAGAACCGAACCCGGGTCACTTGGAGCTGTGCGGCTGCGTCAGTACCCTGAACCGAACCCAGATCTCTGGAGCTGTTAGGCTGTGGCAGTATTCAGAATAGAACCCGGGTCGCTGGAGCTGTGCGACCATGGCAGAACCAAGAACAGAACCCGGGTCACTGGAGCTGTGAGGCTGTGGCGGTACCCATAACTGAACCCGCGTCACTGTAGCTGTGAGGCTGTGGCAGAACCCAGAACCGAACCCGGATCACGTGAGGTGTGAGCTTGTGGCAGTACCCAGAACAGGACACGGGTCACTGGAGCATTGAGACTGTGGCAGTACCCAGAACCGAACCTGAGTAACTGGAGCTGCGAAGCTACGGCAGTACCCGGAACCTTACCCGGGTTACCGGGGCTGTGAAGCTGTGGCAGTACCCAGAACTGAACCTAGGTCACTGGAGCTGTGAGGCTGTGGCAGTACCCGGAACAGAGTTCGGGTCACTGGAGCTGTGATTCTTTGGCAGTACCCAGAACAGAACACGGGTCACTGGAGCCTGTGAGACTCTGGCAGTACCCAGAACTGAACACGGGTCACTGGAGCTTTGAGACTGTTGCAGTACCCAGAACTGAACCCGGGACACCGGAGCTGTTAGGCTGTGGCAGTATTCAGAATAGAACCCGGGTCGCTGGAGCTGTGCGACTATGGCTGGACCCAGAACAGAACCCGGGTCACTGGTGCTGTGAGGCTGTGGCGGTACCCAGAACGAAACCCGCGTCACTGTAGCTGTGAGGCTGTGGCAGAACCCAGAACCGAACCCAGATCGCATGAGCTTTGAGGCTGTGGCAGTACCCAGAACTGAACATGGGTCACTGGAGCTGTGAGGCTGCGGCAGTACCCAGAACTGTACACGGGTCACTGGAGCTTTGAGACTGTGGTAGTACCCAGAACCGAAACTGGGTAACGGGAGCTGTGAAGCTGCGGCAGTACCCAGAACTGAACCTCTGTCACTGGAGATATGAGGCTGTGGCAGTTCCTGGAACAGAATCTGAGTGACTGGAGCTGTGGGGCTGTGGCAGTACCCAGAACAGAACCCGGGTCGCTGGAGCTGTGAGGCTGCTGCAGTACCCGGAACTGAACACGGGACACTGGAGCTGTGAGGCTGTGGCAGTATTCAGAACAGAACCCGGGTCGCTGGAACTGTGAGACCGTGGCAGTACCCAGAACTGAATACGGGTCGCTGGAGCTGTGAGGCTGTGGCAGTACCCAGAACTGAACCCGGGCCACTGGTGCTGTGATGCTGTTGCAATACCCAGAACAGAGCACGGGTCACTGGAGCTGTGAGGCTTCTGCAGTACCCAGAAGTGAACCCGGGACACTGGAGCTGTTAGGCTGTGGCAGTATTCATAACAGAACCCGGGTCGCAGGAGCAGTGAGACTGTCGCAGTACCCAGAACAGAACACGGGTCACTGGAGCTGTGAGACTCTGGCAGTATTCAGAACACAACCCGGGTCGCTGGAGCTGTGAGGCTGTCGCAGTACCCGGAACTGAACCCGGGACACCGGAGCTGTTAGGCTGTGGCAGTATTCAGAACAGAACCCGGATCGCTAGAGCTGTGAGACCGTGGCAGTACCCAGAACAGAACCCGGGTCACCAGAGCTGTGAGGCTGTGGCGGTGTCCAGAACAGAACGCGGGTCACTTGGAGCTGTGAGGCTGCGGCAGTAGCCTGAACCGAATCCGGGTCTCTGGAGCTGTGAGGCTGCGGCAGTATTCAGAATATCACCCGGGTCGCTGGAGCTGTGCGACTGTGGCAGTACCCAGAACAGAACCCGGGTCACTGGAGCTGTGAGGCTGTGGCGGTACCCAGAACCGAACCCGCGTCACTGGAGCTGTGAGGCTGTGGCAGAACCCAGAACCGAACCCGGATCACGTGAGGTGTTAGGCTGTGGCAGTACCCAGAACAGAACAAGGGTCACTGGAGCTTTGAGACTGAGGCAGTACCCAGAACCGAACCTGAGTAACTGGAGCTGTGAAACTACGGCAGTACACGGAACCTAACACGGGTCACCGGGGCTGTGAAGCTGCGGCAGTACCCAGAACTGAACCTCTGTCACTGGAGCTGTGAGGCTGTGGCAGTAACCAGAACAGAATTTGTGTCACTGGAGCTGTGAGTCTGTGGCAGTACCCGGAACAGAACACGGGTCACTGGCGCTGTGAGACTCTGGCAGGACCCAGAACTGAACCCGGGTCACTGGAGCTGTGAGGCTGCTGCATTACCCGGAACTGAGCACGGGACACCGGAGCTGTTAGGCTGTGGTAGTATTCAGAACAGAACACGGGTCGCTAGAGCTGTCAGACCGTGGCAGTACCCAGAACCGAACCAACGTCACTTGGAGCTGTGAGGCTGCGGCAGTACCCTGAACCGAACCGGGGTCTCTGGAGCTGTTAGGCTGTGGCAGCATTCAGAATGGAAACCGGCTCGCTGGAGCTGTGTGACTGTGGCAGTACCCAGAACAGAACACGGGTCACTGGAGCTGTGAGGCTGCTGCATTACCCGGAACTGAGCACGGCACACCGGAGCTGTTAGGCTGTGGCAGTATTCAGAACAGAACCCGGGTCGCTAGAGCTGTGAGACCGTGGCAGTACCCAGAACAGAACCCGGGTCACCAGAGCTGTGAGGCTGTGGCGGTGTCCAGAACAGAACCCGGGTCACTTGGAGCTGTGAGGCTGCGGCAGTACCCTGAACCGAATCCGGGTCTCTGGAGCTGTGAGGCTGCGGCAGTATTCAGAATATCACCCGGGTCGCTGGAGCTGTGCGACTGTGGCAGTACCCAGAACAGAACCCGGGTCACTGGAGCTGTGAGGCTGTGGCGGTACCCAGAACCGAACCCGCTTCACTGGAGCTGTGAGGCTGTGGCAGAACCCAGAACCGAACCCGGATCACGTGAGGTGTTAGGCTGTGGCAGCACCCAGAACAGAACAAGGGTCACTGGAGCTTTGAGACTGAGGCAGTACCCAGAACCGAACCTGAGTAACTGGAGCTGTGAAGCTATGGCAGTACCCGGAACCTAACACGGGTCACCGGGGCTGTGAAGCTGCGGCAGTACCCAGAACTGAACCTCTGTCACTGGAGCTGTGAGGCTGTGGCAGTAACCAGAACAGAATTTGTGTCACTGGAGCTGTGAGTCTGTGGCAGTAGCCAGAACAGAACACGGGTCACTGGCGCAGTGAGACTCTGGCAGGACCCAGAACTGAACCCGGGTCAGTGGAGCTGTGAGGCTGCTGCATTACCCGGAACTGAGCACGGGACACCGGAGCTGTTAGGCTGTGGTAGTATTCAGAACAGAACCCGGGTCGCTAGAGCTGTAAGACCGTGGCAGTACCCAGAACTGAACCCGGGTCGCTGGAGCTGTGAGGCTTTGGCAGTACCCAGAACTGAACACGGGTCACTGGAGCTTTGAAACTGTGGCAGGACCCAGAACCGAACCTGAGTAACGGGAGCTGTGAAGCTGCGGCAGTACCCAGAACTGAACCTCTGTCACTGGAGCTGTGAGGCTGTGGCAGTGCCCGGAAAAGAATCCGGGTCACTGGAGCTGTGCGTCCGTGGCAATACCCAGAACAGATCACGGGCCACTGGAGCTGTGCGACTGTGGCAGTACCCAGAACTGAACGAGGGACACTGGAGCTGTGAGACTGTGGCAGTACCCGGAACAGAATTTCGGTCACTGGAGCTGTGAGTCTGTGGCAGTACCCACAACAGAACACGGTTCACTGGAGCTGTGAGACTGTGGCAGTACCCCGAACAGAACACGGGTCACTGGAGCTGTGAGACACTGGCAGTCCCCAGAAACGAATCCGGGTCACGGGAGCTGTGAGGCTCTGGCAGCACCCAGAACTGAACGCGGGTCACAGGTGCTTTGAGACTGTGGCAGTACCCAGAGCCGAACCTGAGTAACGCGAGCTGTGAACCTGCGGCTGTACCCAGAACTGAACCTCTGTCACTGGAGCTGTAATTCTGTGGCAGTAGCCGGAACAGAACACGGGTCACTGGAGCTGTGAGACTCTGGCAGTACCCAGAACTGAACGCGGGTCACTGGAGCTGTGAGACTGTGGCAGTACCCAGAACTGAACGCGGGTCACTGGAGCTGTGAGGCTGCTGCAGTAACCGGAACTGAACCCGGGACACCGGAGCTGTTAGGCCGTGGCGGTATTCAGAACAGAACCCGGGTCGCTGGAGCTGTGAGACCGTGGGAGTACCCAGAACTGAACCCGGGTTGCTGGAGCTGTGAGACTCCGTCAGTACACAGAACTGAACCCGGGTCACTGGAGCTGTGAGACTGGGGCTGTACCCACAACCGAACCCGGGTCACTGGAGCTGTGAGGCTGCGGCAGCACCCAGAGCCCAACATGAGTAACTGGAGCTGCAAAGCTACGGCAGTACCCGGAACCAAACCCGGGTCACCGGAGCTGTAAAGCTGCGGCAGTACCCAGAACTGAACCTCGGTCGCTGGAGCTGTGAGGCTGTGGCCGTACCCGGAACAGAACTCGGGTCACTGGAGCTGTGAGACTCTGGCAGTACCCAGAACTGAACCCGGGTCACTGGAGCTGTGAGACTCTGTCAGTACCGAGAACTGAAACCAGGACACTGGAGCTGTGAGGCTGCGGAAGTTCCCGGAACTGAACCCAGGATACTGGAGTTGTGAGGCTGCGGCAGTTCCTGGAACTGAACCCAGGACACTGGAGCTGTGAGGCTGTGGCAGTATTCAGAACTGAACCCGGGTCGCTGGAGCTGTGAGCCTGTGGCAGTACCCAGAACTGAAACCAGGACACTGGAGCTGTGAGGCTGCGGCAGTTCCCGGAACTGAACCCGGGCCACTGGAGCTGTGAGACTGTGGCTTTACCCACAACCGAACCCGGGTCAATGGAGCTGTGAGGCTGTGGCAGTACCCAGAACAGAACCAGGATCACTGGAGCTGTCAGGCTGTGGCAGTACTCACAACAGATCACGGGTCACTGGAGCTGTGAGGCTGCTGCAGTACCCGGAACGGAACGGGGACACTGGAGCTGTGGGACTGTGGCAGTACCCGGAACTGAACCCGTGCCACTGGAGCTGTGAGGCTGCGGCAGTACCCTAAACCGAACCCGGGTCACTGGAGCTGTGAGGCTGTGGCGGTACCCAGAACCGAACCCGGGTCACAGGAACTGTGAGCCTGTGGCAGAACCCAGAACCGAACCCGGGTCACAGGAACTGTGAGCCTGTGGCAGAACCCAGAACCGAACCCGGATCACGGGAGCTGTGAGGCTGTGGCTGTACCCAGAGCAGAACACGGGTCACTGGAGCTGTAAAGCTGCGGCAATACCCAGAACTGAACCTAGGTCACTGGAGCTGTGAGGCTGTGGCAGTTCCTGGAACAGAATCTGAGTGACTGGAGCTGTGAGACTGTGGCAGTACCCAGAACAGAACCCGGGTCACTGGAGCTGTGAGGCTGCTGCAGTACCAGGAACTGAACCCGGGACACTGGAGCTGTGAGGCTGTGGCAGTGCCCAGAACTGAACACGGGTCGCTGGAGCAGTGAGGCTGTGGCAGTACCCAGAACTGAACCCGGGTCACTGGAGCTGTGAGGCTGCGGCAGCACCCAGAACCCAACATGAGTAACTGGAGCTGTAAAGCTACGGCAGTACCCGGAACCAAACCCGGGTCACCGGCGCTGTGAGGCTGCGGCAGTACCCAGAACTGAACCTCGGTCGCTGGAGCTGTGGGGCTGTGGCAGTCCCCAGAACAGAAACCGGCTGGTTGGAGCTGTGAGGCTGCTGCAGTACCCGGAACTGAACACGGGACACTGGAGCTGTGAGGCTGTGGCAGTATTCAGAACAGAACCCGGGTCGCTGGACCTGTGAGACCGTGGCAGTACCCAGAACTGAACACGGGTCGCTGGAGCTGTGAGGCTGTGGAAGTACCCAGAACTGAACCCGGGTCACTGGTGCTGTGATGCTGTGGCTATACCCAGAACAGAGCACGGGTCACTGGAGCTGTGAGGCTTCTGCAGTACCCAGAACTGAACCCGGGACACTGGAGCTGTTAGGCTGTGGCAGTATTCAGAACAGAACCCGGGTCGCTAGAGCTGTAAGACCGTGGCAGTACCCAGAACTGAACCCGGGTCGCTGGAGCTGTGAGGCTTTGGCAGTACCCAGAACAGAGCACGGGTCACTGGAGCTGTGAGGCTGCTGCATTACCCGGAACTGAGCACGGGACACCGGAGCTGTTAGGCTGTGGTAGTATTCAGAACAGAACCCGGGTCGCTAGAGCTGTAAGACCGTGGCAGTACCCAGAACTGAACCCGGGTCGCTGGAGCTGTGAGGCTTTGGCAGTACCCAGAACTGAACACGGGTCACTGGAGCTTTGAAACTGTGGCAGGACCCAGAACCGAACCTGAGTAACGGGAGCTGTGAAGCTGCGGCAGTACCCAGAACTGAACCTCTGTCACTGGAGCTGTGAGGCTGTGGCAGTGCCCGGAAAAGAATCCGGGTCACTGGAGCTGTGCGTCCGTGGCAATACCCAGAACAGATCACGGGCCACTGGAGCTGTGCGACTGTGGCAGTACCCAGAACTGAACGAGGGTCACTGGAGCTGTGAGACTGTGGCAGTACCCGGAACAGAATTTCGGTCACTGGAGCTGTGAGTCTGTGGCAGTACCCAGAACAGAACACGGTTCACTGGAGCTGTGAGACTGTGGCAGTACCCCGAACAGAACACGGGTCACTGGAGCTGTGAGACTCTGGCCGTATTCAGAGCACAACCCGGGTCTCTGGATCTGTGAGGCTGTCGCAGTACCCGGAACTGAACCCGGGACACTTGGAGCTGTGAGGCTGTGGCGGTGTCCAGAACAGAACCGGGGTCACTTGGAGCTGTGAGGCTGCGGCAGTACCCTGAACCGAATCCGGGTCTCTGGAGCTGTGAGGCGGCGGCAGTATTCAGAATATCACCCGGGTCGCTGGAGCTGTGCGACTGTGGCAGTACCCAGAACAGAACCCGGGTCACTGGAGCTGTGAGGCTGTGGCGGTACCCAGAACCGAACCCGCGTCACTGGAGCTGTGAGGCTGTGGCAGAACCCAGAACCGAACCCGGATCACGTGAGGTGTTAGGCTGTGGCAGTACCCAGAACAGAACAAGGGTCACTGGAGCTTTGAGACTGAGGCAGTACCCAGAACCGAAGTTGAGTAACTGGAGCTGTGAAGCTACGGCAGTACCCGGAACCTAACACGGGTCACCGGGGCTGTGAAGCTGCGGCAGTACCCAGATCTGAACCTCTGTCACTGGAGCTGTGAGGCTGTGGCAGTAACCAGAACAGAATTTGTGTCACTGGAGCTGTGAGTCTGTGGCAGTACCCAGAACAGAACACGGGTCACTGGCGCTGTGAGACTCTGGCAGGACCCAGAACTGAACCCGGGTCACTGGAGCTGTGAGGCTGCTGCATTACCCAGAACTGAGCACGGGACACCGGAGCTGTAAGACCGTGGCAGTACTCAGAACTGAACCCGGGTCGCTGGAGCTGTGAGGCTTTGGCAGTACCCAGAACTGAACACGGGTCACTGGAGCTTTGAAACTGTGGCAGGACCCAGAACCGAACCTGAGTAACGGGAGCTGTGAAGCTGCGGCAGTACCCAGAACTGAACCTCTGTCACTGCAGCTGTGCGTCCGTGGCAATACCCGGAACAGATCACGAGTCACTGGAGCTGTGCGACTGTGGCAGTACCCAGAACTGAACGCGGGTCACTGGAGCTGTGAGTCTGTGGCAGTACCCAGAACAGAACACGGTTCACTGGAGCTGTGAGACTGTGGCAGTGCCCTTAACGAACACGGGTCACTGGAGCTGTGAGACTCTGGCAGTACCCAGAAACGAACCCGGGTCACGGGAGCTGTGAGGCTCTGGCAGCACCCAGAACTGAACGCGGATCACTGGAGCTTTGAGACTGTGACAGTACCGAGAACCGAACCTGAGTAACGGGAGCTGTGAAACTGCGGCTGTACCCAGAACTGAACCTCTGTCACTGGAGCTGTGATTCTGTGGCAGTATCCGGAACAGAACACGGGTCACTGGAGCTGTGAGACTCTGGCCGTACCCAGAACTGAACGCGGGTCACTGGAGCTGTGAGACTGTGGCAGTACCCAGAACTGAACGCGGGTCACTGGAGCTGTGAGGCTGCTGCAGTAACCGGAACTGAACCCGGGACACCGGAGCTGTTAGGCCGTGGCGGTATTCAGAACAGAACCCGGGTCGCTGGAGCTGTGAGACCGTGGGAGTACCCAGAACTGAACCCGGGTCGCTGGAGCTGTGAGACTCCGGCAGTACACAGAACTGAACCCAGGTCACTGGAGCTGTGAGACTGGGGCTGTACCCACAACCGAACCCGGGTCACTGGAGCTGTGAGGCTGCGGCAGCACCCAGAACCCAACATGAGTAACTGGAGCTGTAAAGCTACGGCAGTACCCGGAACCAAACCCGGGTCACCGGAGCTGTGAAGCTGTGGCAGTACCCAGAACTGAACCTCGGTCGCTGGAGCTGTGAGGCTGTGGCCGTACCCGGAACAGAACACGGGTCACTGGAGCTGTGAGACTCTGGCAGTACCCAGAACTGAACCCGGGTCACTGGAGCTGTGAGACTCTGTCAGTACCGAGAACTGAACCCGGGTCACTGGAGCTGAGAGGCTGCTACAGCACCGGGAACTGAACCCGGGACAAAGGAACTGTGAGGCCGCGGCAGTACCCGGAACTGAACCCAGGACACTGGAGTTGTGAGGCTGCGGCTGTTCCTGGAACTGAACCCGGGTCACTGGAGCTGTGAGGCTGTGGCAGTATTCAGAACAGAACCCGGGTCACTGGAGATGTGAGACCGTGGCAGTGCCCAGCACTGAACACGGGTCGCTTGAGCTGTGAGCCTGTGGCAGTACCCAGAAGTGAAACCAGGACACTGGAGTTGTGAGGCTGCGGCAGTTCCCGGAACTGAACCCGGGCCTCTGGAGCTGTGAGACTGTGGCTTTACCCACAACCGAACCCGGGTCAATGGAGCTGTGAGGCTGTGGCAGTACCCAGAACAGAACCAGGATCACTGGAGCTGTGAGGCTGTGGCAGTACTCAGAATAGAGCACGGGTCACTGGAGCTGTGAGGCTGTGGCGGTACCCAGAACCGAACCCGGGTCACAGGAACTGTGAGCCTGTGGCAGAACCCAGAACCGAACCCGGATCACGGGAGCTGTGAGGCTGTGGCTGGACCCAGAGCAGAACACGGGTCACTGGAGCTGTAAAGCTGCGGCAGTACCCAGAACTGAACCTAGGTCACTGGAGCTGTGAGGCTGTGGCAGTTCCTGGAACAGAATCTGAGTGACTGGAGCTGTGAGACTGTGGCAGTACCCAGAACAGAACCCGGGTCACTGGAGCTGTGAGGCTGCTGCAGTACCAGGAACTGAACCCGGGACACTGGAGCTGTGAGGCTGTGGCAGTGCCCAGAACTGAACACGGGTCGCTGGAGTAGTGAGGCTGTGGCAGTACCCAGAACTGAACCCGGGTCACTGGAGCTGTGAGGCTGCGGCAGCACCCAGAACCCAACATGAGTAACTCGAGCTGTAAAGCTACGGCAGTACCCGGAATCAAACCCGGGTCACCGGAGCTGTGAAGCTGCGGCAGTACCCAGAACTGAACCTCGGTCGCTGGAGCTGTGGGGCTGTGGCAGTACCCAGAACAGAACCCGGGTGGCTGGAGCTGTGAGGCTGCTGCAGTACCCGGAACTGAACACGGGACACTGGAGCTGTGAGGCTGTGGCAGTATTCAGAACAGAACCCGGGTCGCTGGACCTGTGAGACCGTGGCAGTACCCAGAACTGAACACGGGTCGCTGGAGCTGTGAGGCTGTGGCTGTACCCAGAACTGAACCCGGGTCACTGGTGCTGTGATGCTGTGGCAATACCCAGAACAGAGCACGGGTCACTGGAGCTGTGAGGCTTCTGCAGTACCCAGAACTGAACCCGACACTGGAGCTGTTAGGCTGTGGCTGTATTCATAACAGAACCCGGGTCGCAGGAGCAGTGAGACTGTCGCAGTACCCAGAACAGAACACGGGTCACTGGAGCTGTGAGACTCTGGCAGTATTCAGAGCACAACCCGGGTCGCTGGATCTGTGAGGCTGTCGCAGTACCCGGAACTGAACCCGGGACACCGGAGCTGTTAGGCTGTGACAGTAATCAGAACAGAACCCGGGTCGCTAGAGCTGTGAGACCGTGGCAGTACCCAGAACAGAACCCGGGTCCCTTGGAGCTGTGAGGCTGTGGCGGTGTCCAGAACAGAACCGGGGTCACTTGGAGCTGTGAGGCTGCGGCAGTACCCTGAACCGAATCCGGGTCTCTGGAGCTGTGAGGCGGCGGCAGTATTCAGAATATCACCCGGGTCGCTGGAGCTGTGCGACTGTGGCAGTACCCAGAACAGAACCCGGGTCACTGGAGCTGTGAGGCTGTGGCGGTACCCAGAACCGAACCCGCGTCACTGGAGCTGTGAGGCTGTGGCAGAACCCAGAACCGAACCCGGATCACGTGAGGTGTTAGGCTGTGGCAGTACCCAGAACAGAACAAGGGTCACTGGAGCTTTGAGACTGAGGCAGTACCCAGAACCGAACCTGAGTAACTGGAGCTGTGAAGCTACGGCAGTACCCGGAACCTAACACGGGTCACCGGGGCTGTGAAGCTGCGGCAGTACCCAGAACTGAACCTCTGTCACTGGAGCTGTGAGGCTGTGGCAGTAACCAGAACAGAATTTGTGTCACTGGAGCTGTGAGTCTGTGGCTGTACCCAGAACAGAACACGGGTCACTGGCGCTGTGAGACTCTGGCAGGACCCAGAACTGAACCCGGGTCACTGGAGCTGTGAGGCTGCTGCATTACCCGGAACTGAGCACGGGACACCGGAGCTGTAAGACCGTGGCAGTACTCAGAACTGAACCCGGGTCGCTGGAGCTGTGAGGCTTTGGCAGTACCCAGAACTGAACACGGGTCACTGGAGCTTTGAAACTGTGGCAGGACCCAGA
This sequence comes from Heterodontus francisci, assembly GCF_036365525.1. Lineage (NCBI taxonomy): Eukaryota > Metazoa > Chordata > Chondrichthyes > Heterodontiformes > Heterodontidae > Heterodontus > Heterodontus francisci. The sequence goes on from NC_090391.1 coordinate 58,675,957, forward strand.
ACCGAACCTGAGTAACGGGAGCTGTGAAGCTGCGGCAGTACCCAGAACTGAACCTCTGTCACTGGAGCTGTGCGTCCGTGGCAATACCGGGAACAGATCACGGGTCACTGGAGCTGTGCGACTGTGGCAGTACCCAGAACTGAACGCGGTTCACTGGAGCTGTGAGACTGTGGCAGTGCCCTTAACGAACACGGGTCACTGGAGCTGTGAGACTCTGGCAGTACCCAGAAACGAACCCGGGTCACGGGAGCTGTGAGGCTCTGGCAGAACCCAGAACTGAACGCGGATCACTGGAGCTTTGAGACTGTGGCAGTACCGAGAACCGAACCTGAGTAACGGGAGCTGTGAAACTGCGGCTGTACCCAGAACTGAACCTCTGTCACTGGAGCTGTGATTCTGTGGCAGTATCCGGAACAGAACACGGGTCACTGGAGCTGTGAGACTCTGGCAGTACCCAGAACTGAACGCGGGTCACTGGAGCTGTGAGACTGTGGCAGTACCCAGAACTGAACGCGGGTCACTGGAGCTGTGAGGCTGCTGCAGTAACCGGAACTGAACCCGGGACACCGGAGCTGTTAGGCCGTGGCGGTATTCAGAACAGAACCCGGGTCGCTGGAGCTGTGAGACCGTGGGAGTACCCAGAACTGAACCCGGGTCGCTGGAGCTGTGAGACTCCGGCAGTACACAGAACTGAACCCAGGTCACTGGAGCTGTGAGACTGGGGCTGTACCCACAACCGAACATGGGTCACTGGAGCTGTGAGGCTGCGGCAGCACCCAGAACCCAACATGAGTAACTGGAGCTGTAAAGCTACGGCAGTACCCGGAACCAAACCCGGGTCACCGGAGCTGTGAAGCTGTGGCAGTACCCAGAACTGAACCTCGGTCGCTGGAGCTGTGAGGCTGTGGCCGTACCCGGAACAGAACACGGGTCACTGGAGCTGTGAGACTCTGGCAGTACCCAGAACTGAACCCGGGTCACTGGAGCTGTGAGACTCTGTCAGTACCGAGAACTGAACCCGGGTCACTGGAGCTGAGAGGCTGCTACAGCACCGGGAACTGAACCCGGGACAAAGGAACTGTGAGGCCGCAGCAGTACCCGGAACTGAACCCAGGACACTGGAGTTGTGAGGCTGCGGCTGTTCCTGGAACTGAACCCGGGTCACTGGAGCTGTGAGGCTGTGGCAGTATTCAGAACAGAACCCGGGTCACTGGAGATGTGAGACCGTGGCAGTGCCCAGCACTGAACACGGGTCGCTTGAGCTGTGAGCCTGTGGCAGTACCCAGAAGTGAAACCAGGACACTGGAGTTGTGAGGCTGCGGCAGTTCCCGGAACTGAACCCGGGCCTCTGGAGCTGTGAGACTGTGGCTTTACCCACAACCGAACCCGGGTCAATGGAGCTGTGAGGCTGTGGCAGTACCCAGAACAGAACCAGGATCACTGGAGCTGTGAGGCTGTGGCAGTACTCAGAATAGAGCACGGGTCACTGGAGCTGTGAGGCTGTGGCGGTACCCAGAACCGAACCCGGGTCACAGGAACTGTGAGCCTGTGGCAGAACCCAGAACCGAACCCGGATCACGGGAGCTGTGAGGCTGTGGCTGTACCCAGAGCAGAACACGGGTCACTGGAGCTGTAAAGCTGCGGCAATACCCAGAACTGAACCTAGGTCACTGGAGCTGTGAGGCTGTGGCAGTTCCTGGAACAGAATCTGAGTGACTGGAGCTGTGAGACTGTGGCAGTACCCAGAACAGAACCCGGGTCACTGGAGCTGTGAGGCTGCTGCAGTACCAGGAACTGAACCCGGGACACTGGAGCTGTGAGGCTGTGGCAGTGCCCAGAACTGAACACGGGTCGCTGGAGCAGTGAGGCTGTGGCAGTACCCAGAACTGAACCCGGGTCACTGGAGCTGTGAGGCTGCGGCAGCACCCAGAACCCAACATGAGTAACTGGAGCTGTAAAGCTACGGCAGTACCCGGAACCAAACCCGGGTCACCGGCGCTGTGAGGCTGCGGCAGTACCCAGAACTGAACCTCGGTCGCTGGAGCTGTGGGGCTGTGGCAGTCCCCAGAACAGAAACCGGCTGGTTGGAGCTGTGAGGCTGCTGCAGTACCCGGAACTGAACACGGGACACTGGAGCTGTGAGGCTGTGGCAGTATTCAGAACAGAACCCGGGTCGCTGGACCTGTGAGACCGTGGCAGTACCCAGAACTGAACACGGGTCGCTGGAGCTGTGAGGCTGTGGAAGTACCCAGAACTGAACCCGGGTCACTGGTGCTGTGATGCTGTGGCTATACCCAGAACAGAGCACGGGTCACTGGAGCTGTGAGGCTTCTGCAGTACCCAGAACTGAACCCGGGACACTGGAGCTGTTAGGCTGTGGCAGTATTCAGAACAGAACCCGGGTCGCTAGAGCTGTAAGACCGTGGCAGTACCCAGAACTGAACCCGGGTCGCTGGAGCTGTGAGGCTTTGGCAGTACCCAGAACAGAGCACGGGTCACTGGAGCTGTGAGGCTGCTGCATTACCCGGAACTGAGCACGGGACACCGGAGCTGTTAGGCTGTGGTAGTATTCAGAACAGAACCCGGGTCGCTAGAGCTGTAAGACCGTGGCAGTACCCAGAACTGAACCCGGGTCGCTGGAGCTGTGAGGCTTTGGCAGTACCCAGAACTGAACACGGGTCACTGGAGCTTTGAAACTGTGGCAGGACCCAGAACCGAACCTGAGTAACGGGAGCTGTGAAGCTGCGGCAGTACCCAGAACTGAACCTCTGTCACTGGAGCTGTGAGGCTGTGGCAGTGCCCGGAAAAGAATCCGGGTCACTGGAGCTGTGCGTCCGTGGCAATACCCAGAACAGATCACGGGCCACTGGAGCTGTGCGACTGTGGCAGTACCCAGAACTGAACGAGGGTCACTGGAGCTGTGAGACTGTGGCAGTACCCGGAACAGAATTTCGGTCACTGGAGCTGTGAGTCTGTGGCAGTACCCAGAACAGAACACGGTTCACTGGAGCTGTGAGACTGTGGCAGTACCCCGAACAGAACACGGGTCACTGGAGCTGTGAGACTCTGGCCGTATTCAGAGCACAACCCGGGTCTCTGGATCTGTGAGGCTGTCGCAGTACCCGGAACTGAACCCGGGACACTTGGAGCTGTGAGGCTGTGGCGGTGTCCAGAACAGAACCGGGGTCACTTGGAGCTGTGAGGCTGCGGCAGTACCCTGAACCGAATCCGGGTCTCTGGAGCTGTGAGGCGGCGGCAGTATTCAGAATATCACCCGGGTCGCTGGAGCTGTGCGACTGTGGCAGTACCCAGAACAGAACCCGGGTCACTGGAGCTGTGAGGCTGTGGCGGTACCCAGAACCGAACCCGCGTCACTGGAGCTGTGAGGCTGTGGCAGAACCCAGAACCGAACCCGGATCACGTGAGGTGTTAGGCTGTGGCAGTACCCAGAACAGAACAAGGGTCACTGGAGCTTTGAGACTGAGGCAGTACCCAGAACCGAAGTTGAGTAACTGGAGCTGTGAAGCTACGGCAGTACCCGGAACCTAACACGGGTCACCGGGGCTGTGAAGCTGCGGCAGTACCCAGATCTGAACCTCTGTCACTGGAGCTGTGAGGCTGTGGCAGTAACCAGAACAGAATTTGTGTCACTGGAGCTGTGAGTCTGTGGCAGTACCCAGAACAGAACACGGGTCACTGGCGCTGTGAGACTCTGGCAGGACCCAGAACTGAACCCGGGTCACTGGAGCTGTGAGGCTGCTGCATTACCCAGAACTGAGCACGGGACACCGGAGCTGTAAGACCGTGGCAGTACTCAGAACTGAACCCGGGTCGCTGGAGCTGTGAGGCTTTGGCAGTACCCAGAACTGAACACGGGTCACTGGAGCTTTGAAACTGTGGCAGGACCCAGAACCGAACCTGAGTAACGGGAGCTGTGAAGCTGCGGCAGTACCCAGAACTGAACCTCTGTCACTGCAGCTGTGCGTCCGTGGCAATACCCGGAACAGATCACGAGTCACTGGAGCTGTGCGACTGTGGCAGTACCCAGAACTGAACGCGGGTCACTGGAGCTGTGAGTCTGTGGCAGTACCCAGAACAGAACACGGTTCACTGGAGCTGTGAGACTGTGGCAGTGCCCTTAACGAACACGGGTCACTGGAGCTGTGAGACTCTGGCAGTACCCAGAAACGAACCCGGGTCACGGGAGCTGTGAGGCTCTGGCAGCACCCAGAACTGAACGCGGATCACTGGAGCTTTGAGACTGTGACAGTACCGAGAACCGAACCTGAGTAACGGGAGCTGTGAAACTGCGGCTGTACCCAGAACTGAACCTCTGTCACTGGAGCTGTGATTCTGTGGCAGTATCCGGAACAGAACACGGGTCACTGGAGCTGTGAGACTCTGGCCGTACCCAGAACTGAACGCGGGTCACTGGAGCTGTGAGACTGTGGCAGTACCCAGAACTGAACGCGGGTCACTGGAGCTGTGAGGCTGCTGCAGTAACCGGAACTGAACCCGGGACACCGGAGCTGTTAGGCCGTGGCGGTATTCAGAACAGAACCCGGGTCGCTGGAGCTGTGAGACCGTGGGAGTACCCAGAACTGAACCCGGGTCGCTGGAGCTGTGAGACTCCGGCAGTACACAGAACTGAACCCAGGTCACTGGAGCTGTGAGACTGGGGCTGTACCCACAACCGAACCCGGGTCACTGGAGCTGTGAGGCTGCGGCAGCACCCAGAACCCAACATGAGTAACTGGAGCTGTAAAGCTACGGCAGTACCCGGAACCAAACCCGGGTCACCGGAGCTGTGAAGCTGTGGCAGTACCCAGAACTGAACCTCGGTCGCTGGAGCTGTGAGGCTGTGGCCGTACCCGGAACAGAACACGGGTCACTGGAGCTGTGAGACTCTGGCAGTACCCAGAACTGAACCCGGGTCACTGGAGCTGTGAGACTCTGTCAGTACCGAGAACTGAACCCGGGTCACTGGAGCTGAGAGGCTGCTACAGCACCGGGAACTGAACCCGGGACAAAGGAACTGTGAGGCCGCGGCAGTACCCGGAACTGAACCCAGGACACTGGAGTTGTGAGGCTGCGGCTGTTCCTGGAACTGAACCCGGGTCACTGGAGCTGTGAGGCTGTGGCAGTATTCAGAACAGAACCCGGGTCACTGGAGATGTGAGACCGTGGCAGTGCCCAGCACTGAACACGGGTCGCTTGAGCTGTGAGCCTGTGGCAGTACCCAGAAGTGAAACCAGGACACTGGAGTTGTGAGGCTGCGGCAGTTCCCGGAACTGAACCCGGGCCTCTGGAGCTGTGAGACTGTGGCTTTACCCACAACCGAACCCGGGTCAATGGAGCTGTGAGGCTGTGGCAGTACCCAGAACAGAACCAGGATCACTGGAGCTGTGAGGCTGTGGCAGTACTCAGAATAGAGCACGGGTCACTGGAGCTGTGAGGCTGTGGCGGTACCCAGAACCGAACCCGGGTCACAGGAACTGTGAGCCTGTGGCAGAACCCAGAACCGAACCCGGATCACGGGAGCTGTGAGGCTGTGGCTGGACCCAGAGCAGAACACGGGTCACTGGAGCTGTAAAGCTGCGGCAGTACCCAGAACTGAACCTAGGTCACTGGAGCTGTGAGGCTGTGGCAGTTCCTGGAACAGAATCTGAGTGACTGGAGCTGTGAGACTGTGGCAGTACCCAGAACAGAACCCGGGTCACTGGAGCTGTGAGGCTGCTGCAGTACCAGGAACTGAACCCGGGACACTGGAGCTGTGAGGCTGTGGCAGTGCCCAGAACTGAACACGGGTCGCTGGAGTAGTGAGGCTGTGGCAGTACCCAGAACTGAACCCGGGTCACTGGAGCTGTGAGGCTGCGGCAGCACCCAGAACCCAACATGAGTAACTCGAGCTGTAAAGCTACGGCAGTACCCGGAATCAAACCCGGGTCACCGGAGCTGTGAAGCTGCGGCAGTACCCAGAACTGAACCTCGGTCGCTGGAGCTGTGGGGCTGTGGCAGTACCCAGAACAGAACCCGGGTGGCTGGAGCTGTGAGGCTGCTGCAGTACCCGGAACTGAACACGGGACACTGGAGCTGTGAGGCTGTGGCAGTATTCAGAACAGAACCCGGGTCGCTGGACCTGTGAGACCGTGGCAGTACCCAGAACTGAACACGGGTCGCTGGAGCTGTGAGGCTGTGGCTGTACCCAGAACTGAACCCGGGTCACTGGTGCTGTGATGCTGTGGCAATACCCAGAACAGAGCACGGGTCACTGGAGCTGTGAGGCTTCTGCAGTACCCAGAACTGAACCCGACACTGGAGCTGTTAGGCTGTGGCTGTATTCATAACAGAACCCGGGTCGCAGGAGCAGTGAGACTGTCGCAGTACCCAGAACAGAACACGGGTCACTGGAGCTGTGAGACTCTGGCAGTATTCAGAGCACAACCCGGGTCGCTGGATCTGTGAGGCTGTCGCAGTACCCGGAACTGAACCCGGGACACCGGAGCTGTTAGGCTGTGACAGTAATCAGAACAGAACCCGGGTCGCTAGAGCTGTGAGACCGTGGCAGTACCCAGAACAGAACCCGGGTCCCTTGGAGCTGTGAGGCTGTGGCGGTGTCCAGAACAGAACCGGGGTCACTTGGAGCTGTGAGGCTGCGGCAGTACCCTGAACCGAATCCGGGTCTCTGGAGCTGTGAGGCGGCGGCAGTATTCAGAATATCACCCGGGTCGCTGGAGCTGTGCGACTGTGGCAGTACCCAGAACAGAACCCGGGTCACTGGAGCTGTGAGGCTGTGGCGGTACCCAGAAACGAACCCGCGTCACTGGAGCTGTGAGGCTGTGGCAGAACCCAGAACCGAACCCGGATCACGTGAGGTGTTAGGCTGTGGCAGTACCCAGAACAGAACAAGGGTCACTGGAGCTTTGAGACTGAGGCAGTACCCAGAACCGAACCTGAGTAACTGGAGCTGTGAAGCTACGGCAGTACCCGGAACCTAACACGGGTCACCGGGGCTGTGAAGCTGCGGCAGTACCCAGAACTGAACCTCTGTCACTGGAGCTGTGAGGCTGTGGCAGTAACCAGAACAGAATTTGTGTCACTGGAGCTGTGAGTCTGTGGCTGTACCCAGAACAGAACACGGGTCACTGGCGCTGTGAGACTCTGGCAGGACCCAGAACTGAACCCGGGTCACTGGAGCTGTGAGGCTGCTGCATTACCCGGAACTGAGCACGGGACACCGGAGCTGTAAGACCGTGGCAGTACTCAGAACTGAACCCGGGTCGCTGGAGCTGTGAGGCTTTGGCAGTACCCAGAACTGAACACGGGTCACTGGAGCTTTGAAACTGTGGCAGGACCCAGAACCGAACCTGAGTAACGGGAGCTGTGAAGCTGCGGCAGTACCCAGAACTGAACCTCTGTCACTGGAGCTGTGCGTCCGTGGCAATACCGGGAACAGATCACGGGTCACTGGAGCTGTGCGACTGTGGCAGTACCCAGAACTGAACGCGGTTCACTGGAGCTGTGAGACTGTGGCAGTGCCCTTAACGAACACGGGTCACTGGAGCTGTGAGACTCTGGCAGTACCCAGAAACGAACCCGGGTCACGGGAGCTGTGAGGCTCTGGCAGAACCCAGAACTGAACGCGGATCACTGGAGCTTTGAGACTGTGGCAGTACCGAGAACCGAACCTGAGTAACGGGAGCTGTGAAACTGCGGCTGTACCCAGAACTGAACCTCTGTCACTGGAGCTGTGATTCTGTGGCAGTATCCGGAACAGAACACGGGTCACTGGAGCTGTGAGACTCTGGCAGTACCCAGAACTGAACGCGGGTCACTGGAGCTGTGAGACTGTGGCAGTACCCAGAACTGAACGCGGGTCACTGGAGCTGTGAGGCTGCTGCAGTAACCGGAACTGAACCCGGGACACCGGAGCTGTTAGGCCGTGGCGGTATTCAGAACAGAACCCGGGTCGCTGGAGCTGTGAGACCGTGGGAGTACCCAGAACTGAACCCGGGTCGCTGGAGCTGTGAGACTCCGGCAGTACACAGAACTGAACCCAGGTCACTGGAGCTGTGAGACTGGGGCTGTACCCACAACCGAACATGGGTCACTGGAGCTGTGAGGCTGCGGCAGCACCCAGAACCCAACATGAGTAACTGGAGCTGTAAAGCTACGGCAGTACCCGGAACCAAACCCGGGTCACCGGAGCTGTGAAGCTGTGGCAGTACCCAGAACTGAAACTCGGTCGCTGGAGCTGTGAGGCTGTGGCCGTACCCGGAACAGAACACGGGTCACTGGAGCTGTGAGACTCTGGCAGTACCCAGAACTGAACCCGGGTCACTGGAGCTGTGAGACTCTGTCAGTACCGAGAACTGAACCCGGGTCACTGGAGCTGAGAGGCTGCTACAGCACCGGGAACTGAACCCGGGACAAAGGAACTGTGAGGCCGCAGCAGTACCCGGAACTGAACCCAGGACACTGGAGTTGTGAGGCTGCGGCTGTTCCTGGAACTGAACCCGGGTCACTGGAGCTGTGAGGCTGTGGCAGTATTCAGAACAGAACCCGGGTCACTGGAGATGTGAGACCGTGGCAGTGCCCAGCACTGAACACGGGTCGCTGGAGCTGTGAGCCTGTGGCAGTACCCAGAACTGAAACCAGGACACTGGAGTTGTGAGGCTGCGGCAGTTCCCGGAACTGAACCCGGGCCACTGGAGCTGTGAGACTGTGGCTTTACCCACAACCGAACCCGGGTCAATGGAGCTGTGAGGCTTCTGCATTACCCAGAACTGAACACGGGTCACTGGAGCTGTTAAGCTCTGGCAGTATTCATAACAGAACCCGAGTCGCAGGAGCTGTGAGACTGTGGCAGTACCCAGAACTGAACCCTGGTCACTGGGGCTGTGCGGCTGTGGCAGCACTCAGAACAGAACACGGGTCACTGGAGCTGTGAGACTCTGGCAGTATTCAGAACTGAACCCGGGTCGCTGGAGCTGTGAGGCTGTCGCAGTACCCAGAACCGAACCCGCGTCACTGGAGCTGTGAGCCTGTGGCAGTACCCAGAACAGTACCCGGGTCACTGGAGCTGTGAGCCTGTGGCAGTACCCAGAACCGAACACGGGTCACTGGAGCTGTGAGGCTGCGGCAGTACCCAGAACCGAACCCGGATCACGTGAGCTGTGAAGCTGCGGCAGTACCCTGAACTGAGCCTCTGTCACTGGAGCTGTGAGGCTGTGGCAGTCTTAGGAATAGAACCCGGGTCGCTGGAGCTGTGAGAATGTGGCAGTACACAAAACAGAACCAGGGTCCCTGGAGCTGTGAGGCTGTGGCAGTACCCAGAACCGAACCCGCGACACTGGAGCTGTGAGACACTGGCAGTACCCAGAACAGAAACTAGGTCATTGGAGCTGTGAGGCTGTGGCAGTACCCAGAACTGAACCCGGGTCACTGGAGCTGTGAGGCAGCTGCAGTACCCGGAACTGAACCCGGGACACCGGAGCTGTTAGGCTGTGGCAGTATTCAGAACAGAACCCGGGTCGCTGGAGCTGTGAGACCATGGCAGTGCCCAGAACAGAACCCGGGTCACTGGAGCTGTGAGGCTGTAGCGGTACCCAGAACCGACCCCGGATCACTTGGAGCTGTAAGGCTGCGGCAGTACCCTGAACCGAACCCGGGTCTCTGGAGCGGTGAGGCTGTGGCAGAACCCAGAACCGAACCCGGATCACGTGAGCTGTGAGGCTGTGGCAGTACCCAGAACAGAACACGGGTCACTGGAGCTTTGAGACTGTGGCAGTACCCAGAACCGAACCTGTGAAACTGGAACTGTGAGGCTGCTGCAGTACCCGGAACAGAATATGGGTCACTGGAGCTGTGAGTCTGCGGCAGTACCCAGAACGAAACCCTGGACACTGGAGCTGTCAGGCTGCTGCAGTACTCGCAACTGAGCCCGGGACACCGGAGCTGTGAGTCTGTGGCAGTACCCAGAACAGAACCCGGGTCGCTGGAGCTGTGAGACCCTGGCAGTCCCCAGAACCGAATCCGGATCACGGGAGATGTGAGGCTCTGGCAGTTCCCAGAACTGAACACGGGTCACTGGAGCTTTGAGACTGTGGCAGTACCCAGAATCGAACCTGAGTAACGGGAGCTGTGAGGCTGTGGCAGTACCCGGAACAGAATCTGGGTCACTGGAATTGTGCGTATGTGACAACACCCAGAACAGAACACGGGTCACCGGAGCTGTGAAACTCAGGCAGTACCCAGAAATGAACGCGGGTCACTGGAGCTGTGAGACTGTGGCAGTACCCAGAACAGAATTTAGGTCGCTGGAGCTGTGAGTCTGTGGCAGTACCCTGAACAGAACACGGGTCAATGGAGCTTTGAGACCGTGGCAGTACACAGAACAGAACACGGGTCACTGGAGCTGTGAGTCTGCTGCAGTACCCGGAACTGAACCCGGGACACCGGAGCTGTTAGGCCGTGGCAGTATTCAGAACAGAACCCGGGTCGCTGGAGCTGTGAGACCGTGGCAGTACCCAGAACTGAACCCGGGTCACTTGGGGCTGTGAGGCTGCGGCAGTACGCTGAACCGAACCCGGGTCTCTGGAGCTGTTAGGCTGTGGCAGTATTCAGAATAGAACCCGGGTCGCTGGAGCTGTGAGGCTGTGGCAGTACCCAGAACAGAACCCGGGTCACTGGAGCTGGGAGGCTGTGGCGGAACCCAGAACCGAACCCGCGTCACTGGAGCTGTGAGGCTGTGGCAAACCCAGAACCGAACCCGGATCACGTGAGCTGTGAGTCTGGGGCAGAACCCAGAACCGAAACCGGATCACGTGAGCTGTGAGGCTGTGGCAGTACCCAGAACAGAACACGGGTCACTGGAGCTGTGAGGCTGCTGCAGTACCGAGAACTGAACCCGAGTCGCTGGAGCTGTGTGGCTGTGGCAGTACCCAGAACAGAACCCGGGTCACTGGAGCTGTGAGACTGGGGCTGCATCCACAACCGAACCCGGGTCACTGGAGCTGTGAGACTGTGGCAGTACCCAGAACCCAACATGAGTAACTGGAGCTGTAAAGCTACGGCAGTACCCGGAACCAAACCCGGGTCACCGGAGCTGTGAAGCTGCGGCAGTACCCAGAGCTGAACCTCGGTCACTGGAGCTGTGATGCTGTGGCCGTTTCCGGAACAGAATTTGGGTCACTGGAGCTGTGAGTCTGTGGCAGTTCCCAGAACAGAACACGGGTCACTGGAGCTGTGAGACTCTGGCAGTACCCAGAACTGAACCCGGGTCACTGGAGCTGTGAGGCTGCTGCAGTACCCGGAACTGAGCACGGGACACCGGAGCTGTTAGGCTGTGGCAGTTTTCAGAACAGAACCCGGATCACGGGAGCTGTGAGGCTCTGGCAGTACCCAGAACTGAACACTGGTCACTGGAGCTGTGAGGCTGTGGCAGTACCCGGAACAGAATCTGGGTCTTTGGAGCTGTGCGTCCGTGGCAATACCCAGAACAGATCACGGGTCACTGGAGCTGTGAGACTCTGGCAGTACCCAGAAATGAACACGGGTCATAGGAGCTGTGAGACTGTGGCATTACCCAGAGCTGAACGCGGGTCACTGGAGCTGTGAGGCTGCTGCAGTACCCGGAGCTGAACCCGGGACACCGGAGCTGTTAGGCCGTGGCAGTATTCAGAACAGAACCCGGGTGGCTGGAGCTGTGAGACCGTGGCTGTACCCAGAACTGAACAAGGGTCACTTGGAGCTGTGAGGCTGCGGCAGTACGCTGAACCGAACCCGGGTATCTGGAGCTGTTAGGCTGTGGCAGTATTCAGAATAGAACCCGGGACGCTGGAGCTGTGAGGCTGTGGCAGTACCCAGAACAGAACCCGGGTCACCGGAGCTGTGAGGCTGTGGCGGAACCCAGAACCGAACCCGCGTCACTGGAGCTGTGAGGCTGTGGCAAACCCAGAACCGAACCCGGATCACGTGAGCTGTGAGGCTGTGGCAGAACCCAGAACCGAAACCGGATCTCGTGAGCTGTGAGGCTGTGGCAGTGCCCAGAACTGAACACGGGGCGCTTGAGCTGTGAGGCTGTGGCAGTACCGAGAACAGAACCCGGGTCACTGGAGCTGTGAGACTGGGGCTGCACCCACAACTGAACCCGGGTCACTGGAGCTGTGAGACTGTGGCAGCAACCAGAACCCAACATGAGTAACTGGAGCTGTAAAGCTACGGCAGTACCCGGAACCAAACCCGGGTCCCGGGAGCTGCGAAGCTGCGGCAGTACCCAGAACTGAATCTAGGTCACTGGAGCTGTGAGGCTGTGGCCGTACCGGGAACAGAACACGGGTCACTGGAGCTGTGAGACTCTGGCAGTACCCAGAACTGAACCCGGGTCACTGGAGCTGTGAGACTCTGGCAGTACCCAGAACTGAACCACTATCCCTGGAGCTGTGAGGCTGCTGCAGTGCCCGGAACTGAGCACGGGACACCGGAGCTGTTGGGCTGTGGCAGTATTCAGAACAGAACCCGCGTCGCTGGAGCTGTGAGACCATGGCAGTACCCAGAACTGAACCCGGGTCGCTGGAGCTGTGAGACTCTGGCAGTACCCAGGACCGAACCCGGATCACGGGAGTTGTGAGGCTCTGGCAGTACCCAGAACTGAATACGGGTCACTGGAGCTTTGAGACTGTGGCAGTACCCAGAACCGACCCTGAGTAACGGGAGCTGTGAAGCTGCGGAAGTAACCAGAACTGAACCTCTGTCACTGGAGCTGTGAGGCTGTGGCAGTACCGGGAACAGAATTTGGGTCTCTGGAGCTGTGAGTCTGTGGCAGTACCCAGAACAGAACACGGGTCACTGGAGCTGTGAGACTCTGGCAGTACCCAGAACTGATCCCGGGTCACTGGAGCTGTGAGGCTGCTGCAGTACGCGGAACTCAGCACGGGACAACGGAGCTGTGAAGCTGCGGCAGTACCCAGAACTGAACCTCTGTCACTGGAGCTGTAAGGCTGTGGCAGTACCCGGAACAGAATCTGGGTCATTGGAGCTGTTCGTCCGTAGCAATACCCAGAACAGAACACGGGTCACTGGAGCTGTGAGACTCTGGCAGTACCCAGAAATGAACACGGGTCACTGGAGCTGTGAGACTGTGGCAGTACCCGGAACTGAACGCGGGTCACTGGAGCTTTGAGGCTGCTGCAGTACCCGGAGCTGAACCCGGGACACCGGAGCTGTTAGGCCGTGGCAGTATTCAGAACAGAACCCGGGTCGCTGGAGCTGTGAGACCGTGGCTGTACCCAGAACTGAACCTAGGTCACTGGAGCTGTGAGGCTGAGGCAGGACCCAGAACTGAACCCGGGTCACTGGAGCTATTAGGCTGTGGCAGTACCCAGAACAGAACCCGGGTCACTGGATCTGTGAGGCTGTGGCGGTACCCAGAACCGAACCCGGGTGAATTGGAGCTGTGAGGCTGCGGCAGTACCCTGAACCGAACCGGGGTCTCTGGAGCGGTGAGGCTGTGGCAGAACACAAAACCGAACACGGATCACGTGAGCTGTGAGGCTTTGGCAGTACCCAGAACAGAACACGGGTCACTGGAGCTTTGAAACTGTGGCAGTACCCAGAAACGAACCTGAGTAACTGGAGCTGTGAAGCTACGGCAGTTCCCGGAACCTAACCCGGGTCACCGGGGCTGTGAAGCTGCGGCAGTGCCCAGAACTGAATCTAGGTCACTGGAGCTGTGAGGCTGCTGCAGTACCCGGAACAGAATTTGGGTCACTGGAGCTGTGAGTCTGCGGCAGTACCCAGAACTGAACCCGGGTCACTGTAGCTGTGACGCTGCTTCAGTACCCGGTACTGAGCCCGGGACACCGGAGCTGTGGGTCTGTGGCAGTACCCAGAACAGAACCCGGGTCGCTGGAACTGTGAGACCGTGGCATTACCCAGATCTGAACACGGGTCGCTGGAGCTGTGAGACTCTGGCAGTACCCAGAACCGAACCCGGATCACGGGAGCTGTGAGGCTCTGGCAGTACACAGAACTGAACACGGGTCACTGGAGCTTTCAGACTGTGGCAGTACCCAGAACCGATCATGACTAACGGGAGCTGTGAAGTTGCGGCCGTACCCAGAACTGAGCCTCTGTCACTGGAGCTGTGAGGCTGTGGCAGTACCCGGAACAGAATCTGGGTCACTGGAGTTGTGCGTCCGTGGCTATACCCAGAAGAGAACACGGGTCACTGGAGCTGTGAGACTCTGGCAGTACCCAGAACTGAACGCGGGTCACTGGAGCTGTGAGACTGTGTCTGTACCCGGAACAGAACACGGGTCAATGGTGATTTGAGACCGTGGCAGTACCCAGAACAGAACACGGGTCACTGGAGCTGTGAGGCTCTGGCAGTACCCAGAACCGAACCCGGATCACGGGAGCTGTGACGCTCTGTCAGTTCCCAGAACTGAACACGGGTCACTGGAGCTTTGAGACTGTGGCAGTACCCAGAACCGAACCTGAGTAACGGGAGCTGTGAAGCTGCGGCAGTACCCAGAACTGAACCTCTGCCACTCGTGCTGTGAGGCTGTGGCTGTACCCGGAACAGAATCTGGGTCACTGGAGCTGTGCGTCCGTGGCAATACCCAGAACAGAACACGGGTCACTGGAACTGTGAGACTGTAGCAGTCACCAGAACTGAACCCGGCTCACTGGAGCTGTGAGGCTGTGGCGGTACCCAAAAGCGAACCCGGGTCACTGGAACTGTGAGCCTGCGGCAGAACCGAAAACCGAACCCGGATCACGGGAGCTGTGAGGCTGTGGCAGTACCCAGAGCAGAACACGGATCACTGGAGCTGTGAAGCTGCGGCAGTACCCAAAACTGAACCCGGGCCACTGGAGCTGTGAGGCTGCTGCATTACCCGGAACTGAGCCCGGGACACCGGAGCTGTTAGGCTGTGGTAGTATTCAGAACAGAACCCGGGTCGCTAGAGCTGTAAGACCGTGGTAGTACCCAGAACTGAACCCGGGTCGCTGGAGCTGTGAGGCTGTGGTTGTACCCAGAACTGATCCCTGGTCACTGGAGCTGTGAGGTTGTGGCAGTACCCAGAATAGAACCGCGGTCTCTGGAGCTGTGTGGCTGTGGCAGTACCCAGTACCGAACCCGAGTCATTGGATCTGTGAGGCTTTGGCAGTACCCAGACCCGAACCCGGGACACTGGATCTGTGAGGCTGAGGCAGTACCCAGAACTGAATCCGGGTCAGTGGATCTGTGAGGCTGTAGCAGTCCCCAGAACAGAACCCGGGCCGTTGAAGCTGTGAGGCTGTGGCAGTACCCAGAGCCGAAACCCGGTCACTGGATCTGTGAGGCTTTTGCAGTACCCAGAACTGAACCCGGGTCACTGCATCTGTGAGGCTGTGGCAGTTCCCAGAACCGAAGACGGGTCGCTGAAGCTGTGAGGCTGTGGTATAACCCAGAACTGATCCCCGGTCACTGGATCTATGACGCTGTGGCAGTACCCTGATCTGAACCCAGGTCACTAGATCTGTGAGGCTGTGGCAGTACCCAGAACAGAACCCGGTCGCTGGAGCTGTGAGGCTGTGGCAGTACCCAGTACTGAAAACGGGTCACTGGAGCTGTGTGACTGTGGCAGCACCCAGAACCGAACCCGTGTCACTGGGGCTGTGAGGCTGTGGCAGTACTCAGAACAGAATCCGGGTCACTGGAGCTGTGAGACCGTGCCAGTATCCAGAACAGAACCCGGGTCGCTGGAGCTGTGAGGCTGTGGCTGTACCCAAAACCGAATCCGAGTCACTGGAGCTGTGAGGCTGTGGCAGTGCCCCGAACCGAACCCGGGTCACTGGAGCTGTGAGGCTGTGGCAGTACCCAGAACAGAACCCGGGTCACTGGAGCTGTGAGTCTGTTGCAGTACCTAGAACTGATCCCGGGTCACTTGTAGCTGTGAGGCTGCGGCAGTACCCAGAACCGAACCCGGGTCAATGGAGCTGTGAGACTGTGGCAGTACCCAGATCATAACCAGGGTCGCTGGAGCTGTGAGGCTGTGGTTGTACCCAGAACTGATCCCTGGTCACTGGAGCTGTGAGGTTGTGGCAGTACCCAGAATAGAACCCCGGTCTCTGGAGCTGTGTGGCTGTGGCAGTACCCAGACCCGAACACGGGACACTGGATCTGTGAGGCTGAGGCAGTACCCAGAACTGAACCCGGGTCAGTGGATCTGTGAGGCTGTAGCAGTCCCCAGAACAGAACCCGGGCCGTTGAAGCTGTGAGGCTGTGGCAGTACCCAGAGCCGAAACCCGGTCACTGGATCTGTGAGGCTTTTGCAGTACCCAGAACTGAACCCGGGTCACTGCATCTGTGAGGCTGTGGCAGTTCCCAGAACCGAAGACGGGTCGCTGAAGCTGTGAGGCTGTGGTATAACCCAGAACTGATCCCCGGTCACTGGATCTATGACGCTGTGGCAGTACCCTGATCTGAACCCAGGTCACTAGATCTGTGAGGCTGTGGCAGTACCCAGAACAGAACCCGGTCGCTGGAGCTGTGAGGCTGTGGCAGTACCCAGTACTGAAAACGGGTCACTGGAGCTGTGTGACTGTGGCAGCACCCAGAACCGAACCCGTGTCACTGGGGCTGTGAGGCTGTGGCAGTACTCAGAACAGAATCCGGGTCACTGGAGCTGTGAGACCGTGCCAGTATCCAGAACAGAACCCGGGTCGCTGGAGCTGTGAGGCTGTGGCTGTACCCAAAACCGAATCCGAGTCACTGGAGCTGTGAGGCTGTGGCAGTGCCCCGAACCGAACCCGGGTCACTGGAGCTGTGAGGCTGTGGCAGTACCCAGAACAGAACCCGGGTCACTGGAGCTGTGAGTCTGTTGCAGTACCTAGAACTGATCCCGGGTCACTTGTAGTTGTGAGGCTGCGGCAGTACCCAGAACCGAACCCGGGTCAATGGAGCTGTGAGACTGTGGCAGTACCCAGATCATAACCAGGGTCGCTGGAGCTGTGAGGCTGTGGTTGTACCCAGAACTGATCCCTGGTCACTGGAGCTGTGAGGTTGTGGCAGTACCCAAAATAGAACCCCGGTCTCTGGAGCTGTGTGGCTGTGGCAGTACCCAGACCCGAACACGGGACACTGGATCTGTGAGGCTGAGGCAGTACCCAGAACTGAACCCGGGTCAGTGGATCTGTGAGGCTGTGGCAGTACCCAGAACTGAACCCGGGTCAGTGGATCTGTGAGGCTGTGGCAGTACCCAGAACAAAACCCGGGTCACTGGATCTGTGAGGCTGTGGCAGTTCCCAGAACCGAAGACGGGTCGCTGAAGCTGTGAGGCTGTGGTATTACCCAGAACCGATCCCCGGTCACTGGATCTATGACGCTGTGGCAGTACCCTGATCTGAACCCAGGTCACTGGATCTGTGAGGCTGTGGCAGTACCCAGAACCGAGCCCGTGTCGCTGGAGCTGTGAGAATGTGGCAGTACCCAGAACAGAACCCGGTCGCTGGAGCTGTGAGGCTGTGGCAGCACCCAGAACTGAAAACGGGTCAACGGAGCTGTGTGACTGTGGCAGCTCCCAGAATCGAACCCGTGTCACTGGGGCTGTGAGGCTGTGGCAGTACTCAGAACAGAACCCGGGTCACTGGAGCTGTGAGACCGTGCCAGTATCCAGAACAGAACCCGGGTCGCTGGAGCTGTGAGGCTGTGGCTGTACCCAAAACCGAATCCGGGTCACTGGAGCTGTGAGGCTGTGGCAGTGCCCCGAACCGAACCCGGGTCACTGGAGCTGTGAGGCTGTGGCAGTACCCAGAACAGAACCCGGGTCACTGGAGCTGTGAGTCTGTTGCAGTACCTAGAACTGATCCCGGGTCACTTGCAGCTGTGAGGCTGCGGCAGTACCCAGAACCGAACCCGGGTCACTGGAGCTGTGAGACTGTGGCAGTACCCAGATCATAACCAGGGTCGCTGGAGCTGTGAGGCTGTGGTTGTACCCAGAACTGATCCCTGGTCACTGGAGCTGTGAGGTTGTGGCAGTACCCAGAATAGAACCCCGGTCTCTGGAGCTGTGTGGCTGTGGCAGTACCCAGTACCGAACCCGAATCATTGGATCGGTGAGGCTTTGGCATTGCCCAGACCCGTACCCGGGACACTGGATCTCTGAGGCTGAGGTAGTACCCAGAAATGAACCCGGGACAGTGGATCTGTGAGGCTGTGGCAGTACCCAGAACAGAACCCGGGTCGTTGAAGCTGTGAGGCTGTGGCAGTACCCAGAGCCGAAACCCGGTCACTGGATCTGTGAGGCTTTTGCAGTACGCAGAACTGAACAAGGGTCACCAGATCTGTGAGGCTGTGGCAGTTCCCAGAACCGAAGACGGGTCGCTGAAGCTGTGAGGCTGTGGTATTAGCCAGAACCGATCCCCGGTCACTGGATCTATGACGCTGTGGCAGTACCCTGATCTGAACCCAGGTCACTGGATCTGTGAGGCTGTGGCAGTACCCAGAACCGAACCCGTGTCGCTGGAGCTGTGAGAATGTGGCAGTACCCAGAACAGAACCCGGTCGCTCTAGCTGTGAGGCTGTGGCAGTACCCAGAACTGAAAACGGGTCATTGGAGCTGTGAGACCGTGCCAGTATTCAGAACAGAACCCGGGTCGCTGGAGCTGTGAGGCTGTGGCTGTACCCAAAACCGAACCCGGGTCACTGGAGCTGTGAGGCTGTGGCAGTGCCCCGAACCGAACACGGGTCACTGGAGCTGTGAGGCTGTGGCAGTACCCAGAACAGAACCCGGGTCACTGGAGCTGTGAGTCTGTTGCAGTACCTAGAACTGATCCCGGGTCACTTGTAGCTGTGAGGATGCGGCAGTACCCAGAACCGAACCCGGGTCACTGGAGCTGTGAGGCTGTGGTTGCACCCAGAACTGATCCCTGGTCACTGGAGCTGTGAGGTTGTGGCAGTACCCAGAATAGAACCCCGGTCTCTGGAGCTGTGTGGCTGTGGCAGTACCCAGACCCGAACCCGGGACACTGGATCTGTGAGGCTGAGGCAGTACCCAGAACTGAACCCGGGTCAGTGGATCTGAGAGGCTGTGGCAGTACCCAGAACAGAACCCGGGTCGTTGAAGCTGTGAGGCTGTGGCAGTACCCAGAGCCGAAACCCGGTTACTGGATCTGTGAGGCTTTTGCAGTACCCAGAACTGAACCCGGGTCACTGGACCTGTGAGGCTGTGGCAGTTCCCAGAACCGAAAACGGGACGCTGAAGCTGTGAGGCTGTGGTATTACCCAGAACCGGTCCCCGCTCACTGGATCTGTGACGCTGTGGCAGTACCCTGATCTGAACCCAGGTCACTGGATCTGTGAGACTGTGGCAGTACCCGGAACCGAACCCGGGTCGCTGGAGCTGTGAGAATATGGCAGTACCCAAAACAGAACCCGGTCGCTGGAGCTGTGAAGCTGTGGCAGTACCCAGAACTGAAAACGGGTCACTGGAGCTGTGTGACTGTGGCAGTACCCAGAATCGAACCCGTGTCACTGGGGCTGTGAGGCTGTGGCAGTACTCAGAACAGAACCCGGGTCACTGGAGCTGTGAGACCGTGCCAGCATCCAGAACAGAACCCGGGTCGCTGGAGCTGTGAGGCTGTGGCTGTACCCAATACCGAACCCGGGTCACTGGAGCTGTGAGGCTGTGGCAGTGCCCGGAACCGAACCCGGGTCACTGGAGCTGTGAGACTGTGGCAGTATCCATAACAGAACCCGGGTCACTGGATCTGTGAGGCTTTTGCAGTACCCAGAACTGAACCCGGGTCACTGGACCTGTGAGGCTGTGGCAGTTCCCAGAACCGAAAACGGGACGCTGAAGCTGTGAGGCTGTGGTATTGCCCAGAACCGATCCCCGGTCACTGGATCTGTGACGCTGTGGCAGTACCCTGATCTGAACCTAGGTCACTGGATCTGTGAGAATGTGGCAGGACCCGGAACTGAACCCGGGTCGCTGGAGCTGTGAAGCTGTGGCAGTTCCCAGAACTGAAAACGGGTCACTGGAGCTGTGTGACTGTGGCAGTACCCAGAAGCGAACCCGTGTCACTGGGGCTGTGAGGCTGTGGCAGTACTCAGAACAGAACCCGGGTCACTGGAGCTGTGAGACTGTGCCAGTATCCAGAACAGAACCCGGGTCGCTGGAGCTGTGAGGCTGTGGCTGTACCCAAAACCGAACCCGGGTCACTGGAGCTGTGAGGCTGTGCCAGTGCCCCGAACCGAACGCGGGTCACTGGAGCTGTGGGACTGTGGCAGTATCCATAACAGAACCCGGGTCACTGGAGCTGTGAGGCTGTGGCAGGACCCAGAACAGAACCCGGGTCACTGGAGCTGTGAGTCTGTTGCAGGACCTAGAACTGATCCCGGGTCACTGGAGCTGTGAGGTTGTGGCAGTACCCAGAACAGAGCCAGGGTCTCTGGAGCTGTGTGTCTGTGGCAGTACCCAGTACCGAACCCGAGTCATTGGATCTGTGAAGCTTTGGCAGTACCCAGAACCGAACCCTGGTCACTGGAGCTGTGAGACTGTGGCAGTACCCAGATCATAACCAGGGTCGCTGGAGGTGTGAGGCTGTGGTTGTACCCAGAACTGATACCGGGTCACTGGAGCTGTGAGTTTGCGGCAGTACCCAGAACCGAACCCGGGTCAGTGGAGCTGTGAGACTGTGGCAGTACCCAGATCATAACCAGGGTCGCTGGAGCTGTGAGGCTGTGGTTGTACCCAGAACTGATCCCGGGTAACAGGAGCTGTGAGGTCGTGGCAATACCCAGAACCGAACCCGGGTCACTGGAGTGTGAGACTGTGGCAGTACCCAGATCATAACCAGGGTCGCTGGCTCGGTGACGCTGTGGTTGTACCCAGAACTGATCCCTGGTCACTGGAGCTGTGAGTTTGTTGCAGTACCCAGAATAGAACCCAGGTCTCTGGAGCTGTGTGGCTGTGGCAGTACCCAGAACCGAACCCGGGACACTGGATCTGTGAGGCTGAGGCAGTACCCAGAACTGAACCCGGGTCAGTGGATCTGTGAGGCTGTGGCAGTAGCCAGAACAGAACCCGGGTCGTTGAAGCTGTGAGGCTGTGGCAGTACCCAGAGCCGAAACCCGGTCACTGGATCTGTGAGGCTTTTGCAGTACCCAGAACTGAACCCGGGTCACTGGACCTGTGAGGCTGTGGCAGTTCCCAGAACCGAAAACGGGACGCTGAAGCTGTGAGGCTGTGGTATTACCCAGAACCTATCCCCGGTCACTGGATCTGTGACGCTGTGGCAGTCCCCTGATCTGAACCCAGGTCACTGGATCTGTGAGACTGTGGCAGTACCCGGAACCGAACCCGGGTCGCTGGAGCTGTGAGAAAATGGCAGTACCCAAAACAGAACCCGGTCGCTGGAGCTGTGAAGCTGTGGCAGTACCCAGAACTGAAAACGGTTCACTGGATCTGTGTGACTGTGGCAGTACCCAGAACCGAACCCGTGTCACTGGGATTGTGAGGCTGTGGCAGTACTCAGAACAGAACCCGGGTCACTGGAGCTGTGAGACTGTGCCAGTATCCAGAACAGAACCCGGGTCGCTGTAGCTGTGAGGCTGTGGCTGTACCCAAAACCGAACCCTGGTCACTGGAGCTGTGAGGCTGTGGCAGTACCCAGAACCGAACCCGGGTCACTGGAGCTGTGAGACTGTGGCAGTATCCAGAACAGAACCCGGGTCACTTGTAGGTGTGAGGCGGCGGCAGTACACAGAACAGAAACCGGGTCTCTGGAGCTGTGTGGCTGTGGCAGTACCCAGTACCGAACCCGAGTCATTGGATCTGTGAGGCTTTGGCAGTACCCAGAACCGAACCCGGGACACTGGATCAGAGAGGCTGTGGCATTACCCAAGTACTGAACCCGGGTCACTGGAGCTGTGAGTCTGCTGCAGT
Source organism: Heterodontus francisci (assembly GCF_036365525.1). Taxonomy (NCBI): domain Eukaryota; kingdom Metazoa; phylum Chordata; class Chondrichthyes; order Heterodontiformes; family Heterodontidae; genus Heterodontus; species Heterodontus francisci. The sequence goes on from NC_090391.1 coordinate 58,697,892, forward strand.
ACCTAGAACTGATCCCGGGTCACTTGTAGCTGTGAGGATGCGGCAGTACCCAGAACCGAACCCGGGTCACTGGAGCTGTGAGGCTGTGGTTGCACCCAGAACTGATCCCTGGTCACTGGAGCTGTGAGGTTGTGGCAGTACCCAGAATAGAACCCCGGTCCCTGGAGCTGTGTGGCTGTGGCAGTACCCAGACCCGAACCCGGGACACTGGATCTGTGAGGCTGAGGCAGTACCCAGAACTGAACCCGGGTCAGTGGATCTGTGAGGCTGTGGCAGTACCCAGAACAGAACCCGGGTCGTTGAAGCTGTGAGGCTGTGGCAGTACCCAGAGCCGAAACCCGGTCAATGGATCTGTGAGGCTTTTGCAGTACCCAGAACTGAACCCGGGTCACTGGACCTGTGAGGCTGTGGCAGTTCCCAGAACCGAAAACGGGACGCTGAAGCTGTGAGGCTGTGGTATTACCCAGAACCGGTCCCCGGTCACTGGATCTGTGACGCTGTGGCAGTACCCTGATCTGAACCCAGGTCACCGGATCTGTGAGACTGTGGCAGTACCCGGAACCGAACCCGGGTCGCTGGAGCTGTGAGAATATGGCAGTACCCAAAACAGAACCCGGTCGCTGGAGCTGTGAAGCTGTGGCAGTACCCAGAACTGAAAACGGGTCACTGGAGCTGTGTGACTGTGGCAGTACCCAGAATCGAACCCGTGTCACTGGGGCTGTGAGGCTGTGGCAGTACTCAGAACAGAACCCGGGTCACTGGAGCTGTGAGACCGTGCCAGCATCCAGAACAGAACCCGGGTCGCTGGAGCTGTGAGGCTGTGGCTGTACCCAATACCGAACCCGGGTCACTGGAGCTGTGAGGCTGTGGCAGTGCCCCGAACCGAACCCGGATCACTGGAGCCGTGAGGCTGCGGCAGTACCCAGAACAGAACCCGGGTCACTGGAGCTGTGAGGCTTTGGCAGTACCCAGAACCGAACCCGGGTCAATGGAGCTGTGAGACTGTGGCAGTACCCAGAGCCGAAACCCGGTCACTGGATCTGTGAGGCTTTTGCAGTAACCAGAACTGAACCCGGGTCACTGGACCTGTGAGGCTGTGGCAGTTCCCAGAACCGAAAACGGGACGCTGAAGCTGTGAGGCTGTGGTATTACCCAGAACCGATCCCCGGTCACTGGATCTGTGACGCTGTGGCAGTACCCTGATCTGAACCTAGGTCACTGGATCTGTGAGAATGTGGCAGGACCCGGAACTGATCCCGGGTCGCTGGAGCTGTGAAGCTGTGGCAGTTCCCAGAACTGAAAACGGGTCACTGGAGCTGTGTGACTGTGGCAGTACCCAGAATCGAACCCGTGTCACTGGGGCTGTGAGGCTGTGGCAGTACTCAGAACAGAACCCGGGTCACTGGAGCTGTGAGACTGTGCCAGTATCCAGAACAGAACCCGGGTCGCTGGAGCTGTGAGGCTGTGGCTGTACCCAAAACCGAACCCTGGTCACTGGAGCTGTGAGGCTGTGGCAGTACCCAGAACCGAACCCGGGTCACTGGAGCTGTGAGACTGTGGCAGTATCCAGAACAGAACCCGGGTCACTTGTAGGTGTGAGGCTGTGGCAGTACACAGAACAGAAACCGGGTCTCTGGAGCTGTGTGGCTGTGGCAGTACCCAGTACCGAACCCGAGTCATTGGATCTGTGAGGCTTTGGCAGTACCCAGAACCGAACCCGGGACACTGGATCTGAGAGGCTGTGGCATTACCCAAGTACTGAACCCGGGTCACTGGAGCTGTGAGTCTGTTGCAGTACCTAGAACTGATCCCGGGTCACTTGTAGCTGTGAGGATGCGGCAGTACCCAGAACCGAACCCGGGTCACTGGAGCTGTGAGGCTGTGGTTGCACCCAGAACTGATCCCTGGTCACTGGAGCTGTGATGTTGTGGCAGTACCCAGAATAGAACCCCGGTCCCTGGAGCTGTGTGGCTGTGGCAGTACCCAGACCCGAACCCGGGACACTGGATCTGTGAGGCTGAGGCAGTACCCAGAACTGAACCCGGGTCAGTGGTTCTGTGAGGCTGTGGCAGTACCCAGAACAGAACCCGAGTCGTTGAAGCTGTGAGGCTGTGGCAGTACCCAGAGCCGAAACCCGGTCAATGGATCTGTGAGGCTTTTGCAGTACCCAGAACTGAACCCGGGTCACTGGACCTGTGAGGCTGTGGCAGTTCCCAGAACCGAAAACGGGACGCTGAAGCTGTGAGGCTGTGGTATTACCCAGAACCGGTCCCCGGTCACTGGATCTGTGACGCTGTGGCAGTACCCTGATCTGAACCCAGGTCACCGGATCTGTGAGACTGTGGCAGTACCCGGAACCGAACCCGGGTCGCTGGAGCTGTGAGAATATGGCAGTACCCAAAACAGAACCCGGTCGCATTAGCTGTGAAGCTGTGGCAGTACCCAGAACTGAAAACGGGTCACTGGAGCTGTGTGACTGTGGCAGTACCCAGAATCGAACCCGTGTCACTGGGGCTGTGAGGCTGTGGCAGTACTCAGAACAGAACCCGGGTCACTGGAGCTGTGAGACCGTGCCAGCATCCAGAACAGAACCCGGGTCGCTGGAGCTGTGAGGCTGTGGCTGTACCCAATACCGAACCCGGGTCACTGGAGCTGTGAGGCTGTGGCAGTGCCCCGAACCGAACCCGGATCACTGGAGCCGTGAGGCTGCGGCAGTACCCAGAACAGAACCCGGGTCACTGGAGCTGTGAGGCTTTGGCAGTACCCAGAACCGAACCCGGGTCAATGGAGCTGTGAGACTGTGGCAGTACCCAGAGCCGAAACCCGGTCACTGGATCTGTGAGGCTTTTGCAGTAACCAGAACTGAACCCAGGTCACTGGACCTGTGAGGCTGTGTCAGTTCATAGAACCGAAAACGGGACGCTGAAGCTGTGAGGCTGTGGTATTACCCAGAACCGATCCCCGGTCACTGGATCTGTGACGCTGTGGCAGTACCCTGATCTGAACCTAGGTCACTGGATCTGTGAGAATGTGGCAGGACCCGGAACTGATCCCGGGTCGCTGGAGCTGTGAAGCTGTGGCAGTTCCCAGAACTGAAAACGGGTCACTGGAGCTGTGTGACTGTGGCAGTACGCAGAATCGAACCCGTGTCACTGGGGCTGTGAGGCTGTGGCAGTACTCAGAACAGAACCCGGGTCACTGGAGCTGTGAGACTGTGCCAGTATCCAGAACAGAACCCGGGTCGCTGGAGCTGTGAGGCTGTGGCTGTACCCAAAACCGAACCCGGGTCACTGGAGCTGTGAGGCTGTGCCAGTGCCCCGAACCGAACGCGGGTCACTGGAGCTGTGGGACTGTGGCAGTATCCATAACAGAACCCGGGTCACTGGAGCTGTGAGGCTGTGGCAGGACCCAGAACAGAACCCGGGTCACTGGAGCTGTGAGTCTGTTGCAGGACCTAGAACTGATCCCGGGTCACTGGAGCTGTGAGGTTGTGGCAGTACCCAGAACAGAGCCAGGGTCTCTGGAGCTGTGTGTCTGTGGCAGTACCCAGTACCGAACCCGAGTCATTGGATCTGTGAGACTTTGGCAGTACCCAGAACCGATCCCGGGTCACTGGAGCTGTGTGGCTGTGGCAGTACCCAGTCCCGAACCCGAGTCATTGGATCTGTGAAGCTTTGGCAGTACCCAGAACCGAACCCGGGTCACTGGAGCTGTGAGACTGTGGCAGTACCCAGATCATAACCAGGGTCGCTGGAGGTGTGAGGCTGTGGTTGTACCCAGAACTGATACCGGGTCACTGGAGCTGTGAGTTTGCGGCAGTACCCAGAACCGAACCCGGGTCAGTGGAGCTGTGAGACTGTGGCAGTACCCAGATCATAACCAGGGTCGCTGGAGCTGTGAGGCTGTGGTTGTACCCAGAACTGATCCCGGGTAACAGGAGCTGTGAGGTCGTGGCAATACCCAGAACCGAACCCGGGTCACTGGAGCTGTGAGACTGTGGCAGTACCCAGATCATAACCAGGGTCGCTGGCTCGGTGACGCTGTGGTTGTACCCAGAACTGATCCCTGGTCACTGGAGCTGTGAGGTTGTTGCAGTACCCAGAATAGAACCCAGGTCTCTGGAGCTGTGTGGCTGTGGCAGTACCCAGAACCGAACCCGGGACACTGGATCTGTGAGGCTGAGGCAGTACCCAGAACTGAACCCGGGTCAGTGGATCTGTGAGGCTGTGGCAGTACCCAGAACAGAACCCGGGTCGTTGAAGCTGTGAGGCTGTGGCAGTACCCAGAGCCGAAACCCGGTCGCTGGATCTGTGAGGCTTTTGCAGTACCCAGAACTGAACCCGGGTCACTGGACCTGTGAGGCTGTGGCAGTTCCCAGAACCGAAAACGGGACGCTGAAGCTGTGAGGCTGTGGTATTACCCAGAACCTATCCCCGGTCACTGGATCTGTGACGCTGTGGCAGTCCCCTGATCTGAACCCAGGTCACTGGATCTGTGAGACTGTGGCAGTACCCGGAACCGAACCCGGGTCGCTGGAGCTGTGAGAAAATGGCAGTACCCAAAACAGAACCCGGTCGCTGGAGCTGTGAAGCTGTGGCAGTACCCAGAACTGAAAACGGTTCACTGGATCTGTGTGACTGTGGCAGTACCCAGAACCGAACCCGTGTCACTGGGGTTGTGAGGCTGTGGCAGTACTCAGAACAGAACCCGGGTCACTGGAGCTGTGAGACTGTGCCAGTATCCAGAACAGAACCCGGGTCGCTGTAGCTGTGAGGCTGTGGCTGTACCCAAAACCGAACCCTGGTCACTGGAGCTGTGAGGCTGTGGCAGTACCCAGAACCGAACCCGGGTCACTGGAGCTGTGAGACTGTGGCAGTATCCAGAACAGAACCCGGGTCACTTGTAGGTGTGAGGCTGTGGCAGTACCCAGAACAGAACCCGGGTCTCTGGAGGTGTGTGGCTGTGGCAGTACCCAGTACCGAACCCGAGTCATTGGATCTGTGAGGCTTTGGCAGTACCCAGAACCGAACCCGGGACACTGGATCTGTGAGGCTGTGGCATTACCCAAGTACTGAACCCGGGTCACTGGATCTGTGGCGCTGTGGCAGTAGCCAGAAACGAACACGGGACGCTGAAGCTGTGAGGCTGTGGCAGTGCCCAGATCTGAACCCGGATCACTGGAGCCGTGAGGCTGCGGCAGTACCCAGAACAGAACCCGGGTCACTGTATCTGTGAGGCTGTGGCAGTACCAAGAAATGAACCCGGGTCACTTTAGCTGTGAGTTTGCGGTGCTAATACTTGTTTTTAAAACAATACTATGTTACATTGAAAGGCTGATTGACAGCGTCTCAGGACAGAGTTCATAAAAACAGACAGTGACGGAAATACTCAGCTGGTCGGGCAGCATCTGTGGAGAGAGAAACAAAGTTAATGTTTCAGGTCTGTGATCCTTCATCAGAACTGTCAGATATAAGAAATGTAAAAGATTTTAAGCCAGTAAAGTGGGGGTGGGGTAAGAGATAGCAAGAGAGAAGATGTTGAAAAGACTAGGTCACAGAATAACCGTCCAGAAGGCCATGGAGCAAAGACAAACAATATGTTATTGTTGTGCTGAAAGACACTTTAAGGTAAAGCTGCTTTACCTTGTACCTCCTGGTAGGAGACTCTCTTCTCTCTGACCCATGTTGACTGCACTGTGACCCAGAATATGGTGACTTCACATCTTCTTTCTTTTAGTTGGAGATATTCAATTCAGGAATGTTTTAAGATGGTATCGGATGTGTTCATGTGACACCGATTAGCTTTGACCATTTGTCCTTTGTCCTAGTCAGACAGTTTCAACACACAAAGACCAAGATATGTTTCCTTTGATGGCCATTTTGGATAAATTGTTCACTTTGTAAATTAAAGGCTGATTTTTTTTTAAAGACAGAGATGGTTTCTGGAGCTCTTTGGAGTTATTTTCACGATTGTTCTATCATCACAGCTGTGGTTTGTGTGACAACTCCATGTGGATGTTAAACTGGAAGGGTGATTGCAATGTCAAAGGACTCTCCAGTCCAAAGGGCTATCACACTGTCATTGTATCCTGCATTGCAAGGTGCTGTCACCGTGCAAGAGGTGATTGAATTACAAAGGGTATTTCTTTGCAAGAGGCTTCTGCCTTCCAGCAAGCAGCTATTGAACTGCAAGATTGTTCGCATTACAAGAAGATATTACACAGTAAGAGGCAATTGCAATGTAAGGTGCTTTTGCATTAATCATGGATATTGTATTGTAAGTCCCCAGTGTACTGCATCAGGATGTTGCATTTCAAAGGGCAATTGAACTCCGATGAGCTATTGCTCTGCAAATGTCCATTACTTTGCCAGTGTGCAATGTTATCAATGGGCGATTGCATGACTTAGCCCTATTGCATTGCAAGTAGTTGTTGCATTGCATTGTCAAAAAACCTTGGCAGTACTAGTTTTATTGCGTTGCATGTGGATGTTGGATTGAAAGGGGCCATTGCATTGAAAGGGGCTCTGACATTGCAAGGATACTAGTCTGCAAGGGAGGGACTGTTGGACTGCAAGCGCTATTGCAATGAAATGCGTGTTGCATTGGTGGAGTTTTTGGTCTGCAAATAGTTCTTGTATTGCAAGGTGCCTATGCATTGAAAGGGGAACCGCACTGCGTTGGGCTATTTCATTGCAAGTGGATGTTGCACACCACGCTCTATTGCAAACTCAAAGAGTGGAAGAAGTTATTGTACTACCAAAGGTCCCTGCACTGCAAGAGGCTATTTCAATAAAAGGATAATGCACACTAATGGTTCTATTACATTGCAACTGGATGTTGCTTGGCAAGTGCCTATTGCATTTACAACACAGTTGCAATCCAAATGGCTATTGCACTGCAGGGAGATTTTGCATTGCGAGCTGGTCTCCATTGTGAGAGGATAACATATTTCAATAGGGTATTAAAAGGCAATTTGCTCTTGGACTGCACCTGCGTTTGTACGAAAAGGATCTAATGCACTGCATAGAAATGTTGCACTGCAAGGGGAAAATACATTGTAAGGGTCTATTGCACACCAAAGAGCTGGTCTGTTGTGCTTAAAAGACTATGGCATGTCTTCACGCTGTTGGTACGCTACACTTAGAGACTATTGCATTGCATGTTGCTTTTGCACTGTGAGTGGAGATAGCACTGAATGGGTCTATTGCTTTGCCAGTGGATGTTGCACGTGCAAAGGCTATTGCAATACAAGTTGTTTTTTGCATTGAAAAGGTCGAGTGCACCATATGTTCAATGGGATTGCAAATATTTGTTGCATTGCAAAATTCTATGCCATCTCAAGGTGCTTTTTGCACTACAAGGGGCTGCAGCACTGCATGGGAAATTTGCATTGAAATTGGATTTTACACAACGAGTCCGATTGCATTACAAGGGCAAATGCACAGGAAAGGCCTCTGCATTACAAGATGCGATAACACTGCCAGAGGTTCCTGCACTGCGTGGGACAATTACCCTGTCAGAGGTTCCTGCACTGCGAGGCACAATTAGACTGTTAGAGGTCCCTGAACTGAAAGATGCTATTACACTGCAATTTTCTTTCTTTTCTTCTTCTTCTTTCTGCAATAGGCCTTTGCATTCCAAAGTCAAGCATGCTCAAAAGGTCCAGGGCATTGTCAGTGAATGGTGTGTTAAACGTTTTTATTGATTTGCACCTATAAATGTCTATGGCACAGACAGAGTAAGTGGGTTAATATTAACATGTTGCCTGTATCAGTGTGTTAAAATTACTGAGGATAGTGGGGGTGTTTAACACTTCACAGGGTATATCTGACTGAGGGTCATGAGGTACATAGTGTGTCCTTGAGTGTGTTAATATTGATCTTGTGTTCTCTGTCAGGGTGTTAATATTCCTGAGGGCAGTGGGGGTGTTTTACACTTCATAGGGTGTATCTGACTGTGGGTCATTAGGTACATAGTGTGTCAGTGAGTGTGTTAATATGAATCAGTGTTCTCTGTCAGTGTGTTTATATTTCGGAGGGCACGGGTGTGTTTTGCACTTCACGGGGTGTATCTGAATGTGGGTCGTGATGGACTCAGTGTGTCAGTGAGTGTGTTAATATTAATCTGTGTTATCTGTCACTGTGTTAATATTCCTCTGGAATGTGCGGGTGTTTTAAACTTCACAGGATGTATCTGACTGTTGGTCATGATGTCCACGGTGTGTCAGTGAGTGTGTTAATATTAATCAGTGCTCTCTGTCGGTGTGTTAATATTCCTGAGGACAGTGGGAATGTTTACACTTGACATTGTATATCTGACTGTTGGTCATGATGTGCACAGTGTGTAAGTGAGAGTTTTAATACTAATCTGTGTTCTCTGTCACTGTGTTGCTATTCCTGAGGTCAGTGGTCGTGTTTCACACTACACAGGGTGTATCTGACGGTGGGTCATGATGTACTCAGTGTGTCAGTGAGTTTCTTAATATTAATCTGTGTTCTCTGTCACTGTGTTAATATTCCTGAGGACAGTGGTTGTGTTTTACATTTCACAGGGTGAATCTGTCTGTGGGTCATGATGTACACAGTGTGTCTGCGAGTGTGTTAATATTAATCTGTGTTATCTGTCAGTGTCTTAATATTCCTGAGGACTGGGCGGGTGCTCTACACTTCACATGGCGTATCTGCAGTTGGGTCATGATGTACGCTGTGTGTCAATGTGTGTGTTAATATTATTCCGTGTTCTTAGTAAGGTTGTTAATATTCCTGAGGACAGTGGGGGTGTTTTACACTTCACAAGGTGCATCTGACTATGGGTCATGATGTACACTGAGTCTGTGAGTGTGTTAATATTAACCTGTGTCATTTCTCTGTGTGTTACTATTCCAGAGGAAAGTGGGGGTGTTTTACAATTTACAGTGTGTATCTGATTGTAGGTTATGATGTGCACAGTTTGTCAGTGAGCGTGTAAATATTAATCTGTGTTTTCTATCATTGTGTTACTATTCCTGAGGACAGTGGGAATGTTTACACTTGACATTGTGTATCTGACTGTTGGTCATTATGTGCACAGTGTGTTAGTGAGAGTTTTAATACTAATCTATGTTCTCTGTCGATGTGTTAATATCCCTGAGGACAGTGGTCGTGTTTGACACTGCACAGGGTGTATCTGACGGTGGGTCATGATGTACACAGTCTGTCAGTGAGTGTGTTAATATTAATCAGTGTTCTCTATCAATGTGTTAATATTCCTGTGGACAGTGGGGATGTTTTACACTTTACTGGTTGTACCTGACTGTTGGTCATGATGTGCAAAGTGTGTCAGTGAGAGTTTTAATACTAATCTGTGTTCTCTGTCACTGTGTTGATATTCCTGAGGACAGTGGTCTTGTTTCACACTACACAAGGTGTATCTGACGGTGGGTCATGATGTACTCAGTGTGTCAGTGAGTTTCTTAATATTAATCTGTGTTCTCTGTCACTGTGTTAATATTCCTGAGGAGTTGTGGGTGTTTTACAATTCACAGGGCGTATCTGACTGTGGATAATGATGTACAAAATGTGTCAGTGAGTTTGTCAATATTAATCTGTGTTCTCTGTCAGGGTGTTAATATTCCTGAGGAGTTGTGGGTATTTTACAATTCACAGGGCGTATCTGACTGTGGATAATGATGTACAAAATGTGTCAGTGAGTTTGTCAATATTAATCTGTGTTCTCTATCAGGGTGTTAATATTCCTGTGGACAATGGGGGTGTTTTACACTTCACAGGGTGTATCTGACTGTGGGTCATGACGTACACAGTGTGTCAGTGAGTGTGTTAATATTAATCTGTCTTCTCTGTCAGTGTGTTAATATTCCTGACGGCAGTGGGAGTGTTTACACTTCACATGGCGTATCTGACTGTTGGTCCTGATGTACACAATGTGTCAGTGATTGTGTTAATATTAAATTGTGTTCTCTGTCAGGGTGTTTATAATCCTGAGGACAGAGGGGGGGTTTGCAATTCGCAGTGAGTCTCTGACTGTGGGTCATGATGTACACAGTGCGTCAGTGAGTGCGTTAATATTAATCTGTGTTCACTGTCAGTGTGTTAATAATCCTGACGGCAGTCGGAGTGTTTACACTTCACAGGGTATATCTGACTGTTGGTCATGATGTACACAGTGTGTCAGTGATTGTGTTAATATTAAATTGTGTTCTCTATCAGTGTTGTAATATTCCTGACGGCAGTGGGAGTGCTTACACTTCACAGGGTAGATCTGACTGTTGGTCATGATGTACACGTTGTGTCAGTGAGTGAGTTCATATTAATCTGTCTTCTCTGTCAGGGTGTGAATATTTCTGAGGAGCGTGGGTTTTTTTTACACTTCACAGGGCGTATCTGACTATGGATAATGATGTACACAGTGTGTCGGTGAGTGTGTTAGTATTAAATTCAGTTCTCAGTCAGGGTGTTAATACTCCTGAGGACAGTGGGGGTGTTTTACAAATCACATTGTGTATCTGACTGTCGATCATAATGTACACAGTGTGTCAGTGAGTTTGCTAATAGTAATCTGTGTTCTCTGTCAGTGTGTTATTATTCATTGGACACTGGGAGTGTTTTACACTTCACAGGGTGTATCTGACTCTGGGTCGCGATGTACTCAGTGTGTCAGTGAGTGTGTTAATATTAATCTGTGTTATCTGTCACCGTGTTAACGTTCCTGAGGACAGTGCTGGCTTTTTACACTTCACAGGGTGTACCTGAATGTTGGTCATGATGTACGCAATGTGTCAGTGAGTATGTTAATATTAATCACTGTTCTCTGTCGGTGTGCTCATATTCCTAGGATAGTGTGGGTGTTTTACACTTCACAAGGTGTCCCTGACTGTTGGTCATGATGTAAACAGTTTGTCAGAGAGTTTGAGTTTGTTAATAGTAATCAGTCTTCTCTATCAGTGTGTGTGTATTCCTGTGGACTGTCGGGGTGTTTTATACTTCACCGGGTGCATCTGACTGTGGGTCATGATGTGCACAGAGCGTCAGTGAGTGTTAATGTTAATCTGTGTTCTCTGTCACTGTGTTAATATTCCTGAGGACAGTGGGCGTGTTTTGCACTTCACAGGGTGTATCTGACTGTGGGTCATGATGTACACAGTGTGTCAGTGAGTGTGTTCATCTTAATCTATGTTTTCTGTCACTCTATTAATATTCCTGAGGACTGTGGGGTCTTTTACACTTCACAGAGTCTATCTGACGGTGGCCATGATGGACTCAGTGTGTCAGTGAGTGTGGTAATATTAATCTGTGTTCGCAGTAAGGGTATTAATAATCCTGAGGACAGTGGGGGTGTTTTACAATTCACAGGGTGTAATTGACTGCTTGTCATAATGAACACAATGTGTCCGTGACTTTATTAATATTAATCTGTGTTCGCTGTCACAGTGTTAATATTCCTGACGGCAGTGGGAGTGTTTACACATCACAGGGTGTATCTGATTGTTGGTCATGATGTGCACAGTGCGTCAGTCAGTGTGTTAATGTGAATCTGTGTTCTCTGTCACTGTGCTAATATTCCTGAGGACAGAGGGGGTGTTTTGCACTTTACTGGGTGCATCTGAATGTGGATCACGATGTACGCAGTGTGTCTGTTAGCCTGTTAATTTTAATCTGTGTTCTCTGCCACAGTGTTAATATTCCCGAGGATAGAGGGGGTTTTATACACATCAGAGGATGAATCTGTCTGTGGATCATGATGTACATAGTATGTCAGTGAGTGCGTTAATATGAATCTGTGTTCTCTATCAGTGTGTTAAAATTCCTTTGGACAGTTGGGGTGTTTTACACCTCACAGTTTGTATCTGACTCTGGGTCATGATGCACACAGTGTGTCAGTTAATGTGTTAATATTAATGCGTGATCTCTATCAATTCGTTAATATTCCTGTGGACATTGGGGGTGTTTTACACTTCACAGTTTGTATCTGACTGTGGGTCATGATGTGCACAGTGTGTCAGTGAGAGTTTTAATACTAATCTGTGTTCTCTGTCACTGTGTTGATATTCCTGAGGACAGTGGTCGTGTTTCACACTACACAAGGTGTATCTGACGGTGGGTCATGATGTACTCAGTGTGTCAGTGAGTTTCTTAATATTAATCTGTGTTCTCTGTCACTGTGTTAATATTCCTGAGGAGTTGTGGGTGTTTTACAATTCACAGGGCGTATCTGACTGTGGATAATGATGTACAAAATGTGTCAGTGAGTTTGTCAATATTAATCTGTGTTCTTTGTCAGGGTGTTAATATTCCTGAGGAGTTGTGGGTGTTTTACAATTCACAGGGCGTATCTGACTGTGGATAATGATGTACAAAATGTGTCAGTGAGTTTGTCAATATTAATCTGTGTTCTCTATCAGGGTGTTAATATTCCTGTGGACAATGGGGGTGTTTTGCACTTCACAGGGTGTATCTGACTGTGGGTCATGATGTACACAGTGTGTCAGTGAGTGTGTTAATATTAATCTGTCTTCTCTGTCAGTGTGTTAATATTCCTGAAGGCATTGGGATTGTTTACACTTCACATGGCGTATCTGACTGTTGGTCCTGATGTACACAATGTGTCAGTGATTGTGTTAATATTAAATTGTGTTCTCTGTCAGGGTGTTTATAATCCTGAGGACAGAGGGGGGGTTTGCAATTCGCAGTGAGTCTCTGACTGTGGGTCATGATGTACACAGTGCGTCAGTGAGTGCGTTAATATTAATCTGTGTTCACTGTCAGTGTGTTAATAATCCTGACGGCAGTCGGAGTGTTTACACTTCACAGGGTATATCTGCCTGTTGGTCATGATGTACACAGTGTGTCAGTGATTGTGTTATTATTAAATTGTGTTCTCTATCAGTGTTGTAATACTCCTGACGGCAGTGGGAGTGCTTACACTTCACAGGGTAGATCTGACTGTTGGTCATGATGTACACATTCTGTCAGTGAGTGAGTTCATATTAATCTGTGTTCTCTGTCAGGGTGTGAATATTTCTGAGGAGCGTGTTTTTTTTTTACACTTCACAGGGCGTATCTGACTATGGATAATGATGTACACAGTGTGTCGGTGAGTGTGTTAGTATTAAATTCAGTTCTCGGTCAGGGTGTTAATACTCCTGAGGACATTGGGGGTGTTTTACAAATCACGTTGTGTATCTGACTGTCGATCATAATGTACACAGCGTGTCAGTGAGTTTGCTAATAGTAATCTGTGTTCTCTGTCAGTGTGTTATTATTCATTGGACACTGGGAGTGTTTTACACTTCACAGGGTGCATCTGACTCTGGGTCGCGATGCACTCAGTGTGTCAGTGAGTGTGTTAATATTAATCTGTGTTATCTGTCACCGTGTTAACGTTCCTGAGGACAGTGCTGGCTTTTGGCACTTCACAGGGTGTACCTGAATGTTGGTCATGATGTACGCAATGTGTCAGTGAGTGTGTTAATATTAATCAGTGTTCTCTGTCGGTGTGCTAATATTCCTGAGGATAGTGTGAGTGTTTTACACTTCACAAGGTGTCTCTGACTGTGGGTCATGATGGAAACAGTTTGTCAGAGAGTTTGAGTTTGTTAATAGTAATCAGTCTTCTCTATCAGTGTGTGTGTATTCCTGTGGACTGTCGGGGTGTTTTATACTTCACCGGGTGCATCTGACTGTGGGTCATGATGTGCACAGAGCGTCAGTGAGTGTGTTAATGTTAATCTGTGTTCTCTGTCACTGTGTTAATATTCCTGAGGACAGTGGGCGTGTTTTGCACTTCACAGGGTGTATCTGACTGTGGGTCATGATGTACACAGTGTGTCAGTGAGTGTGTTCATCTTAATCTATGTTTTCTGTCACTCTGTTAATATTCCTGAGGACTGTGGGGTCTTTTACACTTCACAGAGTCTATCTGACGGTGGCCTTGATGGACTCAGTGTGTCAGTGAGTGTGGTAATATTAATCTGTGTTCGCAGTAAGGGTATTAATAATCCTGAGGACAGTGGGGGTGTTTTACAATTCACAGGGTGTAATTGACTGCGTGTCATAATGAACACAATGTGTCCGTGACTGTGTTAATACTAATCTGTGTTCGCTGTCACAGTGTTAATATTCCTGACGGCAGTGGGAGGGTTTACACATCACATGGTGTATCTGACTGTGGGTCGTGATTTTCACAGTGTGTCAGTGAGAGTGTTAATATTAATCTGTTTTCTCTGTTGGCGTGTTAATATTCCTGAGAACAGTGGGCTTGTTTTACCCTTCACAGTTTGTATCTGTCTGTGGGTCAGGATGTACACAGTGTGTCGGTGAATGTGTTAATATTAATCTGTGTTCTCCGTCAGTGTGTTAATATTCCTAACGGCAATGGGAGTGTTTACACTTCACAGGGTGTATCTGTCTGTTGGTCATGATGTACACAGTGTGTCAGTGAGTGTGTTCATATTACTCTGTGTTCCCTGTCAATGTGTTAATATTCCTGACGGCAGTGGGAGTGTTTACACTTCAGATGGTGTATCTGATTGTTGGTCATGATGTACACAGTGCGTCAGTCAGTGTGTTAATGTGAATCTGTGTTCTCTGTCACTGTGCTAATATTCCTGAGGGCAGAGGGGGTGTTTTGCACTTCACGGTTTGTATCTACTGTGTGTCGTGATATACACAGTGTGTCAGTGAGTGTGTTAATGTTAATCTGTGTTATCTGCCACTGTGTTAATATTCCTGAGGACGGTGGGGGTGTTTTACACATCACATTGTGTATCTGACTGTCGATCATGATGTACACAGAGTGTGTCAGTGAGTGTGTTAATATTAATCTGTGTTATCTGGCACCGTGTTAACGTTCCTGAGGACCGTGCGGGCTTTTTACACTTCACAGGGTGTACCTGAATGTTGGTCATGATGTACGCTGTGTGTCAGTGAGTGTGTTAATATTAATTAGTGTTCTCTGTCGGTGTGCTAATATTCCTGAGGATAGTGGGGGTGTTTTACACTGCACAAGGTGTATCTGACTGTTGGTCATGATGTAAACAGTATGTCAGTGAGTTTGTTAATATTAATCAGTGTTCTCTATCAGTCTGTTTGTATTCCTGTGGACTGTAGGCGTGTTTTATACTTCACCGGGTGTATCTGACTGTTGGTCATGATGTGCACAGTGCGTCAGTGAGTGTGTTAATGTTAATCTGTGTTCTCTGTCATTGTGTTAATATTCCTGAGGACAGCGGGGTTGTTTTGCACTTCACAGGGTGTATCTGACTGTTGGTCATGATGTGCACAGTGCGTCAGTGCGTGTGTTAATGTTAATCGGTGTTCTCTGTCATTGTGTTAATATTCCTGAGGACAGCGGGGTTGTTTTGCACTTCACAGGTTTTATCTGACTGTGGGTCATGATGTTCACAATGTGTCAGTGAGTGTATTAATATTAATCGGTGTTCTCTGTTAGCGTGTTAATATACTGAGGACAGTGGAGGTGTTTTACACTTCACAGGATTTATCTGACTGTGGGTCATGATATACATAGTGTGTCAGTGAGTGTGTTAATATTAATCTGTGTTCTCTGTCACTGTGTTAATATTCCTGAGGACAGTGGGGATGTTTTACACTTCACAGGGTGTATCTGACTGTGGGTCATGATGTACACAGTGTGTCAGTGAGTGTGTTAATATTAATCGGTGTTCTCTGTCAGTGTGTTAATATTGCTGAGGACAGTGGGGGTGTTTTACACTTCACAGGGTTTATCTGACTGTGGGTCATGATATACATAGTGTGTCAGTGAGTGTGTTAATATTAATCTGTGTTCTCTGTCACTGTGTTAATATTCCTGAGGACAGTGGGGATGTTTTACACTTCACAGGGTGTATCTGACTGTGGGTCATGATGTACACAGTGTGTCAGTGAGTGTGTTAATATTAATCGGTGTTCTCTGTCAGTGTGTTAATATTGCTGAGGACAGTGGGGGTGTTTTACACTTCACAGGGTTTATCTGACTGTGGGTCATGATATACATAGTGTGTCAGTGAGTGTGTTAATATTAATCTGTGTTCTCTGTCACTGTGTTAATATTCCTGAGGACAGTGGGGATGTTTTACACTTCACAGGGTGTATCTGACTGTGGGTCATGATGTACACAGTGTGTCAGTGAGTGTGTTAATATTAATCGGTGTTCTCTGTCAGTGTGTTAATATTGCTGAGGACAGTGGGGGTGTTTTACACTTCACAGGGTTTATCTGACTGTGGGTCATGATATACATAGTGTGTCAGTGAGTGTGTTAATATTAATCTGTGTTCTCTGTCACTGTGTTAATATTCCTGAGGACAGTGGGGATGTTTTACACTTCACAGGGTGTATCTGACTGTGGGTCATGATATACATCGTGTGTCAGTGAGTGTGTTAATATTAATCTGTGTTCTCTGTCACTGTGTTAATATTCCTGAGGACAGTGGGGATGTTTTACACTTCACAGTGTGTATCTGACTGTGGGTCATGATATACATAGTGTGTCAGTGAGTGTGTTAATATTAATCTCTGTTCTCTGTCACTGTGTTAATATTCCTGAGGACAGTGAGGATGTTTTACACTTCACAGGGTGTATCTGACTGTGGGTCATGATATACACAGTGCGTCAGTGAGTGTGTTAATATTAATCTGTGTTCTCTGTCAGTGTGTTAATATTGCTGAGGACAGTGGGGGTGTTTTACACTTCACAGGGTGTATCTGACTGTGGGTCATGGTATACACAGTGTGTCAGTGAGTGTGTTAATATTAATCTGTGTTCTCTGTCACTGTGCTGATATTCCAGGGGACAGTGGGGGTATTTTACACTTCACAGGGTGTATCTGACTGGGTCGTGGTGCGCACAGTGTATCAGTGAGTGTGTTAATATTTATGTCTCTTCTCTGACAGTTCATTAATATTCCTGACGACAGCGGGGGTGTTTTATACTTCACAGGGTGTATCTGACTGTGGTTCATGATGTGCACAGTGTGTCAGTGAGTGCGCTAATTTTAAGCTGTTCTCTCTGTCACTGTGTTAATATTCCTGTGGACAGTGGGGGTGTTTTTCACTTCACAGGGTGTATCTGATAGTGGGTCATGATGTATACCGTGTGTCAGTGTGTGTGTTAATATTAATCTGTGTTCTCTGTCAGTGTGTTAATATTCCTGAGGACAGTGGGTGTGTTTTGCACTTCACAGGGTGTATCTGACTGTGTGTTCTGAAGTACACCGTATGTCATTTAGTGTGTTAACATTAATGTGTGATCTCTTCCACTGAGTTAACATTCTTGAGGACATGGGGGTTGTTTTGCACTTCACAGTGTTTATCTGACTGTGAATCTTGATGTGCACAGCTTGTCCCTTTCCTGGTGTGTGATTGGGACTCAGTGCCACTTCTCCTTGTTTTAAGAAAGGTCAGCTTCAAACTATCGCTGTCCCAGTGGCGATTTTAAATGGCATTCCTTGTGGCTGTTTGTTGTCACCTGCTCTGCGACCATTTTAAATGACTTCTGCTGCAACGTTTGAAATGATATGTCCTGTGGTCTGTTTGATGTCACCTGCACTGGGACCATTTTCAGCGACATGCGCTGTGGCAATTATAAATTATATGCCCTGTGGTATGTTTGATGTCACCTGTACTGCTGCCATTTTAAACCACATCTGCTGCAGCATTTTACATGATATGCCCTGTGTTCTGTTTGAAGTCACCTGCACTGGGAGCCTTTTAAGCGACCTGCGCTGCGGCCATTTTAAATGATATGCCCTGTGGTCAGTTTGATGTCACCTCCAATGCAGCCATTTGAAGCGACATCTGCTGCAGCATTTTAAATGATATTCACTGTGGTTTGTTTGAATACACCTGCGCTGCGGCCATTTTAAGTGACCTGTGCTGTGGCCATATTAAATGATATGCCCTGTGGTCTGTTTGATGTCACCTGCACTGTGGCCATTTTAAGCGACATTTGCTGCAGCATTTTAAATTATATGCACTGTGGTCTGTTTGATGTCACCTGCACTGTGGCCATTTAAGTGACATGTGCTGTGGCCTTTTTGAGTTGTGTACCTATCATAACCTCTGCATTACCAACTCGTTCCTTGACACTAAACCCTGTCATCAGATTTCATGGAGGCACCCAAGATCGCGTCCTTGGCACCAGCTAGACCTCATTGTCGCAAGGCAAGCTTCCTTAAGCAGTGTTCAAATGACACGCAGCTTCCACAGTGCGGACTGCGACACCGACCACTCCCTGGTGTGCAGCAACGTTAGACTCAGACCAAAGAAGTTGCATCATTCCAAGCAGAAGGGCCATCCGTGCATCAACACGAGCAGAATTTCTCATACACAGATGTTACAACAATTTCTAAATTCGCTTGTTACAACCCTTCAAAACACTCCCACAGGGGATGTTGAGACCAAGTGGGCCCACATCAGAGACGCCATCTGTGAGTCAGCTTTGACTACCTACAGCAAACGTGCGATGAGAAATGCAGACTGGTTTCAATCTCATAATGAAGAGCTGGAACCAGTCATAGCCGCTAACCGCATTGCACTGCTGAACTGCAAGAAAGCCCCCAGCGAGTTAACATCCGTGGCACTTAAATCATCCAGAAGTACTGCACAAAGAACAGCCAGGCGCTGCGCAAATGACTACTGGCAACACCAATGCAGTCATATTCAGCTGGCCTCAGACACCAGAAACCTCAGAGAAATGTATGATGGCATTAAGAGAGCTTTTGGGCCAACCATCAAGAAGATCGTCCCTCTCAAATCTAAATCAGGGGACGTAATCACTGACCAACGCAAACAAATGGACCGCTGTGTTGAGCACTACCTAGAACTGTCCTCCAGGGAGACTGCCCTCAATGCAGCCCAGCCTCTACCAGTCATGGATGAGCTGGACATACAGCTAACAAAATCGGAACTCAGTGATGCCATTGATTCTCTAGCCAACGGAAAAGCCCCTGAGAAGGGCAGCATTACCCCTGAAATAATCAAGAGTGCCAAGCCTGCTATACTCTCAGCACTACATGAACTGCTATGCCTGTGCTGGGACGAGGGAGCAGTACCTCAGGACATGCACGATGCCAATATCATCACCCTCTATAAAAACAAAGGTGACCGCGGTAACTGCAACAATTACCGTGGAATCCCCCTGCTCAGCACAGTGGGGAAAGTCTTTGCTCGAAGTCACTCTAAATAGGCTCCAGAAGCTGGCCGAGCGCGTCTACCCTGAGGCACAGTGTGGCTTCCGTGCAGAGAGATCGACAGTTGACATGCTGTTCTCCCTTCGTCACATACAGGTGAAATGCCGCGAACAACAGATGCTCCTCCACATTGCTTTCATTGATCTCACCAAAGCCTTTGACCTCGTCAGCAGACGTGGTCTCTTCAGACTACTAGAAAAGATCGGATGCCCACTGCGGCCAATTTACATGACATGCTGTGCGGCTGTTTGATGTCACCTACACTGCAGCCATTTTAAGCGACATGTGCAGCGGCAATTTTAAGTGACATTCTGTCTGGCTGTTTGATATCACCTGCACTGCGGCCAATTAAACGATATGTGCTGCTGCCATTTTAAATGGCATTTCCATGCGGCTGTTTAATGTCACTTGCACTGCGGCCATTTAAGCAAAATGTGCTGTGGCCATTTTAAATGACATTCTGTTTGGCTGTTTGATATCACCTGCACTGCGGCCATTTTAAGTGACATACTCCCCGTTAGCCTGGGAACAGACCCCGCGCCCACTCCTCTGTCCCCGGGGAAACCGACCCAGTCCCCACAGCCCGTCACCGGGAAACAGACACCGACCCCACCCCTCCATCACCCGGGAAACTGACCCCGCCTCCTCACCACCACCTCGGGAAACGGAGCCCGCCACCAACTTCCCGTCACCGGGGAATCCCACCCCGTCCCCACTGCCCGTCACCGGGGAAACAGACCCCGCCCCCACGCATACGTGACAGTGGAAACAGATTCCGCCCCCACTCCTCCATCACCAGGGAAACTGACCCCGCCCCCACCCCTCCGTCACCGGGGAAACATACCCCGCCCACTCCCCCGTCCTCGGGAAATCAGACCCCGCCCCCAGATCCATCACCGGGGAATCAGAACCCGCAGGCTCGCCGCCATCACTCTAGAAATCGACCCCGCCG